>NC_058091.1:252735757-253038787 GCF_020171115.1 Neogale vison | reverse complement strand
TTAGGTCATGATCTCAGGGTCCTGGAATCAAGCCTCACATCGGGCTCTCTGCTCAGCGGGGAGCCTGCTTCTTCCTCTCTGTCTGCCTCTCTGCCTACTTGTGATCTCTGTCTGTCAAATAAATAAATAAAATCTTAAACAACAACAAAAAAAGTGTGCTGAAATTTTTTTCAATCTCAGCTTTTTTTCTCCAACATTGTCAGATCTGTTAGGATAGTTTGCATCCCCTTCAAAGCTTCTACTGTCGGGGCACCTGGGTGGCTCAGTGGGTTAAAGCCTCTGCCTTCAGCTCAGGTCATGATCCCAGAGTCCTGGGATCGAGCGCCACATCAGGATCTCTGCTCAGCGGGAAGCCTGCTTCCTCCTCTCTCTGCCTGCTTCTCTGCCTACTTGTGATCTCCGCCTGTCAAATAAATAAATAAATAAATAAATAAGTAAAATCTTAAAAAACAACAACAAAGTTTCTACTGTCTATCTTAAAAAGGCAAGTGAACACATTCCATGATTACCTTCTGAAAGTTTTTTAATTTCTTTCTCAACAGACAGCATTACCGAGCATCTGTTCTTGACACAATATATAGAACATACTGTATTTTTCGACCTAAAAGAGTAAATTGGAGGCAGTTTTCAGCCTTTCAACATGCATTCTCCTTCTTACTCTTTAATAAATCCTTTGAAAGGAACATTTTATTTTTCCTTTCCTTTTCACGTTCTTACCTTCCAAGCTGGACATGCGCTTAAGTGAGTTACAGGTTCCCTCTCATGCCGAGAGATGGAAATTCAAGTGGGAAAGTGTAGGATTCAGAGTCAGAGGTCCACCTCACTACCTGTTTGCTGTGTCCCAGGAATAAGTCACCCAGCCCTCTGCTCAGCAAATGGGTACGTCTCCTCCCTCCCTGGGGTGGTATGAGTGGCCAATGGAATTCCGGAGGACAGACCAAGTTTGGAACCTGTCGTGATGGGGACGCATGCTCTTCTGTACTTACTGATGTCCCTGGGAGGCCCAAGAGGTGGCAGAGAACAGGTTTTCCCGAGAAGCATCATGCCGGCAAGGCAAGGCTTGTGTCCCCCTGGCTATATATAGACCTGCCTTTAAGGGTGGAGCATTGGCCCAACTACAGAACCAACACGAATGCTAACATCACATCCAACACCTCTCCAGGCTGCAGATCTTAGTAGAGAAGCATTTTATGGGGCAACCATTCAGGAGAAAGACCCGGAGGCCGCCACACAAGAATTTCATTCCACACACTTTCGGAGGCCCATTTCTTGGCCAGTCTCTGGGTCTGGTTCCTAGCTACGGGGGAAGAAGACACAGGCACTCAGTCCTTTCACTCCCTCTTGGGGGAGCATTTCTGTGAGCCAGGCACCCTTCCAGGCACTGGGGACACAGCAGAGAATAAAGCAAACAGAACCTTGCTCTCATGAAACTTACGTTTTCAGACAGGGACATGGACAGTAAAGGGGGAAGACATTTTGAAGGTAAATTTCAAAACTGCAAAGTGCTAGGAAGAAAATCCAAAGGGACAGTCCGCTATTTAGGTAGGATGTGAGCAAATGGGATGGGCAGGGATGAGCTCCCTGGGGAGGGGACGTTCAGAGAGGAGAATGGCAAGGAAATGAGCTAGTGATACTACTGAGCTTGGCTAGAAGACTAAAGTGCACAAGGAATCCATGCTTTCTAAGCATCTACTCTGTGCCAAGCACAGACCTTTCCACTAACTCAGGCTTCACAGGCCTGAGTCATGGCGGGCGGCATGCTGACTCTGGTCACCAGTACCGCAGGCAACGGACAGCGCAGGATTACTTTAATAGACATAGAATGAATGAAAGCATGGATAAGTGAGATAGATTTATTCATCCCATCTTTTAACTGAGGGCACATAAGCTACACGTGGCAGAGCTCAAGGAGCCAATCCCGGACCTGTTTCCAAAATGTCTGATTTTTAAATGGGATTTTTAAGAATTAGGATTCACACACTAATATTTTGTGTGGGACTATTTCCATTTATGTTTATAAAGGGAGGTCAGCCAGCCTTCAGTTTTCTTTTCTCAAAGTGTTTTTTTCCGTTTGACATCAAGGTCATTCCAGGCTCAGAAAATGCATTGATTTGCTCTCCCTATATAACTGCACTTTAGAAGTTATTGTACCAAACAGAGATAGTCTGTTCGTTGAATATTTGGCACAGCTCACCCATAGAACCCTTCCAAACTGTTGCTTACTCAGGTTCAGGGGTTAATTTCCTATTACTAATGTAGGAGTGCGTGACCCCCTCTGGGTCACGTTCTGTGCTTTGAGTTGGGGACCCACAAATGAAAAATCAAGTTTCTTTCCGGACCCAATTTTGAAGCAGTGATCTACTCATTAAGCTAATATTTTCTGTACACCTCTGACATACCAGGCATTCAGCTAGGTAGCAGGGAGGTAGCAATGACTAAAACAGAAGCAGTTTTGGCCCGGGGAAGGCTGTAGAAGGGTTGAGATAAGCCCTCTACACACTGCTGGCTGACTGAAAAAACTATACATACGTTCAGGAGACACCAAAAAAGCACAGTGGAACGTAAAACCCAGGAGAAACTTGAGAACTGCCTATAACTCTGAACACATTCCCAACACACTCATATCAATCGGCATAGACAGGGAGCTCTGCAGCTTGGAAGTTTTGAAAACACCGGAACCCAGATCACGACTACTCAGCTCTGGGGACCCAGGCGTACCCCTGGAAAGCAAGGTTAATACCTGAAAATGAGAATAGAGAGCAATGGTGGCTGCCCGTTGCAGGAGAGACGGGTTGCATGGCTTAGGTCCCGGGAAATCACTTTTTAAAACTGAACAACCCTCCAGGAAATAAAACAGAATCTAGAGTCATCCTATAGTTAGTTGATCTGAAGCATTTAGTTTCCACCAAGTACGGAGACTTGGGAAGAACTGCAGAAAATGACCCATATTCGGGGGGGTAAATGGTAAGTAGACACTTATATTAGGTGTATTTACCAGACCAAAACATGAGAAAGGCTATCATTTAAAAAAAAAATGCAAAGAATTTAATGAAACTCTATATAAGAAAATTTAAAGGCAGGGGCACCTGGGTGGCTCAGTTGTTAAGCATCTACCTTCGGCTCAAGTCATGATCCTGGGGAGCTGGGATGGAGTTCCACATCAGGCTCCTTGCTCAGCGGGCTCCCTCTCCCACTCCCCCTGCTTGTGTTCCCTCTCTCACGGTGTCTCTCTCTGTCAAATAAATGAATAAAATCTTTAAAAACAATTTTAAAGGAAAGTGTGATGACAGTGGCTCAACAAATGAAGAAACCCAACAATTAAACCAAATTTAATTCATTAATTATAATTAATTAATAAAAATTAAAATTAAAATTACCCAAACAAGGTACAATCACTGAAAAAAGAAAATGAAAATACGATGAATCAAATTACGTTGGATGCAGCTGAAGCAGCCTTTCAATGGACATTTATAGCTAAAAACACAGAGAAAGAAAAATACATCAAAAATCAATGTCTAAAAAAAAAAAAATCAATGTCTAAGTTCCTACTTCAAGAAGCTAGAAAAGGAAGAACAAACAAAAAGAGGAATTAGTAACTATAAGAGCAATAAACTAGGAAAACGGTCAATAACCTAGGGAAAAAGAAGGAAATCAATGAAACCAAACATCAGTTCTTTGTAAAGATCAACAAAATTGATGCACGTTGAGCCAGAATGACTGAGGAAAATAAAACACATCAAAAAGATCCAATTACCAGTCAGGAATTTAAGAAAGGAAAATCACTTCAAACATACAAAAAAAGAAAAAGATTGTAATGGGGCATTTGTTAACAATTTTATGCCAACCAATGAGGCTTAGATGAAATGAACAAATTCCTAGATAGACACAAATTACCCAGAGTCACTCAAGAAGAAATCGAAAATCCGAAGAGTAATAAATTCAATTATTTATAATTATAATAAATATTTATAATTTATAATAAGTTCAATTAACAATTAAAAATCTTCCCACATGGAGAAGCCCGGGCCCAGAAGAGCTTCTATTTGAATTCTAGCAATCATTTAAAGTAGAAGACACTACACAAACTTCTTCTGAAAAGAGACAAGACGGGAAAATTCCATAATTCATCTTAATGAGGCTGGTGTCACCTTAATACCAAAGCAAGACCAAGACAACCACAGATTGATCTCTGATGAGCACAGACACAAAAAAATCTTAATGAAATATTGGCAAACAGAATCCAGCAACAAATAAAAAACTGTTTTTACAGATCTGTGTCTCCTTCCTGCCTGAAGACCCAGCATGACTGTCAGTGTGGACCACGCGAGCCCTGGTTTAACAGCCATGCTCCTGACCTGTCATTGCCCCACCACACAAGTGATGCACACCGCTGGACACGGTTCTTACTACCAGCACCCACACCTGCAATGCGACCTTCCGCTTGCCCTACATTCGGGCTGCAGAGCCATGGAAAACATACCCTTGGAGGCTTCCCTCGAGTGTTTGTGGACAGGAACTGGTGATAAATTCCCCTGCTTTCCTGCCTTTTGACTGAGAAAACTCTGAGGCATGTTTACAATTCCTCATTGTTACCCGTGGTAACCAGCTCCCTGTACGATCTTCTTCCCCTCCCCTGCCTCACTTCCCCACTCCCCTACTGGTGCTTC
Source organism: Neogale vison (assembly GCF_020171115.1). Classification (NCBI taxonomy): domain Eukaryota; kingdom Metazoa; phylum Chordata; class Mammalia; order Carnivora; family Mustelidae; genus Neogale; species Neogale vison. Next base: position 253,034,120 of record NC_058091.1, on the reverse strand, counting down.
CTGGGGTCACTGCCCCCAAATCCTGTGTACTCAAATCCTTGTCTCTGGCCCTCTTTCCAAGACACCCTCCCCGCCCCCTCCTCTCCCTCTGCTACGGTGCAAGCTGAAAACAGAGAGGGAAAGCCTCTCCCAATTTTTAATGAAGTTGTTTGGCTTGAAGCCAGAAAGACAGATGGCACCTCAGATTATAACTGACTTTCCCAGGAAGGTCTTGCAAAAAGAAAAATTAATTTGAGTAGAGAAGAGGGAAAATCAGCCACAGAAGGAATTGGGTTGCCCTGGGCATCTGGGCTTTCATATCTCAATAGGCAGAGCTAATGTGGTAATTGTGGAAATCCACTCTAATCATTGTCTTCATTATAGCAACAGCACTGACTGCACACAGAAGTGCTGTGATGTTAGGAGACTTGCCTGCATTCCCTTGGCACTTACCTGGGTGGGGCAATGGCATTCACCGTGCAAGGCCACCTACGCCTCAATCCCCACCCCAAGTCCTAGCTGCCCAATTTTGTGCATGATTATCCTACATCCAGGGAGAAACACAGGATGAGAATCAGGATCCAAGAATATAAGAGTCCGTTCTTTTATCTCTCCTTTAAACAAACTCCTACGCCCATGTGAATAAATGCTACAAAGGTATGAAAACGTAAGTCCAGTTGGGTTTCCCTAGACCTCCTTTTTATCGGATTCACTCTTTGTCAACTCCTTCTTCAAAAAAATATTTATTGTGCATCTACTATGTGCCATCACTGTGACAGAGTGTGGAGGATACACCTTGAGTAACCACCCTACTGAGTCACCCCGTGTAGAGTCCCCTCCCTCAAGTACAGGAGGACTTGTGACTTGCTCCTAATCAACAGGACATGGCAATGATGGGACGTCACTCATATGATTATAGAAGATGTCATTTTAGCAGACTGGAGTGGGAGACACTCTTTCTACATGATTTTGCAGAAATAAGTTGCCATGTTGTGGAAGTGATCCCTGTGGCCACAGGTTGAGTGCAGTCTCAAGGCACCATGGTAGCTTCTGGAAGCTGAGCTCAATGAGGCCCCTCGACAGGAACCAGGTGGGTTTTCTTCTCATTGATCTTTGATTTCACAACATATTATCTTGAATGTGTGTCAGCATACCCCTGGCCATGGCCCTGCCCCACATCAAGCCACTCCATGTCTCACTTGCACATGATGCCAGGCTCCTTGCTGGTCCCCAATTTCTGTGTATCATCTGCAATGCTACAGAATGAGCTTTCCAGAACCAGATTTGATTGTGCTGTGTCTCTTGCTGGCTACTTCCATCGGTTTGTTGTTGTTGTTGTTGTTGGGTTTTTTTGTCCTTATATCAAACCCAAAACTCTTATCTCAAAAGACACTTGAGACTTTACAACTTAACACGTTTAGTTTCATCTTCTATTACCTGCTTCCTCCAACCCTGGAGCATTGTGACTCACAGTCATCCTCCCCACACACAAATCTCCTCCCTTTTCCTAGTAACACCTTCCTCCATTCTATTTACGTGCCTTTATTAAACGTGACTTGGGTCATTTTTTTTTTTTTTTTGAGCTTTGGGGGAACAAAGAATGAACATTATCACTTTTAATTTTCATAATGCTCCTTTGAGGTGGAGAAACCACTATCTTCCATGGGAGGAGACCAAGAATCGGGGGAATGAAGTGATTTGTCCAAAGCTGCCCAGCTAGCGAGCATTAGGTCTGGTGTTCAGACCCAAATCAGTCTAACTCTAACAGCTACACTCTTAGCCATGAGGCTAAATTGCTTTTCAGGTCTTTATATTTCTGTGCTCTGCCCGGAATGCCCAGTCTCGCCCCCCTATCTCTAAGGTCTTCCATCTGGAAAACTTCTTCCTTAACCTTTGAGGTTCAGTTCAAATATCAACACGGACAGAGCTTTCCTGTCCACCAATAGGAACCTGTGTGGCATCCTCCCGCCATTAGCTGGGCTTCCCATGGTAAGAACACCTATCCCACACTAGTGTGGTTTCCCCTTCCCTGACTCGACCTTGACTCATTTGTAGTCCATCAGCCTACAAGCCAGAAAGCAGGTACAGCCACGATATTTCTCTATGGGCCTTTGGAAAACTTGGCCACCGGAACTACCGATTAGGCTGCAGATTAACCAAGATCTCTGACATTTGGGGACCTAAGTCCTCCCTTGTCTCTGAAAACCATAGGTCAAATGGACACAAAAATTACCGAAGTCCAACATGTCAACTCAAGAGAGACAAAGGTTGTAAAGCAATAGGAGTGCCGAGCATCCCTGGGAATGTCCCGTCATGTGGACAAAGAGGCGGAGGGCTTACAAGTGCCCAGATCCTGGTGGGGAAAAAAAGTCAGGGAATGCCAATCAAAGTAGATAACCCTTAAAGGAGGATCTCAGTCCTGTTTCCCAAACTCCAAAAACGTTTCTCAACAGAGATACTGAAGGGAGAGACACCAACCAGAAAGAGCCTCTGTCCTGAAGAGATGAAAACGCCCTTTCCCAGGGCCATGGGAGCATGAGCGTGCATTCCTGTTCACCAGTACGCTAATTTCGCCCCCACCCTTGCGGCAGAAGTGCACACCGTCACCGTCCTCACACTCCCATCCTGTTGAACAGAGTGGTATCATTTAACTTGGTTTGGACAATGAAATGTGGGCAGGAATGATGTTTGTCACTTTGAGCAGAAGTCCTAAGAGCCTAGCACTGCCGCCTGTGTTTCTCTCCCGTCGGCCACAAAACTGGAACTGTCCCTTCCACAGGCTGCTGAGTATCAGAATGAGGACACTGCTGACCGGGGATGAGTACGTTGCAGGGGCAGGAAATGAAACTTCTTTGCGGCAAGCCAATGAGGTTTCTGAATCATCTGTTCTACTGTGGCCCACCCAGGCTGTCCTACTAACAAAGAAATCTGTTCCAAAGCGGGGTCCCTTCTACAAAACCTAGAACACTCAGCATCGAAACCGAAAGGATGACGGTGTGTGTAATTCAGTGGTGAAACAATTGGTAAAACTCTCATCTGCCATTACTTAGAAGACAGAGACTAGCCCTGATGAACTGGGACTTTATTTATTTTTTTTAAAAGATTTTATTTATCTATTTGACAGAGAGAGAGATAGTGAGAACAGGAACACAAGCAGGGGGAGTAGGAGAGGGAGAAGAAGCAGGCTTCCTGCTGAGCAGGGAGACCAACGTGGGACTCGATCCCAGGATCCTGGGATGATGACCTGAGCTGAAGGCAGATGCTTAACAGACTGAGCCACCCAGGCACCCCGAACTGGGACTTTAGACTAAAAGAGAGGCAGACAGAATTTCAGCAGTGTGCCTCAATGACTATGCATAGCGAGTGACAAAATAGTACAAAAAAGAGATGAGATCACGAAGGATTGGCCAACTTTTTGTCAAGACCAAACCATGATAAAGAGACCAGAAACTCAAGACCTCGTATATTTCTAAGAGTTGCTCCTTCTCAGACCCAAACAGGAAAAGATAAAGCTGAGGTCTTTGAGCAGCTAAGACTGATGAAAACGTAGCTTTTGGGTATGACCAACCCAAGAAACGAACCAGCACACCTTCACGCCAGACCTTCCTAATGAAGCTGACATTCTGCTTAAGTCAGTGTGTACAAACACACCTTGTATAATCCCCTCCTCTCTGATGTGAACAGAAACTGTGAATCTGAGGAGATACCACTCCCAAAATTTTTACAAATTATAAGACAAAAGAGGTTTTACAAATGTAATTAAAGCCCATCACCAGAAGATTTTGAGGAGATTTTCTAAACAAGATTTTCCCGGGGGTTCCTCATGATCAGGTGAACCCATAAAGGGGGTTTGAGAGATTTAAAGAAGAAGAAATTCCCAGCTGCCCTGTGAGGACCGGAGGACAGACTTTAGAGGTTGAAAGTGACCCCTGGGTAGTAGCCAGCAAAGACATAGGACCCTCACTCCTACAACCACATGGACCTGGATTCTTCTCTGAACCCCCTGAGACTGGAAGAGGACCCTGAGCTCCAGAAAGGCTCATGGTCCTACAAAAGCTTTGAGGTCCGCCTTGTGTGACCCTAAGCAGAGAACCCAGCCCCAGAGCACACGGACTTTGGACCAACAAACCTATGAGATGACATGTGTTATTTCAAGCCAGTAAGAGTCTGGTCATTTGTTCGGCACCAATAGAAAACCAACAGGGCATCTAATAAACCTTCTCAGTCGCACCAAAGGGCTCAGGGGAAAGATCCGAAGTGGGTGGCTCTCACTCAGATAACTGACAAACTCAAGACACCCACAATTAAAATTTGAGAGAAAGTCACATCTTAACAATTAACATGGATGGTAACAGCACATGATGTGGACCACAAGATACCAGCTAAGTTTCTGAGAGTTTGAAGTCTAAAGAACCATCATTGTAGACCCCCCCAAATAAAAGATTATGACAGTGCCAGACTTCAAATGACCTGTGGGTCCTCAGTCTTCTACAGGAGGAAGCAGGGGAGAGAGCTGCTCAGCCCCACTGAGAACAGATTCTCCAAAGCCCTCTTCAGCTGCACCTAAGAGAATATAAAAGGAATCCTTGAAGGTAAAAGAAGAGGTGAGGATTTTTCCATCCCCAGCTAAGAATCTGATCATGTCTGTCATACAGGATTACAGAATTGCTACGGGCTGGGAACTGCTGTGTACCTCCCATTCTTTCCCTTCCAAATGACAGTATTTATTGGAATTATCCTGTCCCTGTTTTACCAGTGCATTCGGGGTAGAAATAAACAGGTAACTTGTATTTTTGGTTCACTGATATGGCATGCTTTCAGTGCCCCCATTCCTATTCCCTCATGCCTAACTCTTTAGCACAAGTCCCAGCTATATTGCCTGAATTTATTGGCCTGAGGACTTTCTCTGCCCAGCTGGCAGTCCAGATGTACTGAGGAATTAAGCTTCCCTACAAGCAGCTCTCAACCAACCACTGGTGGGGTCAATGAATAAGTGCCAAGGTTCCTTGTCCCTGAAGTGGGTAATCCTAAAGCGTGTCCCTTCACCAGCTCCCGTAATTTCTCCAATGCACTTGAGCTCCATTTTTCTGTGCTCTTGTTGGCTGTCTTCTGGTCCTTGTCTCACCTCTCAATCCTCTAGCCTTTTTCGTCACTTCCCAGATAAATCATGAATCCTTATCCTACAGTCCCATTAGAAAGAAACCCAGGTATGACAATCGCTCCCTAGATCCAAGAGTTCCGCATCTGGTGGAGACCATGCAGAAACTACCTACACAGATTCTGAACTTTGAATTTGAAGCAGTGACTGGATGGGACATTGGGGTAATTCTTGAGTTGTCTCCCCTAAGGAAAAGTTGAGTGTTTCTGCTTGAGGTAGAGCAAAGGAACTCACTACCTAGTGGCTGGAAGAATAGACTTTCCCTGTATGTGTGTGTCCTTCCCTGGGAGAGGACAATATACCTCCTCTCCTTTGAACTTAAAAGTAAACCATGTGATTTCTCTGACCTATGACAGTAGGAAGGAAGCTATGAGTCCTTTCCTGGGAAAAGCTTTAAGAATCAGCACATGATTTGCTAGAACGTTTTTCTTCCTGCTGTACATCTGGCACAGCTCCAGCCAGAGGTTTTCCATCAGCTGGACCTCAGCATGAAGACTGAGAGAACCTGCCTGACTCAGGATAGAGAGGAATAAACCTTTGTTCTCATAAGACATCAGGATTTGGGGATCGCTAGTTACCATAACATCATCTAGCCTGTCTTGATTGGTACAGTGCTCCCAAAGGATTTTTCTGGAAAACAAAGACACAAATATCTAAAGAAAGAGCAGACTGAAGCTATGCAACCAACCACATTCTCTGAAAATGAGGCGACTTCAAAGAGGAGACTCAGCTCCTGTGATCTGAAAAGAAAGACGATCCTTCCTGGGTGACTATTCAGAGGAGCGGCAATCATAAGAACAAGAGGGCAAAGCAAAATTATGCAAAGGCCATCACTCAAGGAATTCAGGAGGATTTTTTTTCTTTCTCCCCGCAGATGGAGTTGTAAATAGGCAGAATACATTATCCCCGGCAATCAGAAAACTGTTGTTAGTAATTTCTAAATGGAAAATGGGCAAGTGAAGTATTGAAAGAAGGAAAAAAAAATCACCATGCAGAGCTCCCAGGAATCTCTTGTATGTTTTCTGTGGTTCTAAGATCAGACACCTGGGATGGTCACTGGCTCTGATTCATTGAAGCCCCATCTCCCCCACACAAAAAGGGATATTGGATACTTCTTGCACCTCAAAGAAGGCTCAAGACCTGAACACAGATGGGTCCAAGGACCATTTTCCTGAATCACTGTACGTTATTGACCCAGTAGAGACATCAATTCAGAGCTGCCATTGCTGGGGATGGTCCTGTGACTTTCACTGCCAATATTAGGGGTAATGACAATAGAATTAGAACTCAGATGAAGCTGGCACCCTTTCTTCCACCCATCCCCACAAAAGCTTTGGCACAGTCCTGCCTTTTTGTGTCTCTAGCTTGTCATTCAAGATTTGGGGTGGGTCCGCTTCAGGGACAAAACCAGCTCTCCATACAAGTGAACCTAGAAGAAGATCCTGGCATTTTCATATTTTTATAGGGAAAGGTGGATTCTGTCCCAAAGATGCTGTCTTCAAACAGGGGAAGGGGATTCAGATGTTGTGTGAAAAAGAGTAACAGGCATCTACTCTAAGACCACAGCTTCCCACGTGAAGAGGTAAGGAAATGCAGTAAAAAGGACACCGGTAGAGGAAAGTCCCTGCTCTGTCCATCTGAGCTGTAGGAACACTCTCATCTCTGGACCTCAGTTTCTCATCTCTATGAGAGATGAGATAACTATCTCTATGATTTCCATCTGTCCTCTAACTATCCATCTATCTATCCTTCTAGCTATCTATTTATCTTTCTATCTGTCTATTAATTTGTAACAGACCCTCCTGAAGGTAATCCTGAGAAATGTCTGCGAAAGTCAAAAACAGTGGCCATGGGCTAAGCGTAAGCCACAAACATGTTTGGATTGATCTACCATGCTTCTGAAATGTCTTAATTAATTGTCACTCCTTACACTTTTTTTTTTTTAAGATTTATTTTTATTTTAGAGAGAGCGAGTTAGGAGAGGAAGAGAGGGAGAAAGAATGTCTAGCAGACTCCATGCTGAGCGTGGAGCCCAACAAGGGGCTCCATCTCATGACCCTGGGACCATGATCTGAGCCAAAAGAGTCAGATACTTAACCAACTGAGCCACCCAGGCACTCCAGTCCTTACATTGTTATAAAAGATCTAGATTTATGTTTGTATTATAAGTTGAAATCAGACTTTTTGATCATTCTCTTTCTTGTATATATGAATGGTATTGGCTTTCACTACATAGCCCTCATCCAGCTTCCCTAAAGCCATTTCTCTACTTGTTCCACCTGCCAATATAACTCCCCTATCAGTGGCAGGGAAGGAAGCATGTGCATCTCATTTAACTTCTCTGAGCCGAGCCCCCAAGTGCTTGGCTACAAAAGGAAGGTGATAGAAAGACATAATGGATACCAAACTCAGAGGACCTAAAATAAATTAGTTTATTTCCTTTTTCTTTTTTCAAAAAGCCCTTAGCAAAATTTTAAATAGGCTCCCCTAAGCCTCCAGCACTAGAAATGAAACTTAATCACTTCATTCATCAAGCCTCTCTTTACCTCTTGTGTGGGCCACATATGTGTTTGTCTCTTGCAGTCTTACCGGTGGGTCCGTGGTGCCCAAGATGGGACCACGCCAAGAGCTTTCAAGTGCAGCAGGCCACTGGAGTGGATCCATTCCTGGTTCATTTCTGCCTGTCCATGGAGGCTGTCAAGAGTGCTAGGGAAGCAGGAAAATCACAGAATTCTATCAGAGATTAAAACCAACTGAGAGCTCATCGACGTCAACCAGTTTACAAATGGAGAAACGGAGGCCCCGTGAAGGGCCTGTTACTATAACACTGGAAATATAAGGAATCGCTTTATTGAGCAAGTATTTTCCCCTCCTGGGCTCCCAGAAGTTCTAGACCAATAATGAAGGTGCTAAAGTAATAAGACCGTGGAACAGGAGAGAAGTTCATAGCCTTGTAGCCATGTACCTCTCTCGGCTCCACACTAGGGGGGACCCTGGAGCTCTCGTGGTGGGGGCTCTCACCTCCCTCTACCTCCTGCACTATCATGGGATGGTGAGAGGGAAGTGGGGACCAAGGCTTTAGTGGAAACCCAGTCTCCAGCCCATCCTCTCTAAATAAAATCACTATGTGCATTTATTGGATGGATAAATGAGTGCAAAGCTTTGGTCACATGGAGACTCTGCAAGACTGATGACAGAGAGTTCTCCATGCTGAGCCAACCTGTCATCAGAAGGGAGACACCATTCCTCACTCCTGCTACCAGGTACCGAGCGCATTGGGAGGACCTCTAGAATAAGAACAGATTCTCTAGTTTATTTCCCTGAAGTCTGTCAATGGACTTGGGGCAATGTGCCTGCACCACCTCTGCAGGCTCAGTGGACTTTGGGTCATGGTCTGCTCCGTGTGGACACTTCAGCACTAGAGGGGGTCAGTGGGGTCAAGTCAGAGATGTTAGTGGTCACTTCCTTTGTGCTAAGAGCACTCCCTCCTGAGTGTTCTCCACCCAGAGAAAACGTTACCGTATTGGGGGCTTTCTTTTACCAAAAGACCCCTCTAGTCCCCCAGAAACTGAACTTCTATAACAATGAACGAAATAACCCAACCACTGAAATTAAAGCCTCAAGGTGGAGGTGGCTGATTAGTATTTGCTCCTTCTTTCTTCCTTCGGGAGGGATTTACATCACTAGTACATCAAGAGCCACAGAGAAGGACCCAGGCAAACTGGTCAATTACCCTTGATAAGAGCTAATTACAGCTAAAAAGTACAGTGTGCTCAGGATTAGCCAACCTTGCATGCATGGTCTAATTTAACGCCCGCAAGGTGGAAATCACAATCATCTATGGAAAATACCCTACAGACAAGGAAAACAAAGTTCAGAGAAATTGACTGCCCAAGGTCATATCCGAGGCACAGCTGAAATTCAAACAGAGATCTACTCGCAATCTCATGTTTTCACCACCTCTGCAGGACACAAGATCAGAATCCCCAGACCGGCATCAATCAGCTGCCCCAGTCTCATAAGGGCCACAGGAGGGATGGGGACCCCGGCTGGCCAGTGGGACTGTCAGTTGCAAGCATGGCCGGCCACCTCTCCCTGGAATTTGCCCAGCTTTGGTGACCACCAGCAAGCGCAAGGATCCCTGCAGCCCCCTGGCTCACATGCACACACAAGCTCCAACCTGCCAGGCAAGCGTGGGCAATGACAAGGGAGCTACAAACTCCAAGAGTTACGTTCCCTCTGCTCCAAATCCAGCACGGCAACCCCTGGCACTATGCTCTTCACCATGAATTTCGGCCACCTACACAGGTCCTAGGAGGGTAGCAAAGCAGAACGACGGGGCCAGCCTGGCCCAGCTCACCTAGCTGAGCTCCCAGCCATGCCTTGTCAGCTGGCATCCCGGGCCACCAACCTCTAGGGTTCGGTCATCCCCAAGGACTCACACCTGGGCATGGCTGAGAGACACTCCCCATGCCCCCTCCCCAACACCTCCTGTTGGGAAAGAGCTGGGCATCTTTGCAACCAGCTGGGGACCCAATATTTTACCCACTATCCCACAGAAGCAGGAAAGCGATCAGATTATTGCCTTTGGGCAGACTCTCCCAGTTCAATTTTTCACTAGCTGTGTGGTCTTGGTAAAACTGTTTTAACACTCCTAATGTCAATTCACTCATCCACAGAATGAGGAAAACAGTAATCCCACCTGATAAAAATGAGGTGCCATGGGAGTGATTAGAGAGACGATGTCTGGCATGGAGACCACATTATTAATTATATTGTAGTGAATATTTTACTGGTGTGAAAACTAATTAATACAATTATTAATAATTAAAGAATTCATTATTACATTACTTAGTCCTCCCAGAGCCTGTCTTCTTAGCCATAAAATATCTAATGTTCCTTTCAATCTGCTATCCAGGGGCGTATCCAGTATCTAGGCGGCAATAGCCTCCCCCGTGGGGTTCTTGTGGAGTGCAAAGGAACCCAGGAAGGTAGGCAAAGCCCCCAGCCGAACTGGCTCTTCGTGGGCTTGCAAGAGGCAGCGATTAGACCCCCAGGGGCAGCATCCCTAGCAGGAAAGGGTCTGTGTTCTGAAGGTGTGGCCTTGTTAACAGAAGGGACAAGGGTTACTTAACCTCACTGTGCTTCTCCTTCTTCGTGAGGACAGTGGAAGTCCCCAATGGAAGTGCCGTGTTGTCTAAAACAGGGCAACAAATGGTAAGTGTTGGGATAAATGTTATCCACTTCTGTTATCCCACAGGCTCCAACATTCCCCCAGCCCACCTCTTCCCATCACCGAAACTGTTGTCACTCTGATGGCCAGGGGCCAGCCACCCCCATCCACCACCAGCAACCCTTGCCACCAGGTTCTTCTAGCAGACCCCTGGCCTATCTGCATACATACTCATTTAGGGTGCATGCATGGCCTTCTTTCTTATCTTCCTCTTTTGTCCATTTTAGATACTGTTGCAATGAACCTCTTGGTACACATTTCTTCACTTTCATCAAGTTAATTGCTTTGGAGAGTAAAATTATTGCATCTAAAAAGCAACATTTTTAAGCTTTTTATACATCCTGCTACTACTTTTCAGAATGTGCTGTGTCCATTCACACCACTGGTCTCAGGACACAAGTGTGCCAGTTTGACCACATCCTGACCAGCACTGGGAGTTATGGTTTTCCCAATTATTTTACTTATTTAGGAGATCAGAAACAGGACCTCTTGTTTAACTGTGCATTTCTTTGGCCACTAGATAAATCATTTCCCTCATGTGTATTGTTTGCTTACTGTGTTACCCTTGGGACTCAGTAGCTCAGTATTTTTCTCCAGCTGCAAAAAGGATGGCTTGAATTGGTGCAACTATGATTTGGCCAGAGGTGATGAAGAAAGCGCCATGCTGATCAGCACTAGTTATCTGGGCTTCTGCTACCAGCTGGGGCTCCAAGGGTGGTGGTCTGCAGCTCTAGGGCCGAATTCCCTGGCCTCAAACGCTTCTCTGGTTCTTGGAACTGCCTGCAGTTTCTGAAACCAAAGCCCCCGTGGCTACTGCATGGCATCCCACCCTGAATTTGCAGCTTCTCTGCAGGTAGGAATCCAGAGACACGGGGCTGCATCTCCCCCCAAGGACCTGCGCTGTCAGTCAACCTGGAATGGCGGGCTCTGGAGGAGAACTCCTGCTACATGCTCAGGTGACCTGGGAATCCAGCCAGGGTTGACGCCAACACCACCATCTCCGTGCAGGTTAGGCATCCAAGGATCTCATGCTCAAGTCTTGGCTCCAACCTCTCCTGGCAGGGGGACCTAACATCACTTTCATCTTTGAAGTGAACAAGTTCTACAGCACAGGGGTCTCCAGAGGAAAGGCGGTGTGGCCCAGACAGAGGGAAAACAAGGGCAGCGACTTGGCAGATAGATCGCCATGGGTTCAGGTCCTGGCTCACCATCTATCCATTGCAAGGCTTCACGCATGTCTGAGCCTCAGTTTTGACATCTGTAAAATGGAGAGGTGATCCTCACCCTCTTGGATTGTGAGACAGACTGAACAGCACAACACATGCACAGTGCTTTGTGTCCTGCTCCTAGGTGTGTAATAAATATGACTTCCTTTTCCTTCTTCCTCAACTGAGGCAAATTCTGTGAGAGTGAATTTGTGACATTTTAAGCGTATATGTTTTACGTTGTCAGCCGCAACAAACCGACCCTAATGACTTGCTGGGGGCAGATCTTCCTCTCAAATGTTCAGTGAGGGTGCTCACAACTTATCCCTGCCTTTTGCCCAGGACTCGGAAAGATTTAGGGGAAAAATTCAACTCAGGTCCTAGCCTCAAGCGACTGCCCATCAAGGCACGTCAAACATCCCTCCCAGCCAACATCTGCGATCCACAATGCTTTTGGGTGCATAAAAAGCAGCCAGAGAGATTGTTTAGGAGGGGGAAAAAAATAAACCCAGCCCTCCAACAATTTTTACTTCATAGGGCTGGATCCTAGGCTTCTGAGTTTTTAACAGCCACCCCCATCCCATCGGAGGCACTTTGAGCACAGGTGGCCTTGAGCAACTGGCGAAGGTGGAAGGTTGCACTGTTTCTCCCCAGTCATCCGCAAACACAGGTGGGCTGTCTGCGTCACACACACACTGAGCTAAGGATAGGGACCAGGTGGTGGGGACCAGGCAGACCCAGTCCCTTCCCGAGGCCGTTCAGCCTCCACCAGTGTGGCAGAGAGGAGTTAGCTGGTTGGAAACGCTGATGCCTGGGGCTCATGCTAGCTAGCACTGCTGCGCCCAGTGTCTACATGTGTACCAATGTTTCTCAAATGCATTTTCTGACGCCTGGGTGGCTCAGTTGGTTCAGCAGCTGCCTTCGGCTCAGGTCATGATCCCGGCGTCCTGGGATCGAGTCCCGCATCGGGCTCCTTGCTCAGCGGGGAACCTGCTTCTCCCTCTGCCTCTGCCTGCCATTCTGTCTGCCTGTGCTCGCTCTCTCCCTCTCTCTCTCTGATAAATAAATAAAATCTTTAAAAAAAAAAATAAAAAATGAAAAAATAAACACTGAAGCTTGAGAAGCACCCTCCCAGACTATCACACAAGCCCGTCGCCACCCCCCCTCCGGTCACACGCACACACACACACACACACACACACACACAGAGCTTCTAGGGCACAGCTGGCAGGTGACAAAGACCTGAGCAAGCACCGTCCTTGCCGGGTTGTGTCATGTCAGGGCAGCTGTGAGATCCCAGCCCAGGCCAGAGTCAGGAAGGCCACCAAAAGGAAAGGATGCTTATATCAAGGGTTATCTGGAATCACCATTATCAGGGACAAGTTGACAGCAGAGAGGAGTCTCTTGATGGGCCAGTGGGAAAAGAGGCAACACCTGTAGAGAGACAAAAAGAATTTCGAGGGTCCTGGGTGCTGTGATATTGTCCAGATGGATGCAGGTGGGCAAAGCTACGAGGGGAGTCAAGTTGTCCAGTTCTTACCTCTGCAGAAACCTCTGCTCCGATGATGAATGTGGGAGCAATAGATTCGTTGCAATTGTCCAAACATTTTCAGAAACGATGAGATTGCCACCTCGTGACATTTGTCAATTATTTGACTAACTTGTGCTGAATATCTACTGTTTATCAGGCTTTTTACACAGAGTAGCTCATGTAATCCTGGAAGGCAGCAACAGTGGTCCCCACTTCAGGAATGGGGAGGCTGAGGCTCAGGTATACAACAGATGTTCGGTTTGTGGCCCGAGTGTGGTTGTTACCCTGCCGGCAAGCTCAGAGCAACATGGGGACAGGTCATCAGGTTGCAAGGAAACACACAATTTTCATCACGCCTTCAAAGCTATTAGAAAACAGCTATGCAGTTCCGTGGTGACTCCCGAGGGTTCTGGGACTTCAGCAGCCATCCCAGTAATTTATATTTTAAGGAAAATGGACTGACATATATTAGATATAATAAATCAATAAATACTTTGAGCCTGTTTCATTTGGATTTCCTGCTCTTTGCCACATGAACAGTTCAGATCGGGACAACAGGATGTGACTCCGTCGGTGTCACTCCAGAAAGCGACACAGCCACGATGTTCACATTCAAAAGATATATGAGCCCATCCCTAAATGTCCCTGTCCCCAACCCACTCCACCAACCAGCCTCCCCTAGCGGCATGCACTTCTAAAGAGACTTCCTGCCAACTTCCAAAGCACTTTTTATTCAAAGGCGCTCTCCTCTAATTTGGAAGTTAGATCAGAGACTTTGGCGGTGTTGCTGAATTATTCAAACCCAGTAGGATAATGAGCTGGTTCTCAGGGATCTTCTAGTCCCACCTGTTTGCCCTTCCAGATCCCCACCTCAGCTTCCCTTTTCCTCCTCTGCTCTCCCACTGTCTCCCACCAAGGGGCTGCCTTCAGGTGCTGGAAAGCTGACTGAACTTGGAGTCAGTCAGACAGATGACTAAACTTTTTTTGTTTTTGTTTTTTTAAGGATTTCTATTTATTTATTTGACAAAGAGAGAGAGAGCACAAGCGAGGGGGGTGGCAGGAAGAGGGAGACCCTGATGCGGGGCTCGATCCCAGGACCCCAGATCATGACCTGAGCTGAAGGCAGTCACTTAACCAACTGAGCCACCCAGGTGCCCCCAGATGTCTAAACCTTAAGCAAGTTACTTCGCTTCTAAGCCTCAGTATCCTATTCAATAAAATGGGAATAAGACTACTCAGCTCATAAAGTGAAATGTGGATTATGCAAGATTAAGTGTGAGACCACACCTAGCTCTGAGCTGGTGTGTCTGATCTTCGCTTCTTTTTCTTTCTCTCACATAGCAACCTGCTTTGCTCTGAGGGCTTCCATGTCCTCCCAAGTCTTCTGAGGTCATCCTTCCTGTAACATAACTGCCAAGCAAAGTAACCCAAGTCCCCATCCTTTCGGACGGCAGGAAAGCCAACCTCCTCCCAAACATTTCTGAAAGCTCCCTGGGCATGATTATTGTCTCGTATTCTCACCAAGAGCTATACCTTTCCCCTTCTCCCCTTCTCCCCTTCTCCCTTCTCCCAGGCGTGGAGAAACCAGCCCTTCCTTCCACATGCTGGGGGCAGCACCCAGCTGAGTGCTGAGTCCTTCTTATGTGTGGAGTTGGTTTGATTTGTTGTTGATTCTCCAGTTCTTTAAGGTGTAGAGATAGCTGCTGTGTTCTAGATTTTTCAATTTTTTTGAGGGAGGCTTGGATGGCTATGTATTTCCCCCTTAGGACCACCTTTGCTGTATCCCATAGGTTTTGGACTGAAGTGTATTCATTCTCATTGGTTTCCATGAATTGTTTCAGTTCTTCTTTGATCTCCTGGTTGATCCAAGCATTCTTAAGTAAGGTGGTCTTTAGCTTCCAGGTGTTTGAGTTCCTTCTGAACTTTTTCTTGTGATTGAGCTCCAGTTTCAAAGCATTGTGATCTGAGAATATGCAGGGAATAATCTCAGTCTTTTGGTATCGGTTGAGTCCTGATTTGTGACCCAGTATGTGGTCTACTCTTGAGAAGGTTCCATGTGCTCTTGAGAAGAATGAGTATTCTGTTGTTTTAGGGTGGATTGTTCTGTATATATCAATGAGGTCCATCTGGTCCAGTGTGTCATTCAATGCTCTTGTTTCTTTATTGATTTTCTGCTTCGATGATCTGTCTATTTCTGAGAGAGGCATGTTAAGATCTCCTACTATTAATGTATTCATATCAATATGATTCTTTATCTTGATTAACAGTTTCTTATGTAGTTGGCTGCTCCCATATTAGGGGCATAAATATTTACAATTGTTAGATCATCTTGGCGGATAGTCCCTTTAAGAATGATGTAGGGTCCTTCTGTATCTCTGACTACAGTCTTTAGTTTAAAATCTAATTTATTTGCTATGAGAATCGCTACCCTGGCCTTCTTTTCATGCCCTTCTCAATGCTCTCAATGAGTTCCAATCTAATCTAAATTCTCTCAAAGCTCGGGTAACTGAGACAGAAGATAGAATTAGTGATCTGGAGGACAAACAGATAGAGAGAAAGAATCAGGAGGAAGCCTGAAACAAACAGCTTAGAAACCACGAAAACAGAATCAGGGAAATAAATGATGCCATGAAACGTTCCAACGTCAGAATTATTGGAATCCCTGAAGGGGAGGAGAAAGAAAGAAGTCTAGAAGATATAGTGGAACAAATTCTTCATGAAAATTTTCCCAATCTCGCAAATGGAACCAGCGTTCATGTACTAGGGGCCGAACGGTCTCCACCCAAGATTACAGATTCCAAAAAAACACCAAGGCACCTGATAGTCAAATTGAGGAATCATAATTGTAGGTATAATCTCTTGAAAGTCGCTAGGACAAAGTGGCTCCTTACTTACAGAGGAAAGCTCATCAGAACAACGTCAGACCTGTCCACAGAGACCTGACAAGCCAGAAAGGGCTGGCAAGACATATTCAGGGCATTAAATGAGAAGAACATGCAGGCAAGAATACTTTATCCAGCAAGACTGACATTCAAAATGGATGGAGAGATAAAGAGTTTCCAAGAACGGCAAGGCTTAAAAGACTATGCAACCACCAAGCCGACACTGCAGTAAATATTAAGGGGGGGGGGTTCTATAAAAGAGGAAAAATCCTAAGAATAGCATTGAACAGAAATATAGAGACAATCTACAGAAAGAAAGACTTCAAATGTAACACGATGTCAATAAAAAC
The DNA here is from genome assembly GCF_020171115.1 of Neogale vison. Lineage (NCBI taxonomy): Eukaryota > Metazoa > Chordata > Mammalia > Carnivora > Mustelidae > Neogale > Neogale vison. The sequence continues at coordinate 253,017,782 of NC_058091.1, read as the reverse complement.
GTATCTATCAATAATCACTCTCAATGTAAATGGCTTAAATGCGCCCATAAAACGGCACAGGGTTGCAGATTGGATAAAACGACAGGACCCATCCATATTTTGTCTACAAGAGACCCATTTTGAGCCTAAAGATACACCCAGACTGAAAGTGAAGGGATGGAGAATCATCTGAGCGCTGAGTCCATTGGGGTTTCCTGGAGTCTACTCAACACTTGAGGCTACTTACAGACAAATTCCAGAGCAAAACGAGAGAATTGCTATTTGAGATGACATTATTAGCACACGGACACAAAACAGTATGTGGTTAACAAGTGAAGCTTCCTCATGCTCCAGTTCCCAAAAAGGAACCATGTCTTTTAGTTCCTTACTAATCTATGGATTTACACAGATATATTTTTCTCTAGAAAGTGAACACTGAAGTTTCTTTCTTTTTTTTTTCTTTTTAAAGATTTTATTTATTTATTTGACAGAGATCACAAGAAGGGGGAGCAGCAGGCAGAGAGAGAGTAGGAAGCAGGCTCCCCGCTGAGCAGAGAGCCTGCTGCGGGGCTCAATCCCAGGACCCTGGGATCATGACCTGAGCTGAAGGCAGAGGCCTTAACCCACTGAGCCACCAGGTGCCCCAACACTGAAGTTTCAATATGATAAACGAGGGCCCTGAAGCCCAGCGGTTCAAGAGCACTGCCACGGTCGCCTGTGGTCTAGCCCCTATGCCTTCTCCCACTCAGACCTGAACCCTCTCTCCTGCTCCCCCTATACCAAGCCGCTTGGCTCCTTTCCCTGCCCTCAGCTCCAATCTGTTCTCCAAGCCAGGTAATATTTACCGCTGCTCCTTCATCCCAAGGGAAACTTCATTTCAATGGCAAACTCCGAAAGTCCATAAGTATGCCGCTCAACCAAAGGTCAGCTCTGCTCCAGATGAATCCTGGCTCCCCCTGCCCTGCCAGCCAAGCAGATGGTACAGATACAGCAGCTGGTAGAAGAGTGGTGATGCCTTTGTCCCCCCTAAATGGCGGTCTCGGTCAGACATGCCGGCTTCGGCATGTGCCCATCTCCCCACTTTTCTGTTGGGACGCACTGGCCGAATGCAAAGGATGCTGGTCACCTCCAGGGAGCTCTTATGTCCGTGGGCATAACTAGCCCCACTTTGCAGATGAGGACATGAGGCTCTGAGAGGCTGCCTGACCTACTTGACCCCAGAACTGGCCTCTCTGACTCCCGCCCTGTGATGGATCCGAGGACAGTCCTGCCTCTCCAGCCCCGCCAGGACTGACTCCACCAGATAATCAAAATGGTTTCCTAAGCCCCAGCTAGCTACAAAGCTGGCGGGTTGGCTTTAGAGTGCCGGTAAGAAAGAGAAGCAGAGCTGATATTCTACCCAGCTGGGTCAGGAGGTCAAGGTTTCGGTAGGAGGGGACCTCCTATTGCTAAGCCTGGGAGGAAGGCAGGCACAATGGGGAGGCAAGTTTTAGTTCAAGTCTAATATATGCAAATTGTAATCTGATCTCATCATCTCCCAGGTTTGTAGAGCATGACAAGAGGGAGAGAACAATTATAATTATAATTAATTATGAAGGAAATTGAAGACGTTTTTGAATATGAAGTTCTGCTAATATTCTGAGGGAAGTTCTTCTGAGATTGATCACACTGAAATGCAAGAGGGCATCCCAGATGCCGTGGAGGGTAAATCCCCTTCTTGTTTTTACTACTGCCGACAATGCCTGATGCTTGCAAGTACCTCAATTTGTAACCCTGATTTCCTTAAGCTGTACCAGCTTGTGAGTGTCAGTGAGTCAGCAAGAAGGGTAAAGACTCCATTTGTCCTGGCCCATGGCCACCATGGTTGGTGTACCCCGAGTCATTCCAGAAGGCCCCAGAGGAACCTCCTGAGTGTTCACGTTCCAGCTCTGTTCCTGCCACTCTGCACCCTCTGCTCTTCTACCCGGCTCCCCACTTCCACACAAAGGAATTATCTCAGTTAAGTCTTAAGTTCATGTCTCCAAGGTACTATGTGTTCCATGGGCTTCCAGTCTCCATGCCGCTCTCCAAGACACACAAATCCTTCCAGCCCTGGCCCCGTGGTGCTCCCTGGTTCGCCAGCATGTACCAGCCACAGAAGCTGTTGGTTGGACCCAGCCGTTCCAAGCAGGGCTGCTCAGTCTCACTGCCTGCCCTCTGGGTATCATTGTCCTCCCTCCTTCCGCCTCGCTGGGAAAGCAGTTCCCCAGACTAACCGCAGCACAAACAGTGGGTGTCACCTCTGCTCTTCTAGACACTGACTCCGGCCCAAGCCAGCTTCTGGCTCTGTCATTGCGGCTCTCCCATTGTGCTGGGGGGCAGAGGCCCTCTTCCCGCACCAAAGCAGTCTGCTACCCAGGAGACACACCCCAAACCCACTGTGTGTCAAAGGCCACAAGAATGCACAGCAAAGTGGGGTGGAAGAATGGCATCCCTTCCACGAGAGCGCAGGCACTCTCTGGTGGGATCCAGATGTGTCTCCAGGAGGCTGATCCAGGGCCACAGGGAAGAGTGTCCTTGACTCAACAGCCTCATTTCCCCCTGATGGCTAAGACTCAGTTACTGGGCAACCACTCTGGCCGCCCCTGCTATCTCCCTCCCTTGGGGTCAGTTCTTCACCAAGCACCACGCCCCCCTCTCCCCCCGCCAGGCCTCTTGACAAATGCTTTTCAATCCAGTGGGTCCCACCATTCCACTGAGCAGCCACAGGGTGAACCGGAGGCCCACTGAGTTCCCATTAGGATAATCCTATCAAACATGATGACTGTTCACTAATCCAACCTCGGCTCTATGCCAGGCAGATCGGCCCTGGGAGCCATGCTTCCACCCAGGTTTCACAGAACAAGGCTCAAGAAGCAATATAAGGCGCAGAGCAGAACCTTGTAGCCCATGAAGGCAGAGCTGGGCTGTCCCAAACTGGCCTCCGCACCCGGGTTCCACAATACCCAGAAGAGCTTCTCCCCAAAGTCCCCCAAACCACACTGTTTATAGAAGGCTGCAGCTAAACTAGAAGAAAATTTTTGCTTTTTCCTAACCATGTTTTGGTTTCTTCCCTACTTCATGAATCCGAGGGAATTCTGGGAGAATAATGACAAGTTTTCGGAACTAGATGAATCAGGGAAATTTGAAAGTAAAATGGGAATTGGGCCTGAAATGCCCAAGTTCTTCTCGAGGCTGCGAGGCATAAAATTTGCAAAGGAGCCTGCAGAGCCTCAGAGAAATGGAGTTAGCATTGCAGATGCACTCTCCTATAGGGATCTGAGGCCAGCCTCTCCTTTTAGACAGTACTACCTGCCTGTATCAGTTCATAGTGGGACTGGAATATTGATTTTCCATTATTCCAAGATAGCAGCCGTCCACGGGGGCTTTGCATTCAGCAATCCAGAAAATTTTTGGAACAACGCCTCTCTGGGCCAGGGCTCATGCTAAGCATCTATGTTAGACAAATGAACTAACCACAGCTCTCCCCTTGAAGGGCTCATGATCACGGACACAGAGCCCATCACCGCAAGAAATAAAAACAGCAGGTGCTGCTCCCTGAAAGTTTCCAGATTCCAGCCACCGTGCCTGAATCTTGGCATGAATGATGCCAAGCACAGGGTTGATCAGATGAGGGTTTCTTTCACTCTGGAGTGTGTAGAGAATGGATTGCTAAAGCTCTGAAGAACAACAAGGATGAGGAGAGTGGCCACAATTTCTCCTAACTCCTAACACTTGAACAGAAGTCTTGCTTTTTTAAGTTCATGTGCATCCCTTCTTGGTGGATTATGACTTGGTCAGAAAGACCCAAATAACCTCCCCCACAAAGAAATAATTCAGATGGTCTATGAAAATGATTCCTAACCAAGGGCAATTTGGTTTTTCTGAAGCCTGAGATCATGATCCAGACAGAAATGGAATAGCAGTAGCCGACCCACAGCAAAGCGGGGCTTAGCCGGCTGCAGAGATGGGGAAGGTGGGACCTTGCCAGCTCTGGGGAGCCCTGATAACAACACACGCCTGTCAGAGGCCTGGGGATACAGGAAATCTAATCCCATCAGGGATCCGAAAGGTCCGGACAGCATTTTCCTTTTCCAAAATCTGAGATTATGGCTCTGGGCTCCAAAGACTGCCAGGATGGTCTATCTGTTGTATTTTGGTTTTAAAATGGTAGGGATTTTGCACCCTGCTGACATGCCAAGGAGACACTGGCTTTGCGGACAGATCTTTTAATTATTAAATTGCATTTTTCCTTCTAGGACTAAAACATTTTCAAAGGGTATAGGGAAAATGAAAAGAAAAAAATATATATATATACATATTTTTTACTTTATAACCTGCCCAGCCTAAACTGACGATTTATACATGCAAATTCCTTCCACCCTGTGCCACATGCAGGCTCTATTTCTTATAAAGTTATCATTTTAGAAGATATAACATCTTTGAGGTGGGGGGGGAATGTCTGCATTGAACAGCTTTCTCTGCATAGAATTTTCTTAGGAAATATTTCAGGAGGGCAAAAACAAATCAATCTCAAATTTTTAAAATGTGAGCTTTGAAGCCCAGCATCCCGCCTCTCACTAGCACCATGAGCTGAGGAAGGTGAGTCCACATCTGGGTTTTCTCCCCTGCAGAGAGAGCATAAGGAAGGTCCCTGCTTTGCTGGATTCCTGGAGGCCTAAGAAGGAAATGGGACAATGCCTGGGAGGTCCCTCGTACAGTGCCGGGCACAGGACAAGTGTCTGCCACATGCCCACGCGTGTGATCACAGCCGTTATTATTATTATTGAAATGTTAACTTGTTATGTTCTTATAAAAGTAATCCTCTCATATTAGACCATTTAGAAAATACAGGCATGCTAAAAGAAATATGTCCCACCATGTACAGCCTCGCGGTTCCGAAATGACACTGTGCATCTTTTCTGTTGTTCCTTTCTATCTTTTTCCTACACAAATCCATCTAGGTACATATAGAAAAAAGTTTCCAAAATAGGACTCTTCTCTACGTACTATTTTGTCAGTGAGCTATTTAGTAACAGATTTTGCAAAGACAACAAGTTAGTGAGAAGCGTCGTGTCCATATTCTGAAGGGAGCGTCAGCAGTGTAAGCGTGTGCCCCGTATAAGCCGATGAGTGACCCCAGATGTAGAATATTCCTGACTCTTTCCTTGACCAGCTGCCAGCCACCTGCGTAAGGCTTCTAAGAAAGAAGTCATGCCCAGGAATAACAGAGTTCTGATATTAATTTCCATTTTTGTTTTACTAAGCATTTGGTAAAATCTTATAGGCATAATCTTATAGGTATAACCATGTATCTTATGAAGCAAAAAGACTTTCTGGTGGGGTCTGCTCAGGTCCGATGAGCATCTCGTTTTCCTCGTGGATTTCCTGGTTTCCTTTCCTTACAACCTCCCAAGTCTCTTCTCTCGAAGCCCTGCTTTCTCTGAGAACCTCTGGAAAATGTCCTGTGCTGTTTAATGATGGTCTCGAAATGGCTACTCTGCCGGCCTAGACCTGTCGTTCTCTGCCCAACTTGGGAAACTGCTCTGCCTGACGCAGGAAATAGTATTCCGCCCCCCCTTGGCTCTGAAGAGCAAACTTCCTAAATGAGGTCCCAGGTGAAATCAGATTGCCCCAGGGAATCCGGTGTAATCCAAATAAAAATGGGTTGCCCTAAAGGCAGCCCCAGGCACTGGGTCACGTCCAAAAGAAACACAAGTACAGCTAGAAAAGCCTCGAAAATTAAAGCAGGTCTGTATTGCATAATCACTCAAGGAGCCGGCAACGGGGGAATTCCAGGGAGCAAAACCAAGCAAAATTTCCTTTAAAATCAGTTTACCCACCACTGTCTCCAAAATCCATCATTCTTAGCAACTGCATCTTCTCTCTTCTTTTTTTCCTCACCCCTCCCCCGCAAAGCCTCCCCCTCTCCCTGCCCACCCTTCACACCCCGCTCCCCACAACAGGTATTTTGTTTTCCAGGTTGGCTGAATGGCCTTCCTGCTATAAATCCCTGTGCCATTTGCTCCCATTAATATCCTCAGAAACACATGAAAAGATATGGAAATCGGATACTATAAAAAGAAACAGAGAACAAAAAATCTTGGAAAAAGTAGAAATTAAAAACTCAGTGAAAGGGTTGGAAGACAGAGTTGAGGAAATCTGCCCCCTCCTGCCCCAAAATAGAACAAAGAAGGTAGAGAATTTCTTTTTTTTAAAATGAAAAGAGAAAAAAAAAAAAAAGAGGTCCAGGAAGCCCAGTGTTCAAATAATAAGAACTTCAGAAAGAAAAAAAAGAGAGTAAGAATAGAAGGGAGAAAGTCTTCTCTAAAATAATTCAAGAAAATTTCCCAGGTGAGTAAGAGAGTCCAAACCTAGAGAACCTACCCAGGGCCCAATGCAGTGGACAAAAATAGACTAGTACCAAGGGCTCGTGATTGTGCAATTTCAGAACATCACAAGGAAAGATGGCTCTCTCTCGAGCTGCCAACAAGAACACTGTCACATGTGAAAGATCAGGTATCGGAATTGCTTTGGACTTTTCAACCACACACTAGAAAACGACGGTGAATGCCTTCCAAGTTCCAAACATAAATACATAAATTCCAGGGGAGAATTCTAGAACTGGCCAAATTGCTAATCAGGTGTGAGTATAGATTAAGGATATTTTCAGAAACACACGGTCTAGCACACCCGTGCACCCTTTGTCGGGAAGCAGCTGGAGAGTGTGCTGTTTCCGAAGGAGGTGACAAGCCAAGAGCGGAAGACAAGGTGCAGGAAGTGGAGTTCAGGCTTGACATGGTGATAACTATTTGAAAAAAAAAAAAGCAATCAAGCAACAAGAAATCCACTCCAAGGGGAAATCTTTTTGCTGGATTTATTACATGATTCAGCCAGGAAAAATGTTTGCCTAGTCAACCCATTACAACATATAGATCTCATGCCCATTTGATTTGAAAGGAAAAAGGGAATCGTTCTTATTTTTATTTTAGACTTATTTATTTATTGGAGAGAGACAGAGTGAGCATGAGCAGGGGGAGGCGCAGAGGGAAAAGCAGACTCCCTGCTGAGCGGAGAGCCCGATGCGGGACTCGATCCCAAGATCCTGGGATCACAACCTGAGCCAAAGGCAGGTGTTTAACCAACTGAGTCACCGAGGTAGCCCAGGAAAAGGGAATCTTAAAATACTGATTCTCAGAAGGGAGGAGGGTGGTTGCCAGGGGTGGGAGATGGGGATGGAGAGTCACCATTTAATGGAGATAGAAATGCAGCTTTACGAGTTGGAAAGAGTTCTGAAGATGGGTGGTGGTGACCGTTGCCCATTATGAATGCGTTTAACTCCACTTAACTGTATGTCTAGAAATGGCTAGATGGTAAGTCTGTTTGTATGTTTCACATACACATAAAAACTTTAAAAAAAAAAAAAAGTGAAGGTTATTGGGGTGCCTGGATGGCTCAGTCCGCTGAGCGTCCAACTCTGGATTTTGGCTCAGGTCACAATCTTGGGGTTGTAAAATGGAGCCTTGCGTGGGGCTCCGCTCTCAGGACGCTGTCTGCTTATGATTGCCTCCCTCTCCCTCTGCCCCTCCCCCTGCTCTCACTCTCTCTCTTAAAAATAAAAAAATAAAATAAATACAATAAAATATTTTTTAAAAGTGGAGGTTGTAACTTCTGATACCAACTTCAGATATTTAGTAGACACTAAAGGCTTCAGTGTTTGTATTCTTACTTAAGTTTGGTATTATCTTGCATGTTTGCTTTTTAAACAGCCCTCCGCTTACAAAGCAAGCTCTCATATTAGGAGTTAAATTCTGTGGCTTATCATAACCATGAAATCAATTATTTTGCTTTGTCTCAGTGGAAAATAAAATTTCTAATCCAGAACCTTATCAAGACAACATCAACTTTATTTGTGCAGTCTTTTACAAATAAATCCACAAACTGAAAGTAAGGGGAAAAAAGTATCAGGGTCCCTGGGTGGCTTAGTTGGTAGAGTGTGTGACTCTTGATCTCGGGGTTGTGAGTTTGAGCCCCACGTTGGGTGTAGAGATTACTTAAAAATAAAAATCTTTAAAAAAAAAAAAAGGTATCAGTACAAAAGAATGCTTATCAAGAAAAAAATAAACAGGGGTGCCTGGGTGACTCAGTCAGTTGAGCATCTGCCTTTGGCTTGGGTGGTAATCCCGGGGCCGTGGGATCAAGTCCCACTTCAGGCTCTCTCACTATGTATCACCCAAGGCACTGTGAAATCAGCCACAGACAAGAGCAAACCGGTGGATGTGACCGTGTGACAATAAAACTTTATTTAGAAACTCAGCTGTCGGACTGTATTGGGCACACAGGCCATAGTTTGTAGCTCGGTGATCTAGTCTCTGGTCTGCTCTTGGCTTCACCCCTTCCTCCTCTCCCACTCTGGCCTGCTCAGTTATCCGCCCCAGCTCTACCCATGGACAACCCTCTGTTCTTCAAACCTGTGAAGCCTTTCTCCATCTCAGGGTTTTGCTCTTGCTGGGCCCCTTGCTTGGAACATTCTGGGACTAGACTCACATTTTTATTTCCTACAGAAATCTGCTCAAATGTAATCTCCTCAAAGAAGCTTCCGGGATCCCCTGATCTAAGATACCAGCCTCTCTCCCATCACATCATGCTTTATCTACTCACCTTTGATTCATGTTTTGTGAGTGCATTTATCATCACGTGGCACACTGTATCTTTCTTTGCTTGTTGATGATCAGTCTTCCCAGCCTAGAATGTAAGCTCCATGAGCAAGGGCTCTGTCTTCATTGCTCAGCATTGAATCCCTAGTGCCTATCACTGCCTGGTACACATCAACAGGGTGAGATAAATACTTTTTAAATCGGTGAATGAATGAAGGAATGAAGATATTTGACATCAAGGGTTTTAGAAAATTTCCCTTAACGAAGGACCCATACATCCTCTTTTAATCTAGAAGAGCAAATTCTATTGCATGGCCAGTTTAATTTTTCTTTATCACTGATGTAATAAAAAAAAGGAGGGGGGCATCTATCTCCCACTTACACAAATAAATGGCACAAAAGTCTTTCCCCTACGAATAGGAGATTTCTCAAGAGTGTTTGAGTACTGGGGATGTGTGAAAGATAAAAGTAAACTTTTTCTCGTTTTAAGAACAATTTTTAGAATAATTGTTTAGAATTGATACAAAATTCTGTATCATCAGAGCCGAAAGGCCCCTAAAACCCCTCATTTGACCCTTTCTTCCTGGAGGAAGCCGTGAGCCTGGAGAAGAGAGAAGACCTCTCAAGGTCACAGGAGAGGAGGATAAAGGCCCAGACCAGCATCCTCAAGGTCAAGGATACTTAACTTCATCCTGTAAGAGAACACATTTTCAGAAGCAAGACTTTTTTTATCTTGAAAGTGCCGTTGGTAAGAAAAGGGACCCAACATTAAGTGTGGAGCTTTAATGTCTAATGGATTCTTCCCTGTCTCTCGGTTATAAATAATCAGAAAATGAACATTCTCCCCACACCTTTAAAAAAAAAAATTCCAGTTGCATATGAAATTATTTTTATCTTTCAAACAAAAATGCTAGCTTTGGAGCTTAATTAGCTAATCCCTGATATCTCTCATCAAAGTTAGTTGTCTTTCCAGTGGGGGTGTATAATCATTGAAGTGTTTACCAGCAAGCATCTTTCAGCCAGTTTCAAGCCATTTTTTCTCCTGTGGTGCGTATTTGAAGTAGAGAGAGCTTCTTAATCCTTCCACCGCTTCTTAGTCCAGCTGGAGAAGGAAAGCAGACTTACTAAGAACGAGCACCCATCTACTCCGTGTGGGCATGTATAGGTCTGATCTCTTTTCATCCCCATCATAGCTGTTTGAGGATTTTATTTTTTGTTTTAGAGATTAAGGACCAGGCTGGGAGAGGTAAAGTTAGCTTTTTCAAGGTCAGGGAAAGACAATGAACAGAGGATTTAGAATCAGACAGGATTAAATCCAAATTTGAGCCCCAGACTCATCTAGCTAGATGACCCAGGACAAATCACTCAACTTCTCTGAGCCTCCAGGACTGGCGCTGTCCAGTAGAACTTTCTGTGATGATGGAAATGTCCTCTCTCTATGATGTCCAGTGTGGAAGCCATGAGCCACAGGTTAGCGGCTATGGAGCACTTGAGATGTGGCTAAGGTAACCGAGGAAGTGAATTTAAATTGTATTTAATTTTAATGAATTTAAATGTACTTAGCCACATGTGGCTAATGGATACCATATTGATCGGCACAGTTCCAAGTAGTATTCTCTTAGACTCAAGCAAGAGGGGCCCCTACCCTGAACCCTGCACCTGACTGGCCCTATGCAGCTCTCCTCTGGCCACGGCCCTCCCAACAGGATAAGAAATCCACAACTTCCCCGGGCCCACACCCCCATGTTGAAACCACACATCACCTTGGAGATGTGAAATCAAGATCTGGAATTACTGCCCAAATAGCCCAAGTCCACGTGCAAGGCTGCCTGGACCTCTTCCCTAGTGCCATGCTTCCACGGGTCATCTGTACTGATGGCATCAGTTCCAACAGGGTATCCTATGGGGCCATTTGTGGGAAGTGTAAATACAGCTTAGACACGCAGACTGGCGTACTCACAGGAGGGCGAACAAGGCCCCTTGAGACACTGAATGGAGCCAGGTGTGAAAGAGAAGAGAACAGAGCTCAGGCCAGGAGCCAACTCTCCCTGAAAACTTGCTGTCAATGGGGAACTGCCCTTGAGAGCCTGCTAACACATCCCTTTAGTCCTAACCTTTGAATTTAATGAGCTCACCCTTGATATGTCACATCAATATTTGTTATCTTTCCAATGCAGGCATAACACCGTTGCTACTCTTTGCAACAAAAGAATGCCAATCCAACATCCTTAGCTCCCAGCAACGAATCCCAGCCCAGAACATTCCTGCTGCAAGGAACTGTCATGGGGCCTGCTTCCTAATATTCAGAGATCCATGGGTTCTGCCTGTTTTCAAGCTCCCTCTCCAGCCTCCCGTCAACGTGCTCTGGAGCAGGGATTGCCCAGTCCTACGACCTGCCCCACCCTTCTCCCCCTCCGTTATGCAACCCGGGGGCTAGACCTGGGCCCCTTCTTTGTCGTTATCGCTCACAGCTGTTCACCCACCAGCTCCGTCCATTCAATCCCATACACGTATCTCAGACTCATCCTCTGTCTCCAGGGGAGCTGTGGGTTCACGAGCTCTGCCATTGCAGTCACAACCACTATATTATAAAACTCAGCGGCTGCTGCCCTTATTGCACACCTGAAGGCTGCACAACTATCAAGCCAACTCCAAGGCCAGCGACCATTGCCTTTTAGGACAAGGATCAGCTTCTTAGATCGTAAGGTTAAGACAAAGACAAAACAGAAGTTAAGATGTCTATGAATTACACTTGGCTTAAATGTACCCTGCTGGAAGTTTGCCCAATTTTGGCTTAAGTGGAACTTTCTGCCTAAATTGCAATTGTCTGGCCACCGATGCCTAGGGAGGGAGGTACCAGGGATTTTCATTTGAAACCATCTTTCTCTGTAGTCTTTCCCCGACAAAATCTAAGGGTAGAAGTGATTTTGAGTATGCAGAAAGAAATCAGGCAGGGACAACCCTGCCAGGTACCGCTCTTAACAGGTACAACGAGTCCTGTCTCTGGCATTCGCTTCCCCTCTTCTCTCCCGATCATCTCTTCATTCTCCAGAACGCTGCATAAAGGCCATCTGATGGGCACTTCCACCACCCCCCACGCACACACACGTCTATGAAGGCAGGTGTCTCTTCCGACGCTTACATGGGCCTCTCGCATGTGTGGCCTCCCGCAGACGGCAGGGTGCAGATAAATGAAAAAAATTATCATGCCGCCTGCCGGAGGCTACACTAGAGATGAGGGGATGTGGGAAGAAGGAAGGGAAAAACAGAGTTCCTAGAGTCCATTAAGTCACACTAAAGAAATGGATTCCTCTGTCCATCTTGCTGGGCCCCTAGAGGCCAGAAAGAGAAGAAGAGGAGGAGGGGGAAGGTGGGGAAGGGCTGGCAAATAAGGACACCAGGGAAGGAAGCAGGGACTGTCTGTCACCTGACAGCCTCCAAAGCCGGGAGGAGCCAAAGTAGCCAGAACTCCCAGGACCATCAAGTGGCAACTGTGGTCACACATGAGCTGGTAGCCAGGGCCTCGAGAAAGGGGTCCAGGGCCCAGGACAGGGACTGGTGAGGATGGGCCCCACGGTGGAGATTCTAGTTCTAAAAACACTTACTGTCCCTAGTCTTCTGCCACACTGGAAGAGAAGATAAAACACATGGTCCTCCTCAAACTTGGGAGCAATTCCCCCACCGCAAACCGATCAGGCAGGGGACAGACAAAGGCAGGGGTGTGGTCAGTGTTGCCACAGAGGAGGGGACTAGGCAAGGCCCAAGTTCAGAGGCAGAGCACACCCCCCACCCTGCCCCAGCCCCACCCCATGTCTGCAAAGTTTCCAGACCCACAGGACACCGAGATGGGAGCCAAGTCCTGCGAGCCCGGGCCCCTCCTGCCCGGAGCTCTAGGCTAGCTGCTAAGCGGCAGCATCCTCAGGAGACACGGAATCCAAAACCTGGACCCACTATCCCTCTGCTTATCCATCCCAAGGGGCTGAGCGGAGGGGGAGGATGGTGGTAACATAAAGTTCCCAGGACAGAGACAAAAAAGCAAATAAGCCCTCTGAGAATCATCCAGAAGGAGTCAGAAACTACACTGACAGGAGCCAATATCTGCTCCTGACCTGGGTGGCCCTGTGCACCCCGTGTGGTGCCTCTCTGCCTTGGCTGCAGAAGATTTGGAAATACTCCTATCTGAGCCGTTCCGCAGAGGCTGGGTTCTTTGGTCTGAGATTTTAAAAAAGCTTCCCAGGTAATTGTAATCACTGATTACAATCAAGACTAAAAATTCCTTATTTAAAGGGAGATGATACCAGACCTTTCTTGGAAGAAACAGAGGGAGGACAGTGCTCAGAGGCAGAGATGGAGGGAAGCCAAGTTAGCAGAGGGAGGTGTGGAGAGGGGAGGGGCTAACTCAGCGGAGGGATGTTGGAGAGGGACAGGTGCCCCCTTGGCACCAAGCCTCACCCCCTCCCACCAACTACATCTGTTCTTTCATGAGAAGCATATTCTACATGGTTCCTGTGCCGCTGATATAGAGAGGAACGACAGCAACACAAGGCCAAAGATTCATTATTTATACTTGGTTTTCCCCAGCATGTTCATGACTCCTGCCACCAACTGAAAACAGAAAATATACTAACATCATTGGGTACAGCCTGTTCTAGTTGTTTTTTTTTTTAATATTATTTTTAAATTATCAGACAGTAAAATTGACCTTTTTCCTTTAATACACATTCCTGAGTTTTAACACATGCCTACAGTTTTGTAACAAGCACCACAATAGGATACAAAATAGTCCCATCCATCATCCAGGGAAAAGTCTTGCCTGCTCCCCATCGCAGTCTCCCCTTGTCCCCATACCTACACCCTGGCCACCAATGATCTATTCCCTGTCACTGCAGTTTTGTCTTTTTGAGAATGTCCCCTAAATGAAATCATACATCCATGTCAAGGATGGATTCCTTCCTGCGGCACAGCGCCCTTGCTCTATATCCAATGTGGTGGGTTTGTTCCTTTTTATTACTGAGTAGTATTTCAGTGCATGAAGGCGCCACTGTTTATCCATTCACTTGTTGAAAGATCTATTTTGTTTCCGCAGGCTAGCAGTCATGAAGACAGCTCCAATACACATCTGTGTACAGGTTTTAATTTCGATGTAAGTTTTCATTTCTCTAGGATAATTAACTAGGAGTAGAATTGCTGATGAATGCAGTCCTGTTATATTTTAGGGCCCAGATTACAAGGTTTTTCAAGAAAATAAAAATAGTGTTAGAGAAGGAACACAGAACAGTTGCACAGCGTGAAGTAGTTTGTCCTTTTTTAAGCCTATTTACTAACTGCGTTAAACATAATTCTTTTGGTTACGAGGAACAGAAGTCTTAAGCTTACGTAAAAAGAAATATATCAACAAGAAGCAGATGTATCTCATAGAAACCCAGGACAGAGCTACAGCAGGACCCTCAGAAAGATCTAGAACTGAGCCGGAGGAAGCCATCAGAATGCTCCCTGCATTTCTTACACCTACTTCTCTCTGTGCATTTGCTTCATTTTTTTTTCTCCTGAAAAAACTTCTTCTCTCTGCAACTTGGTCATTGGATTTATTTAGAAGATGCCACACAGAGTCTCAAAGTTCACATGTTAGAAGCCCAGCATGGAGCAAGACCAACTGTCCATCAAAGCAACTTCCATATTTGTAGAAGAACCTTGGCCAATGCCTCCCCACCAGCATGACCATAAAGATGGGCCCATGGGAACCAATGTAACTTCCAGGGATCAACTTCATGTCCTTATTGATTGGGGTGCACTGCCCGGAAAAGATACCTGTGCAGTGGAAGGTTACTTTTTATCACTCTTACCTTGCCGAGGAGTTCTCGCCGTCTCCTCCTCCCCACAGACAGGAACATCAGCCAACTGTCCACCAGAGCGTGAGATGAGGTCTGGGTAGGGTTACTGTACCTTGATGGTTTTCTCTTCACTCTCTCATGTCTCCTGATGTGGCTAGTTCTTCAGGGCAAGTCAGCCAGCCTCCTCCCTCTTCTCAATGGGATTAGGTGGAGAAGCAGAACTTCTCTAGGGCTTGGGTATCTTCCTCTTCCTCTGCAGTCCCACAAGGGCATTCTGGTCCCTCATTCCCATTTGAGGAAGGGAGTTGGTTTGATAAAATCAGAAAGCTACTTAGGTATTTACCCAGAAATCAACACCGTGGTCCTTTAATTCCCATTCTGCTCTTGTACGAGGGATAAGAGTGCTAGGTACTTAGCTAGGTACTTCCCCTCTCAGGGGAAGGAGGCTGAGCTCTTAGATCCTTGTTCACAACACCAACATTCCCCTACCTTCATGTCTACTCACCCCAAAAGGTGACTAAGATTACGTTTCCAACTGAACCAGTGGATCCTTAATTGCCTACTTACCTGAAACTCTGCAGAGAAATACCAAAGAGAAATTAACAGGTGTGCTGGAGCTCAAAATCCCAGAGCAGCTCAGAGACACACCTACCCAAAGACATAGCCATTTGGCTGTCCCTTCACCTCCTCCCCTTGGGCTCCAGATACTACCACGGTTTATGGTCAAGGTCAAAAGCCTTAGTCCTGACCAACCAAGCAGCCACATAAGACATTGATTTGCTCCCTGGAAAGATGATTGTGCCCTTCTTCACAGAAGCCCCTAGCATCTCTCCCCAGATAAAATAGATCTTGTTTGAAATGGGAGGCAAGAGTCTTCAGAAGGAGCCTGGCTTTTGAGGGCTGTAAGATTAGGGCTCACATCCCCGCTCTGTTCCCTGTGGCTTGAGAAAAGCACGCCAACTTCCGGAGCTTCATTTTCCTCCCCAGTGATGTGCCTCAGAGCTGCCTGGAGATTAAATGAAATGCTTTCTCTAAGTGTTGGTCTGAGATAATTGCTCCAAAGTCTTTGGTTCTCCCTTCCCATCTTTTATCAACACAGCCTCAGTGAAATCTCTTTTAAAGTTCCTTAGGACTTATAGCTGTGTTTGGCATTTTGACATTATTTGCTTAAAAATAAGCACAAAGCCTTCTCTGTTCACAATTTTCTAAGGAAAAGAACAAAGCAAAGGCATTCTGGTTTTGACTCATATGAAGGGAGCTTATAGCTTTTCTGATGTGTCCAAGACAGTTTCATTCTGTCCCTCCTTCTTCAGGGTTCCCAGACCCCTGTTCCCCCATCTCTGTTGGCCCTAATCACAGGAGTGAATTTCAGTGCCTCCCAATAGCTGGAGAGCTTCTGGGGGACAGAAGTGTGTCTAAATCATCTTTACATCCCCAATTTCAAGCACAAGTCCTGGCACAAAACAGAAGCTCGTGCAAGTTTGTTGAGGGAGGGAGGGAACGGCTGGAATGTGGCTACAACTACCTGACTTGGAAAGATTTCGATTCACGTCTTCTCTATGTTATAGGCCTACAATTTAGCTGCCTTGAATTTTTAAGCTGCATTTAGATGTTTCTTTTGCCTGGGTTTTCTGGGAAGAAATAACATCAGTTGCAAGAAATGAATATATTTAATTTATTTGCAAGTCCCAAGTGTTTTTGGAGAAAAACACTCATCCACAATAAACAGAAAATTCTGTTGGCTCAATCAGATCATATCTTCCTATTCAGAGGACAAAGGGCATAGAAAATCTACCTCACTGATTCTGGTTCTGATTCTGGAAAGTCTGATCCATCATATCTTCTTACAAGACTATAGCTAAGGCACCATGTAATCCCAACAAAAAACAAGTTTTGTTCCAAGACGGAATTTAGGAATGAAGATAAATTCTCTAATCCTTGAGCTTCCATGCTAAGTGCAAGATTAAAGAAGTTCGTTTGGGGCGCCTGGGTGGCTCAGTGGGTTAAAGCTTCTGCCTTCAGCTCAGGTCATGATCTCAGGGTCCTGGGATCGAGCCCCGCATCGGGCTCTCTGCTCAGCAGGGAGCCTGCTTCCCTCTCTCTCTGCCTGCCTCTCTGCCTACTTGTGATCTCTGTCTGTCAAATGAATAAATAAAATCAATAAAATCTTAAAGAAGTTTGTTCCATCTTCAGATAGGGCTCCAAGTTCAGCTACAAGAGGAAATGAAATGGTATATCTGACATCTAAGTAGGGAAGATGTGGCTAAAAGGACATGTTTGTGGAAAGTGATGTAGGAAAGATGTTAGGGTTAGTAGCCAATAGCCAAGGAAAGAATTCTTGAGATGTCTTTGGTGCAAAAAGTGGCCTTATTAAAGCATAGGGACAGGACCCATGGGCAGAAAGAGCTGCACTGGGATCATGAGTGACCCATTATATACTTTCAGGTTGGGAAGGGATTAGGGATAGCATAAGTCTTTAAGGAATTTTGGAAGCAAATTTTCCAGGACCTTGAGGGGGCAAGATATTTTTAAGGAAAAGTCATTTATTACCATCTAATAAAACCTTAATCATGATACCCTTCAGATGTATATTGGAGGGCCATATGCTTGGGAGATGATTGCCAACATGTATATCTTGAGGGGTTTAGAGATAAAGGAAATTTCTAAAAAGTTATTTTTTATATGTTAAAGTAAGCTTACAGGGGCACCTGGGTGGCTCAGTGGGTTAAGGCCTCTGCCTTCAGCTCAGGTTATGATCCCAGAATCCAGGGATCAAGCCCGCCATCGGCATTGCACTCTCTGCTCAGCAGGAAGCTTGCTTCCTCCTCTCTGTCTGCCTGCCTTTCTGCCTACTTGTGATCTCTGTATGTCAAATCAATAAATAAAATATTTTTTAAAAATAAATGCATAAATAAAATAAAGTAAACTTACAGGTTGGGGCTGGGAGGGGTACGGGCTAGGATCGCCTTTTACCTTAAGCAAAGTGTCCACATCAAAGCAGTTGAGTACCTAGAGGAATGTCACTCTGCCTGTTTCAAGGACTTGTCAATGGGCTTTAGGTAGCAAGGAAATTTAGTAATTTCTCTTCTGCCTTGGTTTCCCACATCAGAAAAGACAGCCATATTCATTGCAGGCTGGAAAGGGATGTTATTTAATATGACCACTCAACAAAGCCCAATGGCTCTTTCCACCCCCTTTGACGAGCCCCTCCCACCCCGCCCCAATCCCTCAAGTGCAACTTGTCTCTCATAAGTGCACCAGGAGGCCTTATCTGTCCTCGGTGATCCTGCCCCTCTTACTCAGGCAGGGGCTTTACCAGAGAAATTCCTTGTAGTGTTAGGGATGTCTGCACCTGCTTCCCGCACTAGTAGGGGAAGTGGGGTCTTAGTCCTCTTGGATCCTCCTACAATACTTAGCATATTTTTACGTTATAATGACCACAGCACTTTGCACTCACTGAACCCTGCAGGGACCAAACACCTTTGCTCCGTATGTTACAAATAACACATTATTTCATTCTGAGAACAAAACCTGCAAGGGTTTTTTCGTTCCCCAACCCCCAATGTTTTATTGTTAAAAATGTTACGCATGCAGAAAAATTTAAAGAATTTTGCAGTAAACACTCATTTGCCCACTACAATTTCGATTCTACGATTAACTTGTATGATACTTGCATTATCCCATTTCTCTCCATTTGTCCATCCCTCTGTACATCTATCAATCCCTATTTTACAGATTCACAAAGCTGCAGAGAGCTTAAACCTTTTGCAAAAGACCACATGACAAGTAAGTGGTAGAGACAGGATTTAATTTCCCATCTGCTTACTGCAGAATTCACGGTCTCCCTATTATACTAGCCTGCCTCTGAGCAATATGTGTTGAATAAATGAATGAGTGATGTCAGTTGTGAACAGTGCAGGTACAAAGATGTCAGTTTATTGGCAACTAAAAAGCTGTGTTGAAGTGTACTACGTTCACATTTCAAGGAAGTGTTTCCTTCAACAATGAAATGAATACTATTTACTGGGCTCTGAATTTATATTAGAGTTTACACTATTGTGGGGGAGATAAACGGTCCAAATAGCAAGTCTAAAAATTGGGAAAATTCAGATAGTGATTATGCTATGAAAGAATTCGAACAGGATGGAGGGTCTAGGGAGTGACGTTGGCTGCTAAAGTGACGTTGGCTGCTAAAGTGACGTTGGCTGAGTAGGAAGGAAAAGGGAGCAACAGAGGAAAGTAAAAGTAACTCTGGGGGGGTGAAGAACCTGAGTTATGAGGAGAAACCTCATAACTGGAAGAGCTGGAAGTAGTGTTTCATTCAAAAGGAACAGCAGGTGCAAAGGCACTGAGATGGAAATGACTTTGGCACACCTGGGGAGTAAAGAGAAGGCTGATGAGGTTGAGCAAACAGGGGTCCTCACAGATAAGGTTGGAGAGTTACGGGGTGGTCTCATAGGCCAAAGTAGAAATCTCGAGTGTAAATGTAAGTGCAGTAAGAAACCTTCAGAAAGTTTTAAGAAGCAAGGTATGGCAAGATCTGATTCACTGTATTTAAAGATTACTCTGATTAAATATGGAAACCAGACTTTATGAGGTAAGAATGAAAGCAGGAAGTCCAGTATAATGGGCTGAATTGAGTCCTTGCAGAACTTGTATATTGAAACCCTAACCCACAGTATCTCAGAATGTATTGGAATATAGGGTCTTTACAGAAGTAAATAAGGTAAAATGAAATCATTAGTGGGCTCTAATCCAACAGGCTCATGTCCTTAAAAGAAGAGGTGATTAAAACATACATGTACATGGAGGGAAGACCATGTGAAAACGGCCATCTACAGACCAAGAAGAGAGATCTCAGGAAACCTTGCCAACACCTTGAGTTTGGATGCCTTGCCACCAGAATTATGAGAAAATAAATTTCTGTAGTTTCAGCCACCCAGTCTGTGATCCTTTGTGATGGCAGCCTAAGCAGTTAACACAACAGTTCAGAGACTTTTGCCATGGTCAACCTGAGAAAGGATGGTGTTAGGAAGAAAAGTGGTAAAATTTAAGATCTATATTAGAAGTGCAGCCACCAGGATTTGCTGGTGGACCAGATGTGGAAGAAAGGGAAAGAGCAAAGTCAAGGTCAAGGATGACTTTTAGGGTTGAGCTTGAGTCAAGGGATGAATGGGGATAGGGAAGATTTGGAAAGGAACCCATTGACAGTGACAGTCAGGAGGTCTGATCTGGACAAGCTACATTGAACAGCTGAGATGACAATGGACATGAACTTGGTTGAGCCCTTACCATAATAGAAATAGCCAATTCTGCTGAGCATTGATAGGAACCAAGCACCATGTGAGGCCCTTCTACAAAGAGAGAGGAATCAAATGTAGACCTTATGATCCAGAAACCCAATAACTTATTTTAAATCCTCAGCAATGTATAGGATTGCATTCTTCTAGTAATCAAAGTCAGAGAAACAGAAGTCTTGACCAGAGCTGCCATGACATGATAAATCTGTGGGACATCTTTGGGGCCAAGTGTATGTGGCACTTGTCTGAGTAGAAGTCAAGGATGTGAAGCTGACTACCCAGTCATGCTAAATGATCAGAAACTAACTGAACGTTTTTGTTAAAATTATTCCATTTGTCTAGGAAATTCTTAGAACAAAGAGAGTCAGGGACAGAAATGTATTATGAGATAAGTTCCACCTTCAGACTCAACCCACACAAGTCAAAAGCAAAAAAAAGTTAGATTATCCTTGAGTTCCTGAACAAAGGGTGCTTGACACCCATAGGAATGGTAAGGGATAGAGATGTGGTCCTTTTTTGGGTCTTTGAAATGAAGAAGGGGAAATCCACACTGTCTTGGCTTCTGGCTTTAAGGTGCAGAAACATGTTGACTCCACATGTATCAAGCTGGGTCTTGGGCAGAGGCCCAGCTTGGTCCCTGAAGGCAACACTAAGGCTTACTTTCCTTTTCCCTTTTTGTTCTCCATGATAGCATTTGGTATGCTTTGGCCAGTCTTTCCTTGACTTTGCCATCTATTTTTCTGTTCTTTAACATACTCATAGAAACCACAAAAAAAAATAAGAAAAAGAAGAAAAGAAAAAGTCTCATATCTAATGAAGTGAACAAAAAAATAACCACACTAGGTTCTTTTCCCCCAAAGTTTAGCCAACACTAGAGCAAAGCATAGCAAAAGCAAAGGGTAGGCAAAAATAAAACCATGGCTCCACCACTTGCAAACAGAGAACTCTCCTTTTTCGCTTGATAAAACAGTGTAATAACACCCATCTCATAGTGTTGTGTGGGCTCAAGGTAATATATGTAAAGCACTGCGAGTATATTAGGACCTCAAACGATGGTAACTGTTGTTACCACCTGTGCCTCCTTCATCATCTGTACTGAGTCAGAGAGGTGATTTGGCTGTGTCAGACAAGACAGCACGCTTCCCTGACCGAGGAGAACATACTAGAAGCACTGCGAAGGAAAATGTCCTCCTGAACGCCTTTACCTGAACTAACAGACATTCACTGGAAATCCCCTTGGTGCCCATAAGCCATTACGAATCTACCAACCTTGCATTTGTCTAAACACGTGTTTGCGCAATTTGTATTTTCAGCTAGTAACACCTCCTGAGATAACAAGTTCCAATGGTTAATCATAATCCATAAATCTCCTCTTCACTAGAGCAGCAGCCTTCAAAGCAGGTGGTGAGACCCAGGGGAAGGAGTTCAGACGCTGTTTTCAAATGTGGGTTGAATCTGCTCTTATCCTGTAAGGTCTTAGGTAAATGGCTAACCTCTATGGTCCTCAGTCTCTTCACTATGAACTGGGGATAATGGTCCCCAAGCCACACATGGTTCCACATCAGAGACTTTGACCCACTGCTCCTTCTGCCTAGTATGCTCTTTCCTATACCTTATCTACATGGCTTGCTTGCTCATTTCATCAAAATGTTTGTCCAGGGGCACCCAGCTGGCTCAGTTGGTAGAATATAGGGCTCTTAATCAAAGGGTCATGAGTTCAAGGCCCATGATGGATGTGGAGTCTACTTGATAATAATAATTAATAATAATAATAATATCTTTGTCCAAAGTTCACTTGTAAAAAATGTTCAATATCTATACCATAAACACCTAAAAACCTGGACAAAACATAAGAAACTCTTTTCAGACACTGGACAAGAAGCAGAAAAGTACTGTGATTCCGGTGGAAAAGTTACTAAGAGTAAGGTAGCAAATCAGACAAGCTTCACAGATGCATTGGCTTTCTGTCTGGGGTAAGTTTCTGGAACTCAGAATACGGAGGAGAAGCCCAAGTGGAGATGAAAATCTTGTTGAACACTAGAAGATAGAGATGACTGGAATGTGTAAGGAAGAAGACCAGAGGAGAGGGAACTAAGTAGAGAAACAGCCTCCAAAAATCTAGGCAGAGTACACTTTCCTGTCATTGGGTGAATACTAACGTATGTGTGCATGGGGTGAGATTCTGCAAGGCCGTCCAAAGAACACCTTCCGGGAGCTAACAGCTGAAATAATTCCTGCTGCTCACACATAGCGGTGAGACACCGGGGTTCCTATCAACCAAAGTGGAGAGAAGTCGCTAAAAACCGAGGGCATTCAGTGGAGAACCCAACAATCCCAACAACCACAGAACATACATTCTGGTCAAGTGCATGTGGAAAACACTTTAGGTGAAATGCTGGGTCAGAATGAGTCTTAATACATACAGAAAGATATTATCTAATTTATGTTATATCATATTATATCATATCATATCATAGTATACATATAATATAAAAGGTCATAAACATATTTAAAAGGATTGCAGTCACATGGATATGGTCTCTGACCACAGTGGAATTAAATGATAAATCAATAACAGAAAGATATCTGAGAAAACCCTAAATATTTAGGAATTAAACAAAACACATGTGAATAATCCACGGGTCAGAGAAGAAATCGCGCGTGAAATTAGAAAATATTTAACAAGGACGCCTGTGTGGCTCAGTTGACTAAGTGCCTGCCTTTGGCTCAGGTTATGATCCCAGGGTCCTGGGATCAAGCCCTGTGTGAAGGAGGTCCCTGCTCAGTGGGGAGTCTGCCTCACCCTCTCCTTCATCCCCTGACTCGTGCTCTCTCTCTCTCAAATAAATAAATAAAATCTTTAAAAAAAAGGAAATATGTAACACAATAAAGTGAAAGCAAACATCAATGGAACAGAATACAGAGCCCCATACAACCACATACATGTATAGACAACTGATTTTGACAAAGGTTCTCAAGAAGAAGTTGAATGGAGAAAGCATAGTGTTTTCCAAAAACTGGTACCAGGTCAGCTGGATATCCGTGACAAAAATAAATCAACCTCAATCTAAGTCTCACCCCTTACACAAAAATCAACTCAAAATTAGCAGTAGATTGAAATGCTGAACATAAAACTTTTAACACTTTTTTTAAAAGATTTTATTTATTCATTTATTTTAAAGAGAGAGAGAGTATGAGTAGGGGTTGGGTGTAGGGGGAGGGCAGGGGCAGAGGGAGAGAGATACTCTCAAGCAGACTCCCCACTGAGCGCAGAACCTGATGTGGGGCTCTCCCCCAGGACCATGGGGATCATGACCTGAGCCTAAATCAAACGTCAGATGCTCAACTGACTGAGCCAGCCAGGTGCCTCAAAACTCCAATACTCTATATCCATATAAGAAAAAAAATCAGTCAGTATGGAGCACCTGGCTGGCTCAGTCAGTGGAGCATGCAACTCTTGATCTTGGAGTTGTGAGTTCGAGCTCCATGCTGGGTGTGGAGATTAGTTCAAAATAATAAAATAGAGAAATTAAACATCGTCAGAATGAAAAGCTTTCATTTTGTGAAAAACCCCGTAAGACAAGGAGACCGTAAATTACAAATTGGAACAAATTTTTTGCAAACCATATATGTAACAATGAACTCATTATCTAGAACATATAAAGAATTTCCAAAACTCAAGATTTAAAAAAAAAAAAAAATCAATATAGTTTAAAAATGGGCAAAGACATGAAGCGGTATTCCACGGAAGAGAAGAAACAGATGGCAAATTGTCGCATAAATAAGCCCAACACAGCCTCTACATATTGGCCCCTGGGTTGCTTATTTTTTCCTTGCAGACCAAGACTCATTGACTTAAACGCCTGCTGGCGCCAAACTCAAATTTTTATCTATCCATTTGCTTTCAACATAGCCCAAACAAGCAGATTTTTAGCCAGGTGGAGCCTGCTAGCTTTGCATTCCCGGAAAAACCTCACCCCATACCTGTTGACTACAGCTAGAGCCTGGGGTGGTAAGCCCCCAGGCTAGTCTGGCCCTCAGGAGGTCTGTGATTCCAAACCGACAGCCAGGCTGCTGAAGGACATCCCTTGGACACAGAAGCCTCTTCTCTGATCCTCCTCTTTCTTGCCTTCCTCCCCTTCTGAGTAGCAACCCCTCCAACCACAGCCTCAGGACAGACTCCCACTGTGAGGGACTGCTCTCACCAGTCCATCCAAGCACCCACCACCCAATGAAGTCTGTTGTGCATTACTACCCCTCATGGTCGTATCTTTTTCCTTGATCTACCCCAGATCCCTCAAACCCCTGACACAGAGAAACACACAGAAAGATGTTCTATATCACTAGCCATTAGGGAAATGCAAATCAAGACCATAATGAGATATCACTTTATACCTTAGAAAAGCTAAAACTGGGGTGCCTGGGTGGCTCAGTGGGTTAAAGCCTCTGCCTTCAGCTCAGGTCATGATCCCAGGGTCCTGGGATCGAGCCCTGCATCGGGCTCTCTGCTCAGCAGGGAGCCTGCTTCCCCCCTCTCTCTCTGCCTGCCTCTCTGCCTGCTTGTCATCTCTGTCAAATAAATAAATAAAATCTTTAAAAAAAAAAAAAAGCTAAAATTAAAGATATTGACAGTATCAAATGCTGGCTAGAATGTGGAGAAACTAGATCTGTCACTTATTACTGGTAAGACTACAACATGTACAGCCACTCAGGAAAGTAGTTTGGCAAACAGTTACAACCACCCCGAGGAACTGCAGTGTATCTTGGACACTTATCCCAGAAAAATAAAGCTATGTGCCCAAATAAAAGCCTACACACAGTTGTCTATAACAGCTTTATTTGTAATTGCGCAAAACTGCAAGCAATGAAAATGTCCTTGGAGGGATGAATCGTTAAACAAACTGGTGCATCCATAACAGGGGATACTACTCAGTAATAAAGAGAAGCGAGTTATTGACAAGGACAGCTTGGATGGCTCCCAAGGGCATTATGCTGAGTGGGAAAAGTCCATCTCAAAAGGGCAAATACTGTAGGATTGCATTTAAATTATATTCCCCAGCTGAGAAAATTGTAGAGCTCTAGAAGGGACGGGGCAGCTGATGTGGGACGGAGAGTGGAAGGGCAGGAGGTGGGCGTGACTGTGAAAGGGAAGCACTAGGGAGACACCTGTGGGTTTGGTTGGACTGGCTCTGGATCTATACGGTCACACAAATCCGCAAATGACATAGAACGAAACACAGGCATTGTACCACTGTCCAATTCATGGAGTTGATATTGTGTTATTATGTAAGATGCAGAGAGGGTCCATTGAAACTGGCACGGTAGAATTTGTCCTAAACACTCCACTTAACCAATGCAGCACCCCCCCCCCGCCATAAAGCATGCGGACTGATGCCCACTGGGAGGTCATCACTCACCACCGCAGGCTCCTCTCCAACACCCCATGTGCTAATGCTCCCACCAGTTGAGCTGTCTGTTTACCAGGAATAAGTTATATTTGTTCTCAAGCCCGTTGGGACCACTTCAACTGTTTTTCTAATGACTTAATTAAAATAAACATAATAAAAGCCAATTAAATATGAGTGGGATACAGAAGAGAGCGGCTGTTTCAATGAAAACTAAACTGAAGGCTTTGGAAAGGCTCAATAAAATAAAAAAAAAAAAAAGCAAATCACACATACAAAATTATGGCTGTCGATCTAGGTGTGGGCGAGCCAAGAGTAAAAGAATCAGAGCGGGGAGGAATCATGAAAAATCCAAAAGGAGGCTGTGTTCCGATTGTTTCACAAAGATCTCTAAGTTCTTGCTCCTTTTTACAGAGTCCTAAACCAGAACTTTCAGGCCATGCATCGTGGGCGACGCTCTTGCAGGAAGACAGCAGCCAAGTCCGATCCAAGGACACACACAGAGGTCTTGCATCAAAAGGTTAGCAGTGTTGGGGCGCCTGGGTGGCTCAGTCGTTAAGTGTCTGCCTTCGGCTGGGGTCATGATCTCAGGGTCCTGGGATCGAGCCCCGCCTCAGGTTCCCTGCTCGGCAGGAAGCCTGCTTCTCCCTCTCCCACTCCAACTGCCTGTGCTCCCTCTTTCACCGTGTTCCTGTCAAATAAAATCTTTAAAAAAAAAAAAAAAGAAAAGAAAAAGAAAAAAAGGTTAGCAGTGTCATAGAGTTAGACTCAGACAAAGGTCAGATAAAAATGCTTTAGATGTGCTGGTTTAATCCCAGAATCCCCATTTCAATTAACTACCACTGCGCTTACTTCTAAAGTTCCCTCCTGTGCTCCTCTATAGGTACCTGACAACATACGTGAAGGAACACCTCAAAAGTCCTACCCTTTCATGCAATCATTCCACTTTGCAAAATTTCATCCCAAAATTAAAAAAAAAAAAAAAGACTAAAAATCTAGAAAAAGCTCTATGTGCAAAGACGGAGTCTTCATGGAGCAGCAACTTGGTTTATCGGGCACCTAGTATCACCCTTACTTTCTTTGAGGGGCTCCAAGCCCACCCCCATTGCGTACAGTGTTGGTCTGGCTGTGCGTCTGGGCATTCAGCCTCTGCCTCTCTGAGGTCTGGGCACGTGACCCAGGTCCGTCAATCACATTCTTTCTCTGTAGCGGAGTAACACGGGGAAACCACAAGGGACATGTCACCACTCTGACAGCAGACCTGCAACCAGACCCTCAAGCAGCTCCTGTCACCCAGAGCCCTGGAACTTCCTCAACTCCTGCACTGTTTATGCACCTGGTTCTTCAAGCCCATTGAGAATTCCACGAGCTCATTTCCATCCCTCTGGTAAATCTCTTTCCCATCTAAGCATTCCAGGGTTAGTTTCTGTTACTTGCTGAGGAAGAACCCTAACTGACTTGACTGATAAAGGTAGAAAACCACAGAAACCATCTAAATGTCAAAGAATTAGAAAACAGCACCGTAAAGCATAATTTATCCACTCAAAGAAATATTACACAGTAGTTAAAAAATGATCAATATTACCTTTTCCTTTCTCTGTTACTCTCCCTCTCTCTCTGACAAGTACATAAATAAAAATCTAAAAAAAATGATCAGTATTACAGTATATAGTAAAATAAAGATGTCTATAATACCATATCTGTGAAAAAGGCCATGGTATAAAATTTTATATGCACTATGATTACAACTACATGAAAGTATCTGTAGAGATACTTAATAACAACTTTACTGACAATGAGATTAAGGTTTTTGTTCTTTTTTTCTCACATTTAAAATTTTTTTTCATGAAGTTGTCTTCTTTTCAAAAGAGGAAAGCTCATTTTTATGTGTGTGGGGTTTTCTTGTTTATTTTCTTTTGTCTTGTTTGTGTGTGGGGTTTTTTTAAATAGGAAAAAGAAACCAGATTCAAATTGGTCCTTTCTCTTGTCACTGTCTATCTGTGTCGTGGGGCACGGGTCCTCCAGTGGCTCACTTCTTAACTGTCTACTGGCATGGGATGGATAACTGAGTTCAAATTCTTGAGTACCCGCGCTGGACCTCCGCATCATCTTTAGTCCTTACGATACTGTGAGGTCGATAATATTGCCTCCAGTTTTCAGAGAAGCAGATCAAAGCCCGGAGTTTGTAGCAATTCAACCTCTGATGATAAGTGACAGAAAAAAGAGTCAATCAGTCTAATACTGCTCTCTAGCACAATTTTTTTTAGATTATTTATTTATTTACTTGACAGACAGAGATCACAAGTAGGCAGAGAGGCAGGCAGAGAGAGAGAGGGGGAAGCAGGCTCCCCACTGAGCAGAGAGCCTGAGCCAGGACCCTGAGATCATGACCTGAGCCAAAGGCAGAGGCTTTAACCCACTGAGCCACCCAGGTGCCCCAGACACAATTTTATTTATACATGAAACAATGTATTGCAATTGACTTTTTACCAGGCACCAAGACACAGTAAGACCTGCCATTTCCAAGCAAGGAAAAACTGCAGATGTCGAAGGCAATTCTCAAGAACCATTTCCTGGACCCCTCACCCACTCGGATGATACAGAAGAGTCGAAAACAGAGGATGGAGAATTTTGTGAGCCAGCTTGTTTTGAAGAGAGCTGTACTGGAAAGTCACATTTCCTCTCCCACCTGGGAAGAGGGTGCCTTCCACAGGGCTATTCAGATATGACTGAAGTGTAAGGGAGCCCCAGCGGTCTGGGGTCTGACTGCTGCACTGCAGGGCGGCAAGGGTCATAGATGACTCGGTGCTTCCTCGTAACTATGTGAGGTCACAGAGTGGAGACAGAGCCCCTGATTTGTCTTCCTTCCTGTCAAATAAGGCAGCATGGAGGGACCAAGGCACTCGGGCAGCTGCACTGAACAACTAGAGGGGAGGGAAGGACTTGCAAGTCATAACTCAAAATAAAGAAGGGCCAGAGAACCTACAGGAGAGAGTGGCCCACAGGAACATCTGAAAAGTACACAAAGAAGCCACAGGGAAAGAGCCAGCTATTAGATCTTCAAATTTACATGGTTGGATTTTGTTTTTTCACAGATCGGTGATGGCATCGGGACCCAAAGCAAAGTTCTGATGGCATCTGGAGACAATGAGAAACACAGGCATGGCGCCCTCCAAATCCTTCCAAGTTCACGGTCTTAGCGTGTCGGAGAGCTGCCAGGGAATTCCTCTTGGCTGGAGTTCCACTTGTTCTGCCTTCAAGCTCTGCATCTATTTGGCTTTCCAGGCCAGCGGGAACAGGTCTGGCAGGCTGACAGGAGGCTCTGACGGCGCACCAGTGGTTAGTGACCTTAGCCCTTCCTTGGTTCAGGCCACAGTTCCACGCCTGAGCCCCCTCCCCAGTTCCAGTCGAAGTCCCCATTTACTGGGGTTTGCTGGTTTAGTCCTTTCCCCATTTCTAGTCCCCAGTCTCCCTTAATGGAGTCCACTCGTTTAGCCCACGCTGAGTAGTGCAGCAAGGCCTTCCATTGAAGGTTTAGTCCTTTCCCCATTTCTAGTCCCCAGTCTCCCTTAATGCAGTCCACTGGTTTAGCCCACGCTGAGTAGTGCAGCAAGGCCTTCCATTGACCAGCCTACAGTAGATGCCAAACCCGAGCCCTGGAGTCCTCAGACTCCATGCTGGATACGCCTGGGGACTTTTGCCTGTCTCTGATCTCTGCCTGCTCAGAGTAAGCCCACGCTCCCCACTCTCTGAGGCCTGCTGCTTCAGCCCGCCCCAGCCCCCAGGGCTCCCCTCACCGCCAGTATCCACACGTGCACTTCCTCGCTACCCTTGGCTTCTGTCCACGTGCACATGAGGCAAAGGCTTAGCTGAGAGAAAAACAATAAATGAATACATAAATAATAAGGGAGGGACTGGGATCTTCAAAATCTGAGAGGTAAGCCTTTTACCTTCCAGCACACCTGCTCACTTTATATCTCAGAACTACAGTCCCAGAAG
This sequence comes from Neogale vison, assembly GCF_020171115.1. Taxonomy (NCBI): domain Eukaryota; kingdom Metazoa; phylum Chordata; class Mammalia; order Carnivora; family Mustelidae; genus Neogale; species Neogale vison. The sequence continues at coordinate 252,988,593 of NC_058091.1, read as the reverse complement.
CCAGGAAAAGCTAGAAGCTTGTTTCAGGACCATAAGAACCTGGCTTGGTAACCATCAAGGTGAGCACCCCAAAATAAGGCCAGACAGAAATGCGAGACCTGCATCCTGTTTGCGACTAGATGTGGCAGGACACAAATGGGAGTTAAACTCACTGTGGCTGGGGTCCTGACCAACGGCTGCCTGCCTCAGGGACATCACCATCTAGGATTACAAGGGCCATTGGGAGGACTGAATCAATTCGATCAGATCATTTAAAAAGTGCACTTCAAAGCAAAGACTTCAAAATTCCAACTCTAACTTCATTGAAAGTTTCATTCCAAAAACCTGATGATCGGTTTTAAAAGAAATGAGGGGCCCCTGGGTGGCTCAGTAGGTTAGGGCCTCTGCCTTCGGCTCAGGTCATGATCTCGGAGTCCTGGGATGGAGATCCGAGTCGGGCTCTCTGCTCAGCAGGGAGCCTGCTCCCCCCTCTCTTTCTGCCTGCCTCTCTGCCCACTTGTGATCTCTGTCTGTCAAATAAATAAATTAAATCTTAAAAAGAAAGAAAGAAAGAAAGAAAGAAAAGGAAGGAAGGAAGGAAGGAAGGAAGGAAGGAAGGAAGGAAGGAAGGAAGAAAGAAAGAAAGAAAGAAAGAAAGAAAGAAAGAAAGAAAGAAAGAAAGAAAGAAATGAGAGATACCTCATACAAAAGGCTAGAACTCTATGCATTCTTACTGCCTCCTTTCCTGGAACACTCATCTAAGTGTTGTCTTCTGTCTGCATTGCCTTTACAACCAGAAACAAAAGGCCCTCCAGGGACAATTCAAAGGTCACCTATTTCTTTACCAATCCCCAAAATGACTCTAGTTTATCTCAAAAGGCTTGCAAATTAATGGTTTTAGAAAACCAAAGTCCTTCTAGGAGGAGTGTATAGCTTTCTCTGTCTCCGGAAGAGATGAATCTTATCGTGGTTTTGAAATGTAAACACGGGGGCTGACAGGCTGGCTTAGTTGGCTAAGCAGCTACCTTCCACTCAGTTAATGATCTTAGGGTCCTGGAATTGTCCTTCTGTCCCCCACCCCCAAGGCTCACTGCTCAGCCAGGAGGAGTCTGCTTCTCCCTCTGCCCGCATCCCCTGCTTGTGATCCCTCTCTCCCTCTCACTCTCTCTCTCTCATAAATAAAATCTTTTAAAAAAATAAATAAAAATAGCTTGGCACAATGACTAGCTTAGTCTGATGTCTCATTTAGTTTTTATGGGTAATCTCAGCCTAATTGTTAAGAACAAGTAAATTGAATAGATGTAAATAAGATTTAAAGAAAAAAAAAGTTTTAGGTAGACTTTTAAAATAGTTTCCCAAATCTTTCTGATAACCTAAAACCTTAAAGTTTTGCTGAGTTAGGTTAAGTGAAGTGTTGTTACATCTAGACAATTTCCAAATAAGATAAAATAATGAAGCATTAATGATGAACATAGGTTTATCTAATTTTTGGCTTCCTTATTACGGACAGACTAAAGACAAATTGGGATCTGGTGATAAACATTTCATGCATGCAGGTGCTTTCCTGAAAGACCAGGCTATTAAAAAGCCCATTTCTAGAAATTACGAAACGTGTTCATACACTTGCCAACCTAGAGAACACCAGCATAATAGGTCACAATTGTTTACTACTTGGTTTCCACTAGAAATCAAAGTATCTGAGGGTTAAGAACTGTAATTAATGTATGTGGTTAAAACTACTAAAAGTAATGAGGGAAATGCGTTCTTACGCAAGAGAGGTAGGATGCGTGCTTCCAGTAAAAGAAGGTAGGAGGGAAGGGGATACAATTTTTTTTTTTTTGAGGAAAAAGAAAGTTTCTGAAAAATGAATACTTGAAAATATTTTTCAAAAATATTTGAAAAAGAATTTTATGTACGCTCAGACTAAGATTGGAATAAATACATTTTACTATCAAAAGTCAGCTCAAAATTAGAATTTGGCTTTCTCTCTGTTAAAAGGACAAAGTTATTTATTTTCTCTTTTGAACTTTTGGTCTGCTTCTGATAACAGATGGTTATCATGAGGCAAAGGCTTAGCTGAGAGAAAGTTTCTGTATGTTTTAAGGGATGTGCCTAGAAAACAAAGGTTCGGTGTTTTCTTTCCATTGTAATTGTATAGGTGAGAGAAAGTTTCTGTATGTTTTAAGGGATGTGCCTAGAAAACAAAGGTTCGGTGTTTTCTTTCCATTGTAATTGTATAGGTGTAGAAGTGTTCCAGAAATGATGTGAAATGCCTAGAAATCTGATATGTCCCTGTACAGAGTCATCACTTGCAATTCCTCCTCGCTTACCTTCTGAGGTTGCTGTCATCAAAACTGAGGCTCATACTAAATAGACTGAACCTGAAAATCCAGAAAATGTCGCAGCTGACTATTCTACAAAGGCAGCAACAACGAAATCCATAAAGATTATGGTACATGCAGATGAAGTCCTTTCTGCTTCTGCAAAAAAATATCCCCTCATTGCCAGACTTTCGCCATCCCACTCTCCAGGCACGTCCTAACATGAAAAGAGCCCATTCCTGAATCTGAAAAATTAAGCAGGGTAAACAATGCTTATAAATGAAACAATCATCTGGGGCGATGGGAATCCCAAGACAGCTGCTTGGTTCCTCCAGGTCCCCCCAACAACCTTATTTTTCAGTTTTTGCATTCCTGCACCAACCATAATGCATTTCAGAGGACTCAAATTATGAATAGTCATCGGTAGGGAGCTAGCTGTAAAATTGTGAAAACAGTCTATCAGCAATGTCTGACCTGTCAGGCCCATAATTCTGGAAAAACTAGTTTCGTCAGGCCCATAATTCTGGAAAAACTAGTTTCGTCTCCAGAGGCCTCGGGACCTCCCTCTGGACCTTTGAACACCTGTAGCTAGACTTCATCCCATTGCTGCCTAGTAGGTGATCAGGGAGCAGAAGTCAAGTTGAGGACAAATCAGAAGCTGACACCCCACAACCCCCACCCCCATGGCATATATGTGAGATTCCTCAGGCACTCCTGGCTGCCCTAAGGGAAGGAAAAACAAATCATTAACTAATAGAGATCACACAGTCCTGCAAGACCTGAGTCTCCCTCAGTTTACAAAGGTCTTAGTGAGCTACAAGAACAAAGCGTTTCTATCTATCACCTAGCTTCCAGAAGGAAATGTAGATAACATTAAATGTATAACCTGCAGCCCAGAGATGTCTGGGTAGCTTAGTGGATTAAGCGCCTGCCTTTGGCTCAGGTCATGATCCCAGGGTCCTGGGATCGAGCCCCGAATGGAGACCCAATAGAGCTCCTTTCTCTGAGGAGAGCCTGCTTGTCCTTCATCCTCTGCTTGCCACTCCCCCTGCTTGTGCGCTCTCTCTCTCTCGCTCTCTCTCTCTCCCTCTGTCAAATAGAAAGATAGGTACATACATACATACGTAAAATCATAACCTGCAGTCCATTGACAGATACTTGAAGTGGACAGAGTGTAATGTTCCTCCAGGAAGCTCCCAACTATCTTCATGTTAATGCCTTGTTAGGAAGAAAAACAACCTTATCTTGACATTGGCCCGGATTCCTGTATGCTCGGAGTCTTTAACATAATGAAAACCCTTTTGAAATCTTTCTCTTCCTTACCTCCCCCAACTCCCAAGTATATAATCAGCCACCCTCATAACTCTGGGACAACAGCTTTTTCTGCCCACAGGTCTTATCCCCATGCTTTAATAAACTGCCTTTTCGTACCACAGACGTCTCAAGAACTCTTTCTTGGCCGTCGGCTCCAGACCTCACTCCGCTGAACCTTGCCTATATTCCCAAACCCCATCAGGATGGACTGTCAGTATGTTCCTGTTCGTGTATGTTATCTGGATGAGGTAAAGCTTTCCCCTGCAACAAGGCTGATGCCCTCACAGTGCCACAGAAACTTGGAGAACGTGTTTCCCACCTGGGGCATACCTTCCACAGTCTACAGGGATCAAGGCACCCGCCTAACAGGGCAAATCATATATAAAACTTAAGGAAAACCTTACACACTTCTTAAAATTGATGCTGTCCCTAGAAGCCTTCCCCACATGCTTCCCAACGTATCATCTGGCTCTTTGGTGGCTCAGAAGGCCAGGTCCCTCATTCCCACACCCTGTGACACGATGTCACAACCAAATTCACAAGAGAAGAGGTGATGCCCCACAGGGGACATGTCAACCAAGAGAGAAAGAAAGAAACTGTAGAGGAAAAGCTGAAGTCTATATACCCCAGGGTACATGTCGACTTTGGGGAGTGAATAAATACAGAACAAACAGTGAATAAAGGTGATCAAAGCCAAATGCTCAGCCTATTGGAAGTGCCTGTTTGGAGGATTTGAGTGAAACTTTACTTTCCAAGGTTCAGAGAAAGGAGTTCTGGAGGAAGATCAGAGTTTAAACGCGAGCCCTGACCCTTCTCAGCCGAGTCCCCGACCTCCATGTGTTTCCCTGTCGGCAAACCCAGGAGAACCTCTCTCCATTTCCAGGAAATTACTATTTAATTAATTTTTAGTGTATTATTTGATTTAATTTATTAATTTAATAACATACCTAGGGGTGCCTAGCTGGCTCAGTCAATGGAGCGTATGCCTCTCCATCCCAGGGTTGAGTTCCAGCCCCTCCCTGGGTATAGAGATTACTTTTAAAAAAGTGAAATCTTGGGGTGCCTGGGTGGCTCAATGGGCTAAAGCCTTTGCCTTCGGCTCAGGTCATGATCCCAGAGTCCTGTGATCGAGCCCCGCATCCGCCTCTCTGCTTGGCAGGGAGCCTGCTTCCTCCTGTCTCTCTGCCTACTTGTAATCTCTGTCCACCAAATAAATAAATAAAATCTTTAAAAAAAAAAAGTAAAATCTTTTGAAAAAAATAATAATAACATCCCTAGATTGGCACACACTAATGATAAGTCTATATAAGATTCTTCTTTTTCCTTCTTATTTTATCTAACATTGTTCCTCTGTTGTAAGTATGAGATATTCAGCAGAGGAGTTTAAAACCTAAATAACTCTCCGTGACCCCTTTAAAGTCTCACAGATGTGTACATTTCCGGTAAAAAAAAAAAAAAAAAAGGCAGGATGACTATAAAGGAGTTATGAACTGCAAGGTAGGAATTTTAATGAAGTTTAATTTTAGAACAATTTTCCGAACATAGAAGTTTCATCATCAACAAATACCTGTGAAGCCTCTATACATCGGGCAGAGATTCTGAGGCTACATTGCGGTGAATGAATGCCTTTGTGGGGGGACACTGTCAGAATCTGATGTTGCAAGTGGAGCATCATGTAGGTCACAGTGAGCTGTTAAAGCAAATCCACGGTCTCTTTGCGGCTCAGGAAGTGGGCAGGGGGTCACGTGGTAGAACCCAGGCGCTGACTTCTGCTGCCTTGAGTGATTTGCTTTTGTTTCAGTCCTGCCTTGCCTTAGCACATGCTGTTCCCACTAACTGGATTTGACTTCCTTAACCTTAAAAAAAAAAAAAACATAGCTTCTCCTCTAAACAGCCTGGCCTTCCCTTCCTCCACCATCACCCCAGCAGGGTTCAGACACCTGCCCTACACCCCGCTCCATCAGTCTCCAGCCTGCCCTGCAGGAATTGCTGATTTCTGATCTGTATTCCCACACCAGGGAAGGCTCCTTGTGCACAGAATCACGCTCACTTATCTGGCTAAGCCTAAGGCAGCACTGGGCACGGAGCTGGTGCCCACCAGATGGAATAAAAGAGCAAAAGAGGAAGGAAACTGACTATATTAAAATGTAAATACTTGACCATACATAAATAGAGAAATAGGTGACTATAGAAATATGCATGTGACTGGGTCAATGTAGAGAAGGATAGGCATTATATGCATCTATACAGTACATACAACATGAATTTTGATAAAGTAATTTTTGCAAAATTGTTTTGGTTTTAATGTTACAGTTTCAGCATCTCAAGTCAGTAGACCAAGAATCATAACATTTTGTTTTTGGTGAAGAAGGTGAGACAGAGAGGCAGAAAATTATTTCTTTTGATTGAATCAAAAGTCACAATTTATAAACAGACAGAAACCCCATTCAGACAGAATCCAGGGAATTTATTGGGTCTAGTATTTGGAAGTCCAGGGAGAATATTAGCATTGGGAGTAGCTGGATCTGGGGGCTTTTCCTACTTCTCAGCTCTGTTTTCCTCCAGGTTGGCTTTATTCAGATTCAGATTTACATCTTGATGCTTCTAGAAACTTCATTGAACAACAACAACAACAAAAGTGTTCCAACGGCGACAACAGAAGTGTCCGAACTGAGTCCCATTGGTATGTCTTGGGCCATGAGCCCATCTCTGAACCAATCACTGTAGTGGGGGGCAGGGTGGTGGCCAGCCAGGCCTGGGCCATGGCTCACTCCTAGAGTTTGGGACAGTGTCTGAGCTCCCCTGAACACCATGGGAAAGAGTGGGAGAGGTGCATCTCTCCAAAAGGACATTCAGGTGCTGCCACCGGAAGAGGGGTGGTTACTGTGATGGTAGGACTGAGGGCGGAGTTGATGGCTTTCTATGGGACAGAACTTCCAAAGTGCTTGAGGTGGTGGGCATGGAAATACCAGGGTTAGTTCCCCGAGCTCCGGCAGTAGCACTGAGAATAGAAGAAATGGAGAGAGTGGAAAGGTAATTCAGGAGGGAGTCTGGGAGAGAAAGGGTAATGATCAGGCCATGCTGGGTAAGGGGACGGAACACAGAGAGAGGTGAGTCAGAGAGCCGTGATGTGTGGACTAGACACAGGGCGGGAAGACCAGTGCTCCCAGAGTCCTTCTTGTGCCTGGGTTCTACCCTAGAAGCCAACCCATTTCCGTTTAACCTCATTAAAACCAGGCAATTTCATTTCCTAGTTTAGGGAAACTTCCTTATTCTCTTTGTTCACTCCAAAGGAATCGGATCTATGGAATCTGGCTACCAACAAACAAGCCAATTCTATTATGGTTACCACTATTAACCTCCTGAATGAACATAAAGAACTTTGTTTGCAAGCTAATAGAGCTTGTCAAATCCTGCTCTCCCACAGGGCAGCGTTGTGAACTTGACCAAGTCACTTCCCTCTTAGCCTCAGTTTTACACACTGTAAAATGGGAATGAACTAGAACTTCCTCACAGTTTTCCAGTCCGTATCAGCCACAGGCCAACACCCAGAATACAGCAAGTGCTCAACTCCTCTTAGCTGCTACTACTGTGCTTCACAGGGTTATAAAGTTTTATAGGTCTAGGAAGATCCGGTAATGAGTTCTTCATCACCAGATTGTCACCGAAGCCAGCAGGACAGGTCCCAGATGTGTCTACAATGTTGGAATTTTTCATTATGGAGCAAATATTTCCACTTTCTGAAAATCACTATTAAGCCAAGGGTTCTTTCTTTTCTCTTTATTTCAGTGCCACATGGGAGTCCCAGAGGATAGCAGTACTTAGATAATTCATTTTTAATCATCCCAGCCACACGAGAACATGTTGCATCTTTTTTTTTTTTAAAGATTTTATTTATTTATTAGAGAGAGAATGCACGCACAAGCAGGGGGAGCGGCAGGCAGAGGGAGAGGGAGAAGCAAGCTCCCCATTGAGCAGGGACCCCAACATGGGACTGGATCCCAGGATCCTGAGACCATGATCTGAGCTGAAGGCAGATGCTTAATCTACTGAGCCACCCAGGATCCCCTAAAGGTTACATCTTAATAAAAATATGGCTTGGCAGTAATGAGGGCAGGTGCAGGAGGGAAGGAGCTCAGCTGAATTTGAACTTGAGCTGTAGCCTGCACTGTTGTAGGAAAGTCAGTGACTTCCTGGTTTTCCCACCATGTGGGCCCACCTTCTACCAAATGACCTTGCCTTGCATTCGTTTATTTACCCACTCAGTTACTCTTCCCCAGCACTCACCGACGACTGCTCATTAGGCTGGGGGCTGAGCTCCAGGAGACCCTACCTTTGCCCTAAGTAGTTGAAGATCTATAGCAGGAGACCATGAACTATTTTAATAAAGGGCCAGAGAGTAAACATTTTAGACTTGGTAGTCTACATGGCTTCTGTCACAACTACTCCTCCCAGCCATTATAACCCAAAAGCAGCCAGAGACAATAAGTAAACAAACAGTGGAGCAGGGTTCCAATAACACTTTACAGGCGGCCCTAGTTAGTGCTTTGTTTATTCTATCAGTTAGGGAAAGAACGGTGCTCACATTGGGACGCCTGGGTGGCTTAGTCGGTTAGGAGGGTGCTGCCTTCAGCTCAGGTCATGATCCCAGAGTCCTGAGATCGAGTCCCACATCCGGCTCCTTGTTGGGCAGGGAACCTGCTTCTTTCTCCACCTCTGCTTGCTTGTGTGCTTTCTCTCTGTCTCTCTCTCTGACAAATAGATAAAGAAAATCTTAAAAAAAAAAAAAAAAGATTCATGTTCCCTCCCTCACTCAAAACAGTAGGCCATGGTTGTTCACTTAACACAAGAAATCCAAACTTGTAGAAATAAATCTTAGGCATTTTATTTAACTTTATAACATATTGAAATAAAGAATCATCTTGAGCTTGATGGTAATGAAAATATGACTTGGTTGTGAGCCGCAGTTAGGAGAGTGCTCAGAAGAAAATCCATACCTTTAAATGCATATATATAAACAGAAGGAAGTTTGAAAACAATCTCCTAAGAATCCATTACAAAAAGAAGAAAAGGGGGGGGATGCAAATTAAACCCAAATAAAGTAGAAGAAAGGAAATGATACAGAACAGAATTAAATTCAATAAAATAGGGACAAATTAAATCTCACTGGAGGGCACCGTGTGTGTAATCAGCCCTCAGTGAATAAGTAGCCTTCCCTTCCACGTAGGTTTGTTGGAATGCTGCCAGGCCGTCCCCGTTCAGCACCAGGCTGGCTTTGGGACTGAGTTAAGTACATTTTATCATGTTAAACATATTTTATCATGTTAAGGAAGAATTGTTTGATTCCTGTTTTATTAGGCATTGAGTTGCAGCAAATGCCTTTCAGCTGTCATAGACTTGACTGATGTAGGAGACAAAGGCAAAAGAAAAAATTACATTTCCTTACTACTTACAGCCCATTGAGAAGTCCTTGAAAAAGCTAAAGTGACCTTGCTGTGGTAGCCCAGCTACCTCAATGTTGACACTTTGCTGGGGGCAAAGGCAATCTTGACTTAACATGATCCCAATCCCCCCAGGATCCTGTAAGTCTACTTTAACATGTGAAAATTCCTTTGGAGACTTCCTTTGTCTCTACCCGCCCCCCAACCCCACCCCACCCAAGATCCACATGAGCAATCATCCTCCAAGCATATGGCCCACCGGGATGCATCTGCAGGGTCTCATGATTCGGGTTTTATTAGACAGTAATAAATGAACTTTTCCGCCCCAATAGCTAGCCCCCTCAAGGTCCTGGAAACCTTGCTCCAAATTCCTTAGAGACTTACGCTATCTCCAACCCCCTCCCAACTTCAAAGTATATAACCTGTCACCTGTCACAACCCCGCAGCAGCCCTTTCTGTCCACTGGTCCTGTCCCTGTGCTTTATTAAAGCCATGTTTTTGTACCGAAGATGTCTCAAGAACTCTTTCTTGCCCATCAGCTCTAAACCCCAACATTTCTACATCAGCGATCACATGATTTTTCTCTTTAAATCATTAATTTAATCCATTTCTGAGATGAGATCATCCTGGAATTCCTGAAATGAACCCTCCTTGGTCCTATCATATTGTTTATATTTTATTTCATTTATGAGAGTATTTTTTTTTAAGTCTTTCACTTTATTTTTTTTAAAGATTTTATTTATTTATTTGACAGAGAGAAATCACAAGTAGATGGAGAGGCAGGCAGAGAGAGAGAGGGAAGCAGGCTCCCTGCTGAGCAGAGAGCCCGATGTGGGACTCGATTCCAGGACCCTGAGATCATGACCTGAGCCAAAGGCAGCGGCTTAACCCACTGAGCCACCCAGGCGCCCAAGTCTTTCACTTTTAACTGGATGCTGCGGTATGGTTTCTAATACTTTATTTAGAATTTTCTGTGAGTATTCACGTTGCTTTCTCTTTGGTCTCAGTTAGTCTGAATAAAACAAAATAATCCACTATTTATATAGCATTTTGTTTTAAAGAATTATAGGTTTATAGAAAAGCTGTTAAAAAATATAAAAAGTATGAATTTACCACGTACCCAGATTTCCTCAATGTAGCTATCAGTTTTCCTGAACCTTTTGAGGATAAATTATAGATATATCCCCATAGCCCTAGTACTTCGGTTTGTGTTTTCTAAACACAAGGACACACCCTTACGATAATCAGGATACAACTGTCAAAACCAGGAAATTACCACTAATCCAATTGTGAACATCTGATCCGCAGGCCTTATTCCAGTTTTACCAGTTTTCTCAGTGGTGCCTTTCACGGAAATACTGTTTCCTGGTTAGCTCCCAACCCGCATCACACAGGCATCTTGTTGACAAGTCTCTTCAGACTCTTTTCATCTGGAGCAATTCCTCAGTCTTTGTCTTCAATAATCTTGACGTTTTGAGGTATGCAGGCTGTTTCTTTTGTGTCATACCTTCAACCAGAGTTTGTCTGATGTTTCCTTGTGACTAGATTCAAATCACCCATTTTGTGTCAGAAATACCACCAAGGTACCATTATGTCCTTTTCAGCTCATTGTGTGAGGAAAGACATAAATGTTTGTCTCTTACAAGACCTGGTAACTTCCATCACTCGATGAAAGTGGGGTCTACCAGATCCTTCCCTGTGAGGAATATCTGTTCTCTCACAGTTTGATCAAAATTCCTCTAGAAATTTTATGGCAGGGGCACCTGGGTGGCTCAGTGGGTTAAAGCCTCTGCCTTCGGCTTAGGTCATGATCCCAGGGTCCTGGGATCGAACCCCACATCGGGCTCTCTGCTCAGCGGGGAGCTGCTTCCTATTATTAATTTCATCGGATCCTAAAAAAATACCCTGTTATGTGAGTTTTGAAGATGAGTAAATCAAAGCTCAGCCAGAGAATGTCTGAGTAGAAACTCAACTCAGGTCTGCCTGACTCCACACACCCATGCCTTCCAGAAATGAGCGCTATCCCTTCCGGTTATCCAGCACTTCTGTCCACGGTAACATAACAGAATCCTGATTGATGATCACAGCAACTCCCCACAAAACCAGGGCCGTGTTTCAGGTGAAGAGGCTGAGGTTTGGAGAGGGACGGAGACTAACCTAGACTCACACAGCAAGGCGTGGAAGCTGGGATTGTACCCGGACTCCCAAGACAGTGGCCCTAACCATGGAGCTACCCTGCCTGCTTCATCCCTGGGAGCTTTGCTCCTGCCTGCATTCGTGTACATCTTCAATTTCTGATTCTGAATAACAAAGTAATCTTCTCATTATAAAATATCCAGTGTACTTAGAGTAGAAAAGAATGGAAAGTTGACCCCTGCCCCGTGTATTTCTCCCAAACACACACAACATATACTATTACCACAAATATGACGACTAATAGTGCCATTAGTGAACATGGCCTTTGGCATGCTTGAAAAAGAAATTTTCTTATTACTTTGTCCTAAAGAGCACATGCATACCAAAATTGCAAAGAAATTCACAGAACTGTCTTAAAATCCTTTGGGAAGAAAGCGTGTTTCTTGTTCCTTAACCAGGCCTGGGCTGAGGTAAGAAACGTTGGTTTTATTCATAAGGATCTTGAAATATGTGTCTTTCACTTTTTAAGCATGAAACTAAAAGCATAAAAAAAGAAAAGTCATAGCTGAGAGGCTAGTGCATGGCTGGCCAAGACAGGATTCCCCAGCTGCCTCTCCAGTCTCCTCTCGGTTCTGGCCCCCGGGGGACAGGCCACCACTGCCTTTTCAGGGCAGGTAATGAACCAAGAGGAAAGGAATTCGGCCTTTGCTGAGACCCACCACATGCCGGGGGGCTGTGCTCAGCACTTTATACATTCAAGAGGGTGATGTAGAGCAAAAGGCCTAAATGTACACATTTTGCCTGGGTTTGAAGCCCAGGTCTGCCTTACTAGCTGGGGCCTTGGTCAAGTCTTTCTACCTCTCTGTGCATCAGCGCCTTCTCCATAAAACGAGGACGGCATCATAGCTACCTCAAGTCGAGCACTTAGAACAGTTGCTGGCACACAGCTGAGGGCCTCTCTGTAAGTATCAAGCATAATTACTACTATTGCCTTATTAAATCCTCACATCCATCCCATGATTTAGGGGTTCTTGTCCTCTTCGGGGGGAGGAGGAAACGGGCTCAGAGCAATAATATGATTGTGGCTGGGGAAGCCCCTGGAAAAGTTGAATTTCGCTGAGGTAAATTCATGTTCTGGCAACAGGCTCTGCATACACATTGGCCTTCACGATTCATGCTCCAATTGAAAAATGTCCCACGAGTAAAAACTCAGAAATGCCATCATCAAGGGATGGTACTGAAGGGATGCTGACAACCAGACGCACAGGAGCTTGGTCTTAATCAATTCTGCAATCTACACGGCGTCTCAGCCATGCTAATTACACTGCTCCCTCCATCAATCAATCCAGCCACTCACTCACCCATCCACTCAACCTCCCCATCCTTATAGCCATTGATCTGCCCAGTCACCCACCTGTCAGCAAATATTTACAGAGATTATTCTCTTTGCCTCTTCCTGGTGAAGCTGCTGAAATCTCCATAATAGTACTAGGTAGAATTTCAGACTGAATTCTATACTAGGCGCTAGAGGGACCTAACAGGCTTCTGACAGGTCCTAACACAAATGTATATCTTTTGTTTTCAGTGTCCAGAATACATTTACAATGTAATTTCTATGCCTACCACACCCTAACAGCAAAGCATTACTCATGAGATATTTATCAATCCGCGTCAAGGGAAATTGACAAGTTATATGTACGGCTGATACATCCAGCTTCGCCAGCTGGAGATATGTATTTTTCCTAATATTCAAGTGAAACGACACCAAGCTCCTATCCTACAAATCATTCTTCCCTCCTAGGGTGAAACCGTAGGAGACCAAGTCAGTCTCAGGAGGCAGGTCTGGTAGCCATCATTGAAAGGTCAGAGAAACGAAACTTCCTGCTTGGCTTAACAATTGGCCGAGGTTAGCGTGGCTCTCCAGGTTTTGTAGCTGATGGGGCCGCACTAGTGTATGGATCTGATCCAGGGTTCCTAACATCAGGGCCATCTCCACCTGGGACAGGGGTCCCCGCTGCTAGTCCTCTACTTCTTTCTCTGGATGCAGGAGAAGAAGGATAAGAGAGGATGGGAGATAAAGAATCCCGTCCTCCTCAGTGGTACAATTTAGCTTTAACTGCCTTAGGAATTCAATTCTCTCAACATAGGTGATAGATGTGCACACTTCCAGGCATTATCCATGATCCGGGGAGTGTGTGTTAGAAAAAAATTCAAGTATCATGCTATGTGCTCTGCCTAGAACTAAATTCTTAGGGGAGTTGATGCAAAGAAATAGGTGGGTCAGAACACCGGACCCACTGGTGCTCCACAAGGCCAAGGGGCTCATCCCATCACCAGAATCCTGGCTTGGCCTCCATACACACCCCTGTCTGGTCTTGAGGAAGTCCTTCCCTTCCCCTGTCCCTCGGCTCCCTCTATATCCTGTGCCATGGTAAACAGTAGTCAGATTGTCCATTCTCTCGCTGCATGGTTTCCTAAAGACCAACAGTGCCATATTTTCCCCCCATCTGGGATCCTGTCACCATCCTGCATTCTTTTTCAAATTTTCTACCACTTCTCCCCTGGAAAGCAGTATTATGCAGCAGGCCAGGGGTGGAAGGGAAATCCTCCAGGCTGTGGGAACATTTCATAGGTCTGTTCTGATCATCACAGGAGGATACGGATACCAAGATACCCAGCACAGTGCCTGCCACATAGAAACACCAATAAACTTCAGCTCTCTTCCCCCTTCCGCAGACTACTTCATTCTCTTTGAAACGAAAACTTTCATAATTGTCCTTGACTTCAAGTGTCACATTCTTTAGCCCATAGCCTATTACTAATCCATTCTTGCCTGGTTCCTCCTACGTTCCTTTTGTTCATGTTAAAGATGACTTTTCTTTTCACCTGTATAAGTCTTGCTGCCTCCTACACTGATTAATTCAGCTAGATTGAAAAAGAGGACGAGTTCTTCCTCCATAAAACTCCCAATTAATCAATCATCCCAGAACCAGAGCAACTGGCACGACAGTATTTGGTACAAAGAGCAGCACATGTTGCTGTTAGTACTAGTACATGGCCCTTCAGGGCAGAAAGAGCTCATGCAAGTGATTTTGCTTTTAGGAACCTCAGTTTGCTGGTATGTGGTACCAACACTGATAAGTTTGTTGAGAGACTTGCAAATAACTTAAAAAGACTCTTCCCGGCAGAACTTGACTTCCAGATGCAGCATTACGTTCTGAGTCTATTATGCCATTACCTAGTTCTGAGTCTATTATGCCACTTGGCTTCTTTTTATGTGTAGAAGTTATAGAATACTCCATCAGACAAGAGCAGAATACACATTCTTCTCAAGCTCACATGGAACACTGACAGGCGTAGGCTATTTCCTAAGCCATAGACCAGAATACTTCTTGAAAATGTTTAAAGAATAGAAACATCCAAAGTTTGCTCTCGGACCTTGATGCAATTACACTAGAAATCAAGAACAGAAAAGATAGCCTCCAGATACTTGTAAGTTAAATGCCACATTTCCAAATAACACACAGTCAAGGAAGAAGTCTCAAGCAGAGTTTAAAAAAAATATTTCAAGCTAGATGAAAATGAAAATGCAATTATCAAAATGTGTAGGATGTAGCAAGCACCGTTCTTCAGGGGAAACCTATAACATTAACTAAAATTAAAATTAATTAACTAAAATTAATTTAAAAAAACACACACAAAAAACAAAAAAGGGAAAGCTCTTAAATCAATACATTCTGCCTCCACTCCCAGGAAACTAGAGAACCACAGGTAATATGTGCTTAAAGAAAACAAAAGGAAAGAAATGACAACAAAAAGCCGAAAATGGCAATGAAATTGAAAACAGAAAAGCCTTAAAGAAAATCAATAAACTCAAAAGGTGTTTCTTTGAAAGGATCAATAAGATGGATAAAAAATGGATAAACCAAGAAAAAAGGAAAGAAGACACAAATTGCAATATCAGAGATGAAAGAGAGGTCATCACGACTGATTCCATACACATTAAAAGGATAATAAGTGGATGCTATGAACCACTTTATGCCCCACCTAGGTGAAATGAACCAATTTCTTGAAAGACGCAAACTCACACAACCTGAAAAGTCCTCTATCACAGAAATCAAATCAATAATTATTAAGTTTCCAAAAAAGAAAGCAAGCCCTGGGCCCAGATGGGTTCGCTACTCCATTCCATCAAATACTTAAGGAAGAAAGAATGCCAATTCCCTACCATCTCTTCCAGAAAACAAGGGGAGGAAATCATTTCTAACTCATTTTATGAATTTAACGAGCACTTCCATAGTTAGGTACTTATCTAACCAATCTGAAAACTTCTACCTGCACATAAACTTTCATGCAAACACTTATAACCCCTTTTTTTTCATTATCACCCCCAAATGGAAAGAACCAAGAATCTTCCAGTAAGTGAAAGAAGCCAGTCTGCAATGGTTCTGTACTGTATGATTCCGTTTATATGATATTACGGAAAAGGGGAAACTGGAGAGAAAGTAAACAGATTAGTGGTTACCAACAGTTTGGCAGGGAAAGGGTTGAATAGGACAAGCGTAGCAGATAGCTTTAAGGGCTTTCAAACTATGGTATATAATACCTAATGCCTGATATGAGACAGAACGCATTTGAAAAATGAACTTTGAACCTTACAGCACAAAGAGTGTATCTTAATGTATGGAATTTCTAAAAATAATTTCATTGCCCAGCACAGGTCTAGAAATGATGACCCCGAGATCAAGAGTCACACGCCCCTCTGACTAAGCCAGCCAGGCACCACCAATGTAAGGAAATGTCTTAAAAAATCATTTGCGAGGCCAGAGGATCCCAGGATAGAATGCAGAATGTGGCAAAAAGAATCTAACTATAGTGTAAATGTATGAAATAACCTCATGGGAGGGGTTGAAGATGGAAAAGGGCTGACCTAAGGGACTTTGGAAATGAGGAGAGAAAAAGAGGCAGATCCCAACCAGGAGACATGCTATAAAAAACCCAGCCCATACGGCTCAGAACTGCCAGGTCGTCAAACACAGGGAAAGGGTAAGAGGCTGTCACAGCTGAGAGGACCCTAAGGAGAGGCGGTGACTACATGTAACATGGGATCCTGGAAAATGAACATTAGGTGAAAATGAAAGAAATCTGAACTATGGACTTCAGTAAATAAGAATATATCCATATTGGCTCATTAATTGTAACCATATCAATGTGAGACTAACAATAAGGAAACAGGGTATGGGGCATACAGGAATTCTCTGTACTACCTTTGAAATTTCTCTATAAATGGAAAACTATTTTTTTTAAAGATTTTTATTTATTTATTTGAGAGTGAGAGAGAGTATGAGAGGGGAGAAGGTCAGAGGGAGAAGCAGACTCCCCATGGAGCTGGGAGCCTGCTGTGGGACTCGATCCAGGGACGCAGGGATCATGACCTGAGCTGAAGGCAACCACTCAACCAAATGAACTACCCAGGCGCCCCTGGAAAAATATTTTAAAATACAATTTTTACTTTTTAAAAAGTGAGATGTCTATATACTTCTTTTTTTTTTTTTTAAGATTTTGTTTATTTATTTGACAGAGAGAGAGGGAACACAAGCAGGGGGAGTGGGAGAGGGACAGGAAGCCTGATGTGGGACTCAATCCCAGGATCCCAGGATCATGACCTGAGCCAAAGGGGGCCTTAACAGACTGAGCCACCCCAGGCGCCTCATGCCAGTACTTATTTCTTGACAAACCACAAATTTGCTCCCCAGCCAGCTTTCTCCTCCTCCTCCAACCCTTCCCTCTCTCCACCCCCTTCCTCCTTCTCATGGATTTGGAATCTCTGTTAAATGTACAGCTGTAGTTTCATCATTGTCGGGGCAGAAAAACGAGAGAAATGACACTGACCACTGACTCCTCACTGTTCCTTCCTGTGAGGCCAGGGGGATTGGGAGCAGAAGTCCTGTGCTGTGTAACCTCGGTCTCCCCAAAGCAATCAGCCATTCATAGGAGCTGCTTCTCTGCCCAGGTGGCCAAAGACTCTCTCCCATACAAACCTTGTGCCTGAAATAACTTAGTGTCTTGATTTAACATCTGACAATTAGCCACTCTCCCTGGTCAGCGTCTGGGTTCACCTTTCTTGGCGCATTTGACTTGCTGTTTGTCTCTTACAGGTTACAGACTCTTGAGTCTTCACACTTCATTTTCTCCCTCCTCTTCGAAGAAAAGATCAGATAAGGAAGGCTGTCTTTTCCTCCAATCCTGCCCTAAATGCTTTTATCCTCAAACTTTGAATTTACCACCTGAAGCCTTCATGTCTATTCTCTGGAAACGTCTAAAATGAGCCTGTGGGAGCATTTAACATAAAAATATCACTAAAACATTTAATATCTCTGTCAATGATGAGAAAAATAGAATTTGAAAGCCTCCCAAAAGGTTAAGCCTAAGAACAAACGCTAGGGTGTTTTTCAGTTTCAAAACAATCTGAAGTGGTTTGTGTCATCCTCGGAGATTGCGTTTTAGAAGAGGCCCTTAAACATTAGTGAACTGACAACCTAACCAGCGAGGAAGAAACTCCAGCAGGAAAAGCTCAGGGACCTCTCTTGCCGTGCCCGACAGTCCGCAGCATTTCTGCTCTCAGAATGGGGAGACAGTTCTCACCGTAGTTTGTTCCAGGCCAAGGTCCCTAGGGCCCTGAGCTTCCCAAAAGCACCCAGAAATGTTTGAAACCAGAGGGGGAAAATGTATCGGTTCAGAATATGACAACATAATGGCAAGATGGACATTCTGAGTAATTTCAGAACAACATTAAATATCCATCTTTTTTGCAGCAATAAAATTATATTTAAGAGAACTGTGAGAGCATTTTTAGATGTTCGATGTGACATGCAATGGATAACTCAAATTAGAGAGTATTGTAGGGTCTACAAAGGTTTGAAACAGTTCAGGCCCCTAACAAGGGTTGCATTTTGTTAGCTCCCAGGACTTCAGATGGGCTCTCACTTGTGATCCCCAAGTGGGGGTTCGCAAGGCCCCCACTGTGAATATTTTTCACCATTTCCCAAAAGCTGAACAGAGAAAATGTTTTAACTATCAAAAAGGCCACACATCCTATTATTTTCTAAATAAGATGCATTTGACCAACAAAATTATTCCAAATATGAGCTCCATGGAAGCTCAGCAAAAAAGGGTATTTTTGTGTGGAGAACTAAGACGCCCCCATGTAGTGGGCGAGGGTCATGTCTGAGGGGATGGGAAGCTGGGAAGCCAAGATCTCCCACTCTGTACGGGCCCCTGAGCTTCCATGAGCGAGTCCAGAACCTCAGGCTCTGACGATCAATCGAGAAATGTCCTCACATGGGCACCCGGGTGGCTCAGTGGATTAAAGTCTTGGGATCGAGCCCCATCCAACTCTCTGCTCAGCAGGGAGCCTGCTTCCCCCACTTTCTCTGCCTGCTTCTCCGCCTACTTGTGATCTCTGTCTGTCAAATAAATAAATAAATAAAATCTTAAAAAAAAAAAAAGAAAGAAATGTCCCCACATGAGCACCCATGGTGTTCAATTACTGTTCATTCTCTCAAGGACATGCCCAGGCCTCCCCTCCTCCCCCAGCAGCCACTGATGGAACTCTACTTGCCTCATGTCAGTTCAGCCTGTTTCTTTTTAAAAAAATGTTTAATCATGTGGACAATACACATAAACACAAGCTTCTTATAAAAACCAAGAAATACACAAAGTAAAAAGTGAACGCCGCCCCAGCTTAGGTCTCCCCAAAGCTCACTCTTCTCTCTAGAAGTTTTTTGTTTTTGTTTTTTTGAGGGGTGTGTTAAAGATTTTATTTATTTATCATTTGAGAGAGAGAAAGAGACAGAGAGATCACAAGCAAGGGGAAGGGCAGAGGGAGAGGGACAAGCAGAGCCCCCACTGGGCAAGGAGCCCAAACTGGGCTCAATCCTATGACCCTGAGATCAGGACCTGAGCTGAAGGCAGACGCTTAACCAACTGAGCCAACAAGGCACCCCGAGATACTACTGTTTTTAAAAAGGCAGGCATTTTCTTAGATCTTTGTCTATGAATTTACATAAGGGATAAATAATTCCTATATTGTTTTAAATAAAAGGAATCATATTGTCCAGATAATTTTGTAACTTGCTTTTTCACTTCAGAAAAAGCCTTCTGTAATAGTGCATATGGGTCTGCTTTCTTTTTAATTACCACATGCCATGGACATTCTACGTCTTAGTTAGGCACTCCCCTCTTACAGACACTTAGGCTCTCTTCAGCTGGCTTTATAAGCAAGACTGTCTCCTTTACACAGACACCCCTGAGCACACAGGGAAGGACGTACGTAAGCCAATTTGCTAGAAGTGGGATGGTTAGACCGAACTGTGTGCATGTTGCAAGTCTGGTAGCTACCACCAGCTTTCCCTGCCAATTCGCCGTATCAGTTTACATTCCTGTGAGCAGAGCAGGAAACCAGCTGTTTGCTGTCCCAGCCCAGAGGTTCTTCTTCTCGGCTTGACAAAGCCTCATCGGAGGGCAACATTCTAAATTGCATGAGCAAACAAATAAGCTTTAATTTCAATATGGGTGTAATGGATTCTAACTGAAAATGGCATTAAAATTTACTTTTGCTTTGAACGTATTAGGACCGAGCTTCTTAAACAAACTGTCCCCTTATGGCCCCTGGTCCCCTCTCAGAGTAGATCCTCTTTAATCCTCCCCTGGAACAGAAGCACTATTTTATGGTGACCCCACCATCAAGCGAGGAAAAACCCACAGCTGTTTCGGCAGAATTAACATGGAGCTCCAACCTTCCCCCCGCAGTCTAACAGCCAATAGCAGTGCGTGTTAATGCAGCATCTTACAAATGGGACTGGACATTATCTAAATTATGGTCAACGTGTTTATAATGCTAAATACATCTGACCTAAAAACTCAGTCTGCAAACAACATGCATGTGGCTAGATAATCTCGGAACACACTGGTGACACTTGGTTGACATTTCCTCTCCCGTGTGAAAGGGTTGGTCACTCACTATCCACGCGCATCAATATGGGAGAGAGCCCTAGTCTGCCATTTAAATACCGTTCCCATTATTTCCCTGTGATTGTGTCCTGGATGGAGAAATCTCACTTAGCAGAGGAGATCAGCCCTTACACCTGCCCCAGGCTCAACCCTAAAGCGAAAAGTAAGGTATATGTATAAGCAGCTACCTAGCCCTTTCAATAAAGTTATTAATTCCTTCATTTAAAAAGAATGTTAACTTCGGTGTGTCCCTGTTTCAGGCTGTGCTGGGCACTGAGAATAAAGGGTGGGAAAGGACACAGTGCGTGTCTCCGGGAGTTCCCCTGAGCCACGGGAGACACGGCACACGACAGAACGCACGCCCTGCAGCAGGACACCAGCCTGGAGAAGGAAGGGCTGGAGAAGGATTCTCAGTAAGGCTGACACCTGAGATGAGTTTCAAACAGATGAAGACAAGAGGAGAAAGGCTGCCCTGAATGGAGGAGGAGCGAGGGGTGCCCTCCGAGTCTATTCGGGAGCAGTAAACAGGTGCATAGGGCTGCAGGGAGGGGCTTGTGCGCATGCGCGACAATTATCCCCAGACCACGTCGCTAACTCTACAGATGGACTGAAGGGGGGCCCCGCCGAGGGTGGAGACCACCTCAAAGCAATTAATTTGACAGCCTGTGGGACCTAGATTCAACCCTGCCCCATCGTTTACTTGCTGTGTGACCTTGGGCTACCTGCCCCCCTGAGTATTTGTTATTTTGATGTGTAAAGGGATAATTACAATGGTGCCCCATCCCAGGAAGGCTGAGAGGACGGAATGACACACTGAATGGTCAACGTGTGGCATGATACGGGCAGATGGTTGCTGGCCCTCTACAGAGTGAGGGGCATTGCCTGGAAGAAAACATTTTCTTTCTCCATATTTTCTACTTTTACCACATTCTTTGGTGATGGCTTATTTGCCTATCTGTCTCTACTTCAGACTCCTCAAAGATCAGGAGAGGGTCTGGTTCATTTCTAGCATCCAGCCCATGACCTTAATCATAGAAAGTGCTCCAAAAAGGTTATTGATTGCAAATAGCATCAAATCATACACAAAACACACTTGTGTGTAGGTCTGTGTGGGTCTCTGTGTGTGTTTTTGTGCACCTGATGACCCTACAGGAACATATCAGAACCCAGGAAGCTGCGGGCCTCAGACACACCATGGAGATTAGAGAGACCAAAGACATTAGGGAGAGCCTAGCAGACCTACACATCTGTACCAAGCCCCCCAGAATTACATTTCACAAAAATTGTGGCTCCAACATCCCCTGTTGTGACTTGTTCCTTCTTTCATTCAACAGAAAATTAACAGGCAAATCTTGTAAGCTAGACAGCGAGCTGGATGCTTAGAAATATTTAGGGGAAGGGAAAAAAATAAAACCACTTTTGCTCTCAAAATGTTCATAATCTAGGGAGAAAAATAAGGAAGTAAGGAGATTATTTCATTATGGCAGGGTGAACCCTTACAAATAAATAAGAGAAGCGTTTCCGTAGTGTAGTGGTTATCACGTTCGCCTCACAAATAAATAAGAGAAGTAGAGGCAGGAAGAAGGTGCCAAGGAAGGTCTTCTGCAAATATGTCCCTCTAAATCTTAAAACATTGGTGGCATCAGGCAAACAAAAGCAGCACGGAACAGTGTTCCAAGCAGAAGGAACAGCATGTTCAAAGGCGTAAAAGATAAGGAAGGACTTTGTGCACTACCCAGACTGTATGAAGTTCAGAGTGTCTGTAGGAACAGTGCAAGGCAGAGTAATGCCAGTGGACAAGGCTGCAGAGAACACCAGGGGCCCTAAAGCAAAGGGCCTTTTGTGCCTAAAAGTAACGGGAGTCACTGAAGCATTTTAAGCAAAAGCATAGCACAGTCATTTTTGCATTTTATAAATATCACTCTGTTCGCATTCTAATAAGAAAGAGAGTGAAGGTTTGGGAAACATGTCAGGGGAAACCTACCAGACTCATGTTTTGCCTGTGGTGGAGCTCACATCTAGTATCATCAAGCCAAAATAATAATACAGAAATCATCTCTTCTAACTCTCTTGTCATAGAGATGAGAAAACCTATTTTCAAGGGATGTAAAGTAGTTTATCCAAACTATTTTTTTTATTGTAAGTGAAATTAAAAAAACTCTGTCTCTCCGTTCAGTCCCCTCAGGTCCCACTACGCACTGCCCTTTTGCTGGCATTTCTGCTAGGTGGGTTCCCTTCTGCGGATATAATTCAGGGAAGATCTTCTTCAGTGGCTAGAAACAGTTACCAATTTGAAAGCCAGTAGGAATATCTATTCTATAAACACGAAAAAGAATTTAAGTGGTTTTGTACATGGTTGCATACTGATAAAAAGTTAAACCCTTTTAAACCAGAGATTATGCTTGAGCTCCTAATACTATTTAAATTACAACTCCCAAATCTTGAATGATGTAACACTCTAAAGTCCAAATGCTGCTTTCCTCTTTTTTTTTTTTTTTAAATTCTGTCCATCACATGGAAGTTACTTAACATGACAGAAGGCAACACGGCTCGATTGCCCTGGTAACAAAACCTTAGAGGGGTTCTCTGTGCTGTAATATTCACCATCCCCTCAATCCTCTATAAAAATAAACAGGTTGATTATGGAATGTTTCTACCCAGGAAATCACAAAGAAATCCAGAGAGGTGCATCTGATCCATGTAATACTACAATCTCATGATCTACTGCATTAGTTCCTTCAAACAACAACAGTAACCAGATCGTGCAGATCACCAGGTCCTAGTTTTCATAGCCCAGGAGCAACCAGCCATCAGCTCATTATTTCTGAAACAAATTTTGCAAGGTATAAGTAGATCTCATAGACTCAAACATCATGGCTAGGTTAATTTAGTCAGTATTTAGTGATAAATTAAGGCAATCATCTTAAGCACGCAGATATTAACAGCCACTTGCTTCTGGAATACCAGATACCCACAGCAAAAGAGAACAATGTCTGGGAAAATCCTGAACCACGAGTCCTAAAAGTCCTTTCCATTTGCTTCAAACCAACATACAAGATGACACATGACAAGCAGCCTCATTATTACCAATGCAATAAATATTATCATCGACTCCTTTAAAGCAAAGATCCTGTAGAGAGCCTGTGAGCCCCACGTTTTGCTTCTCCCTACCCTTATAGACACTGGCTTCATTTAAGCCCTCACGAGAACCTGCGTGTTTATTTCCATGTCACAAATGGGTGAGCAGGCTCAGAGAGGAACAAACACCTGTTCACCCTCACACAGCCTGAAGGAGGTAGCTGCAAGTTGAACCCAGGTCTGTCTGAAGCAAAGCCTGTGTTTTCTGCCAACCAGGCCCCGACATGGGAACTGGCTCCTAGGGGTAGAAGGATCCAGCTGAAATGCTGCTGGTGCAGGCCAGGGAGGGAATCGGGCCGGGACGGAGCCCCAGAGAATGGAGAAATCATAAAGTCCCTGAAGTCAGATCACATGTTGATTGGCTTTTGGGAGTGATCCCTCCACCAAAAATGTGGATGCAGAGGTTTTGTTCCTCCTGTTTACTCAGTCCGGACAAGTAAGACTCAGAGACTGTCACTGCTTTGCTCCCAAGAGAAAGCAGTGACTTTTCCACGCACACCCCAAACCTCCCGGCTGAGGCCTCATGCTCAGTCCGCCTTCCAGAGGACTTCCTGTTGTTCAATCACCTGTAGAAGCTCTGAGTCTATTTCACCAGAAAAGGCATCTTCTTAGATAGAAAGAGAAAAAGAATACCTCTTTTAAATTCTCTCTACCTTGCTAAAGTGTTTCACAATTTTATTTGGCATTATGAAGCCTTATCATGATAGCTAAAAATGAAATAAAAATCATACTGTAATTTTGCATTTATGGTTATAAATCAAATTCTCAGGAAGATTCTATCAGTAAAATCAACACTTCATAAGGTACTTTTATCAAACCTGTGTGCCAGGAACCCGAAGTACAGTCTCACCCGGGGTGTACCGAATTTTACAATTCTTTTAATAGAGTTTCTAAACATATCATTTATTTTTCACTCTGCCAGTGAAATAAATAGCAAAGGCTTTTGTGCCGCTTCTTCTTGGTTGGACAATGACAACCCTGAGTGTCATAGCTGGTGCTCCTGGACTACTAATTAAGGAATAAAATTAAACTGCGAAGAATAAAGATATCCAGAAAGTCAGGAAGCAGAAAGAACAGGCATCATGCTTTATGGGTGTTCATTCTAGATATGTTCATTATATGCCAAAGCCTGGGGAAGGCAAATATGGAATTTAAAAAGACACCATCTGTTGTGTGATGTTCCAAATTATAAACTTAACCCTTAATTTCTATATCCCCTGCTGTTTGGTCGTTCTCCTTATTCAGGATGGAAAAAAAAAGAAGAAAGAAAGAAAGAAAGAAAGAAAGAAAGAAAGAGATTAGCACATTAACTAGGCAGGTTTAGCAGAATTGATGGATATGCCCCGTAAGATTTTGGAAAAGCCCAACATTACAACCTATATATTTTCCCCAGAAAGAAATTGTAGTTTTATTTTCTTCTTAAAACAAACACTACCCATAAATACAGTGGTTGCCGTAGCTGACGGTCTACACATCCCACAGCAGGCAAGCCACAGTCCTTTCTGTGATTTTTCTATTACTTAATATCTCAGGGCTCTTTGAAAGAAAAAGCAAAGATTTTTGGAAAGCTTTCAAACCTGTGAAATGAAAAGTAGAGTAATCCCTCAAGTGAAGAGAGTTTCTTTTTTAAAAATGTGGGTTTTTTTTTTTAGACCAAAAAAAAAAAAGCCTCACAGGAGTGTATAGTCCAAATCGGAAACACTTCCTGTTTAAATAGTCCAAGGCAACCTGTGGCATCCATAACAGGAGAAATTTGCATTAAAAAGAAAAGCAAAAGTCAGTTATCCTCAAAAACGCCCATGTTTTCTTACTCATAGGTCTGAAATAGCCCTGATTTTAAAACACACTTAACAAATGGGACACAGCTCATTCAGGATTGATTTGAGTTCACAAAATAATTTTATTATATGTAAGAAAGCATACAGGCAATAAAATGAAGAAACATTCACAATGCATAAATAACACGGACCTGATGCAGGAGACACTTTTCAGTAGATTTCCTTCTTGGTACCCATGTCACCTAACTGCTGTGTAAATTGCTTATCAACAAGGATACCCTGTAAACATTTCAAAGAAATTCTCTTGAAATGCCTCCACGTGATGAGTATCTGGCAGGAGAGACTTGTGACACTTTATACAGTTGAGCTGATGAGATAGGAACTTGATTCCAAAGCACAGAGAAGGAGCTAGCATTTGTCAAATGAGATACTGGTGGCTTTGGGGCACTTAACACACCCAAAGAGAAGGGGTCTCCTGTTTTTTCCACCAAGAGAAATGTCTAACTCGAGGATGATAATGAGGCACTATTCATTAGTTAGAATACTGTTAACATTTAGACTTTAAAAATAAAATCAATTCTCAATTCAGATTAAAGCACTACAAAAAGTCGCCCCACTGAGTGGTGTGATTTGGTCTGGTAAGATACAGATGCAGGATTTGACCTCTGTCCATCGGTGACACTGCTGCAATGCAAGAATTAAAGATACCTCCTGTCTTCATACACATATCCAACCAGGACAGCCAGTTTCTGTGGTTCAGAAAAGCTATCTGACACTGAAATGAGAAAAGACGCAGAGGGCCAAGTATTTTACATAAATACAAAGTGGCACATACTTTTTATTACCCCCTAAGATCATAAATTTCAAATCAGATCTTTCTTAAGCTGGCTTTTATTTAAGATATTTACAGAACGGCAAATCTTTGTCCTGGGGAAGTCCTGTCATTCAAAAGAATGTGAACATAATAGTAGCTATGCCTTTTTGTTTTTCAAAATCTTTCTAGAAGAAAAAAATTCACAGCATTTGTCAGTTCCCACCTCGTATTTATTTATGCTAAAGAATTTTAAGGAATCATCACGACTTCATTTCCTATCAACCTTGGCTGTGTCTCTGGAAGTTATATATGAGTATTTAGAATCTCAGAGTTTCTCTGTTTGTTTCATTGGCCAATAAAGTGCTAGTTACATGGACGAAATGTGACTTTAAGTTCTCAGTAACTTATTAGTTTATCCTATGACATCTGATAAATATAGATTTATTTAATAAATTAAAAATATCCGTATAATACAATAAATAAATAAAACCAATATCAACAAAGCATCTCTCAAGTCCGAAAAAAAAATCCCACTCCTACTGTAAGGCTCAATTATTTTTTAGAAATAATTTATGAAGGCATGCACCTACCTTTACAATCTGAAAACTCTCCTTGGACCAGTGTTAGCACCTGTTTGTACACAACAAACTCAACCCTTCTCATCTCCTTCCGGGAGAGGATCTACTTTTTAAGCGATGCTGTTCATTGTTGATTCTGCGCCCTATTTTTCAAGTCCTAAGATAAGAATCAGTTTCTAAAAATAATTTTGGAGCCAAAGACACATCCCTGTGAACGTTCACTTCACATATGTCCCTCTTGGATTCACTATGAACAACAAAGAAAACACACTGGAATGTATTTTAAAATATAGTTAGTTGTGTGTTGAAGGAAAAGCAGCAGAGGAGGGCTCGCCTGACATCTGAGTCTCACCACACCTCGCAAGCCACTGAAAATCTCCTCCAGCTTTTGGGCTGAGCCTGTCTGGCCAGATTCATCTCAGGCTTCAGGTTGGATGCTGTCCATTTTGTGTGATGGGCTGGATCTTCTCTAGAGAGACATCGGTGTCATAGTCCAAAATGACAGATAGGGCCGGGGACAACTTCTCCAAGGGTTTGGCCATTCCACCTGCTTCCTCCTTCTTCAGGTCCTCAGATGAGCCCACTGCATGTGGGATCAGATAAACCAGATTGCAGTCCTTGGAAATGGAGCCTCGAGGCTCGTGATGGCTGGAAAACACCACAGCCCCATTGTTATTGATGCTAACTGTCTCTATGGCATTATTCGTGGTAGGGCAAAGTCTGTAGCATCCTAAAAGAGTTGAAAATGCCTTCCGAAAATCAGCATTAAAGGCATAAATGATGGGGTTCAAGGAAGAATTAGCCCACCCAAACCACACAAACACATCAAAGGTGATGGAATCAATGCAGAAAGGCTTGGTCTCCCCAGACCCACAGAAGGGCACCATGCAGTTCAAGACGAAGAAAGGAAGCCAGCAGCACACAAAGACCCCCATGATCACAGACAGAGTCTTGAGAACTTTAGTCTCTCTTTTGAAGGACATCTTAAAGGAGCTTTCTGGTTGAGAACACTCCACAGGGTTTCCATTACCTGTAGTGGTCTGGCAATTCTTGGCATGGACTGCTGCCCGCTCTAAGGCTGAGATGCGCCGTATCTGTTTCTGGGCGATCCTATAGATCCTGGTGTAGGTGACAATCATGATGGCCACAGGGATATAAAAGCTTATTAGGGAGGATGAAATGGCATAGGTCCTGCTTAAGCTGGAATCACAGTTGTCCAGGGTGTCATCCAGGGAAGTGGCGTTCCCGTCGGAGGAGATCGTGGGCTTCGCCTTGTGCCAGCTGAGCTGCACAGGGATGAAGGAGATGAGGACAGACAAGGTCCATGCCACACTGATCAGAATGAAGGCTGCCTTGGGGGTCATCTTTCTCTCGTACCGGAAGGGGCTGGAGATGGCCCAGTACCTGTCCACGCTGATCACACAGAGGTTGAGGATGGACGCCGTGGAGCACATGATGTCAAAGGCCACCCAGATGTTACAGAAGGACCCAAAGGGCCAGAAGCCAGCAATCTCTGCCACCGCTTTCCAGGGCATGACCAAGACAGCCACCAAGAGATCCGACACTGCCAAGGAGATGACAAAGAAGTTGGTCACCTTGGACCGCAGGTGCCGGAACCTGATGACAGCGGCACAGACCAGCGTGTTCCCCAGGAGTGTGGACAGGATGAGCAGAGACAGGAAACAGGCTGTAAGGATACGGAAGGAGAAGTCTCTCTGTACCACCAGCCCAGCCCCATCCATGGTAGAGGTGTTCAGAGTCCTCATCTTGCCAAGGGAGAGCACATAGGGGGCTCTGACCCCCTCCAGTTCCTAAGCAGGGATAAGGGGTCGGTCGGACCTGCACGAGTTCTCACTCACCAGGCAGTCCCTGGCACAGCCCCGCTGGCTCCCCTGGGTGGAGGACCTCACCAGCATTCCATCAGAGGGCTGCAACAATTGCGTGGCAGGAGCCTACCCTTGGCAATGCACGTCAGCCCCCTTGAAAGGTCCCTCTTGCTGGCTGTGAGTGTCTGCTGACTCCCTTGCTCCAGGCCACTGTCCTGTTGACCAGCTGGCCCTTCAATCCTCCATGGAAGGCACTGGCTTTTCAGCATATTCTAAGCTATCCATCCAGAGACTCCCAGGCCTCTGCGGATCTAGGCAATTGTAGTCATATTTGGGGGCTGTTGCCTCTCTGGTGGTGACAGAATTCTCCCCTTTTGAAGGTGCAGCTGAAAATATACGCCTCGCTCCTCCAAGCCCCTGGCTCCACCGCAGCTCTCCAAACGCCCTTAAAAAAGCAAAAAGAAAGCAAAGGTTGCTCGCCAGAACTTGAGCAGATCACAGCTTTATGCGTATCAAACCCACTTCAACTCCATCCAAGCCACCTACCTTGCCTTGAGGATGTCTTTCGCAAAGCTCCCCCCCGAGCTCGGAAAGCGGGCTTCGCCAGGCGCCGAGGCTCCACAACCCCCAGGAGGCGCGCCGGAGCCCTGCCCGGGGCGCGCACCCGGGGTCTGGCTCCTGATGCTCAAAAATCGCAGGGCAGGTTTGGGAAATGATCCCAGGCCAGGTCCCACAGGACCGGAGCTGCCCTACTCCCTCCAAAGGCTAAAGATCATTCAAAGCCGAAGGAGACACCTGGGAAAGGGGCTCCGGGACTCTCGGCGCCTCCCTGAGAGAGGGCACCTCCGGGACTATCCCTTCGCTGCCTTTTTGCCAGAACGGAGCAGCCGGGGCCCCCTTGGGTAGCCTCTGGCCCCTTGGGGCCGGGCTCTGCGCCTCTCCACCGCGCTGTCCGCTACCTCCCGGGAGCCCGTGGGAACGCCAGGCAGAGGGAGCCGAGCTGGCACCGGAGGGCGCACGGGCCAGCCGGGTTCCCGTGGGGCACAGCCCACCCCGCCCCCGCGTCCCCTCCCCTGCCCTGGGGGCGGGCTTCGCTTGACAGGCAGAGTTTCGGGCGACAGCCGCACGTGGTTCCCTGGATGGTGCCGTGGGCGAAACGGGGGGGATGGAGTGGGGGGAAGGGAGGGGCGCCCAGGTGAGCGGTCTCACGCCCTGGGTTACCGGCTAACTCCCGGACCCTCGGACCTCCGGACAGCACGCGACAGGGCCCGCCAGACGTTAGAACCTCAAGGAAGCCCGAGTCGCCTGAAAGCGAAGCTCGGCCGACCGACATTCACTGGGGTCGACCCCTGGCCCTTCCCAAAGACCGAAGCAAGCAGGACCCTGCCCACTCTCCCACACACCAAGCCCTGGAACCGCCTGCGTCCAACCTGCTCCGACCTGCAATGTCTCCAAGTGTCCCCCAACTAGGGTGAGGCGCGCCCCGCCGGCGCAGGTACTCACCGCTGTCGGAGACGGCTCGGCGCGGCGGCGCGCCTGGCAGGTGCGCTGCGCTGCGAGCGGAGGGCGCTCACTTCCAGCTCCGCCCCGGCAGCTGGCGCTTGGCGGGCCTGGGTCAACGCCGGACTGCAGCCTGTGCCCCGCATCCGGAGAGCGCCCCAACCCCAGCACCACGGGCTCGGCAGGCCCGGGGCGCCCTCTGCCGGCGGCGGCGGCTTCCCAGGGCCCGGCTGAGCGTTGGCAGGTACAAACCTCACCCGCCCAGTCTCCGGGATTTACGCTGGACCCCCGCTGTGACCGGCACTTCACCGACCCTGACTGCCAGAACCTGGAAAATGGAATGCTCAGTATTCCTCATTTTAGGGTTCATTCTGCTAAAAATTGACAAGAATGAAAAATTCCTTTTGCTGCCTCTGCCTTCATTGACTCGGTATATTTTCCTGAGCACTCATGATGTGCAAAGAGCAAGGGCGGTAGGCTGAGCAAGATGCAAGCTTTACTCTCAAAAAGACCAGACAGAACAGGCATTTACTGAGCAGCCTCCGTGTCCCGGGCTCACACCTTGCATTGTTCGCCCCTTAAAACAATCCTTTCTCATAGGCCTGGTCATCTCTACCTTGCCCGAGTGGAAAACGATGTTCCAAAATGTGTTCAGAGTTAACAGAGCTAAGGAAGGTGCTGGCTGGCTGCCTGACTCCCGTCTGCGTGTTCTTTTCATTTAGGCGTCACTGCCCACTGGGAGCTCCGGCTCTACTGTCGTAGCCAACAAACTAAATAAGAAATTACCCAAAGGTCTAAAATAGAGCACTGGACAAAACTGAGGCAAGAGGGCCTGGAGGAGAACGATCTCCCCCAGCTTATTCCCAGCTGCCCTGGACAATGCCTCACAGGTCAGACTTCAAAAGAATGTGTATGTTAAGTGGCCCTTCGCCATGCCTTCCTGTGCATATAGGAGAATGGTTTATTAAACTGTACATAAAATTTAGACAACAGGTTATATACGAAATTAAGAGAACATTCCACTTGAAAAAATGAAAAAGGTTGCTAGCTGATCACTAGTGATACTGAAATCATGTTTAAAATTAACAAAGGCAAAATGTGTATACAACAGTCACATTGATTTGGTAGCAATAATGGCCTTTAATTTTCAGAAATAAATGTTCTGCACTAGTCTTACCATTTACTATGCTGTTACACGTCTGTAACACCCAGTACATTATTGTACTTTGAAATCTGAACAAATCCTCAATACACGGGGCGTCCTTGTCAGGCTGCCTGACTTCCCACCCTTACCCTACCGCTGCTGGCTGTGGGGGCTCTCCCCCACCTCCCTCAGCTTGGTTTCTTCCTCTGTAAATGGTGATGGCATCGCAGGATTGTTGTAAGTGGTAAATGAGATGATGTTTACAGAGGGCATGGCACTGAGCCTGGGTACTCAGCAGCCCCCTCATGGGCAGAAATCCCTGGGGGGTTCATCCGAAAACCAATAGCCTTAGCTCCGTGAGAACCTGGCTCCACACTGGAAGCTACAATTTTCTCTGTAAACACCCAGAACCTGAGTAATAATTCCATTCGATTAACCAGTACAATCTGCACCTTGGTTTTTTCAAGGAAAGGACTGTATTCCTGACACAGACCATCCCGGGCCTCTGCACCCAGCTCTGTGCTCCCACCTTGAGCCTCATTATCACACACAGCAACACCATGAGTCGTGAGTCAAAAATCAGAGACACAATTTTGCCATATACGTGTCAAAAGAACCACATTCTTGTAGAGCCGAAAGTCGTGCTTAACATAATAATTCCAGATCATGTTCCTTAAAACAGGCATTCCCCAAACTTCTTGGCTTCATCTTTCTTTCCCTTTTACGAATCAGTACAAATTAAAGGTATGCTTCTGATTCAAGATGGTCATGTGAACATGAACATTTAACTCCCCACATTCTACCCACCCCATCCTGAAATGTTTCCAGGGCATTCCACCCAGAAATACACATGTAGGATAAATTTCAGCATTAACCCTGGAAAACAGAAAAAAGTGAGGTCCCTTTTCCAGGATAAAGGGCAAATGGGATTGGACTAGAGGAGGGAGGACTTCTTTGGCATTTTCCCTATGGGAAGAAAACCCCAAAAAAGCACACTACCAATATGGAGGTAAGAGAGAGTGGAGGTCAGGATAAGGTCAATTGGAAGGTGCCCCCATTGCCAAAGTCCTCCCTCCCAGAGCCAATAACCCCAGCCATGCCCACTGTTCTTTAAATTAAAACAAGGATGTGGGGCTTGTGGGTGGCTCAGTGGGTTGAGCCTCTGTCTTGGGTTCAGGTCATGGTCTCAGGGTCCTGGGATTGAGCCCAACGTCAGGCTGCTCAGCGGGGAGCCTGCTTCCCCCCCTTCTTCTCCCACCACCTGCCTGCCTCTCTGCCTACTTGTGATCTCTGTCAAATAAATAAATAAAATCTTTGGGGGGAAAAAAACAACAACAACAAGGATGACAACTGCAACCAGAATACCCAGGCTCCCGAAGTCTCCTCTATATAAAGCCCAGTGGACTGATCAGGTTCCAGGTGGCATCATATTATGAAATACCAGTCCACTGGCCAAGAAATACTTGATGTGTAATTTAACTGTTACCCAAAAGCTTGTTGGGAGTGACTTTCATAGCATACTCTTTCCCATCCTCGTTTTTCTCAAGCGCGGCAGCTGCTCCATGGCGGGGGGGGGGGGGGGGGGGGGGGGGCGGGGGGGTGGAGAAATCTCTTTCTTTGCTTGATAAATCTCCTAAATTCTTTCCAAACTAGTCCACGCTGACCTTTGTCAACTCATTCCCCTGAAAGGTCTAGGTGATCAGATCAACAGACCTCACCTCCGTGGGGGTTGAGAAGTACTTTTCATCCACAAGTAAATGTTTGCCATTTGCAATGTCAGAACATACAGATTTCCTCCTTGCCCATAATACATAAAAAAGGCTCAAGAACTCAGCTAGAAAAGGAGGTAGGAACGTGGGAATACCCAAGAGGGTGATTTTGTTTCCTGTCACCAGGAAACCAGGAGAGTTGAACAGTTTCTCATGATTCCAAGACAAACACCTGAGATCTCGTTCTAGCAGACTTAGTTCACTGATTTTTTTGAACATGATTGCCCAGGGAACAGGAAAGAGTCAAACGTAGCTTAAATCCCGTGGCGCTTTTGGGGGGTTTTTTGTTTGTTTGTTTTTTGTTGTTTTTTGTTTTTTCCACTTGGCAGAGTGTGAATTTCAGAGGAACTTACAATTTGGCTAGAGATTTCAGCTTTTTTCCTTTTTTTTTTTCCCTCTCTTGAAGCTAAGGTGAAACAAAGGCTTCCGTTTTGTTCTGTAAAAATCTCCCCCACAAACATCAAGAACACACATATAAATGCAAGCAGGTATTAGCACTAGATCATGCTGG
This sequence comes from Neogale vison, assembly GCF_020171115.1. Classification (NCBI taxonomy): domain Eukaryota; kingdom Metazoa; phylum Chordata; class Mammalia; order Carnivora; family Mustelidae; genus Neogale; species Neogale vison. The sequence goes on along the minus strand of NC_058091.1, from coordinate 252,955,332 downwards.
GAATGTAAACCCAAACACAAAAGCACCTTTATTTCCCAAATTGGCATGTCTTTTAAGTCCTGCTGTGATTTATGCACTGCAGGAAGGAGGATGTTAAAATGATGCTTTTCAACAAATTTTTATTTAGAGTTTGTAAAAGTAAACCAATAAAAAGATGTGTTACCACAGGGCTATCTTAATCTCATAAAAGGATAAATAAAACAACTGAACTGTCAGGTATAACAAAGATACATTTGCGTGGCTTTGGGATTATTAAAGCTGATTTTATACCAAAGATGATGATTTATAACGTCAGTGAAAAAACAGAATAAAGCTTGGCTGACCTTGACTTTTTAACTACAATGCTTGTTTTAGACCATAAATATAGCATCTCTGAAATACCTGATCCCATGTCACATTTTCTTTCCCTATAGTTACTACACAATTCAAAAACCGACATGATTAAAAATTTTGAAGTCAACAAATGTTACTTTGTGTAGCGGTTGAGATGTTATGCAGCACATATCATGTTCTAGTGTTGCATATTTGTCATTCCCTTTTCCTCTCCCTCTTTTTCTACGTTCGTTAAGCTTAACTGAATAGTTTTTATTTTATCTCCTGGTATTGGCTTCTGTTCTAGAATTCTTTGTTATTTTCATGGTTGCTTTAAATTTTACATCCTCTATAAGATTTTTAGAATATAATGTATGTGATATAATTTATAGATCTGTATAAGATGTATGCCTTACATATGAGTATATATGATTTATATTATGTATCAGTACAGGATAAATATCCATATCTTATGTCATATATCTTTTCCAAAGCCTATCTTCAAGTGATAGGATATCATTTCATGTACAGTTGAGAATCTTACAATAACATCCTTCCATGTCTCCCCTGCCAGTCTTTATGCTATTATTGTCATACATTTTATTTCTGTATGTGATATAAACACCATATACACTGTTGTGATTTTTCTTTAAACAGCTAATTATCTTGTAGATTTAAATAAGAAAAAAAAATTACTTACTCCTGTACCATTTTTTCTTTTTTTCTTAAGACTATTTATTTATTTGACAGAGAGAGGGAGAACAAGCACAAACAGGGGAATAGTGGAGGGAGAGGGAGAAGGAGGCTTCCCGATGAGCAAGGAGCCCAATGCGGGGCTCAATCTCAGGACCCTGGACGCAGGACCCTGGGATCATGACCTGGGCTGAACACAGACACTTAACCAGCTGAGCCACCGAGGCGTCTCATCCCTGTACCATTTCTGATGCTCTCCATTCTTTTGTGTAGATTCCTACTTTCATCTGGTACCATCTTTCTGCTTGCAGGAAACCTCTGACTTGTCCGGTGCAGGTCTGCTGGTGATCGATTCTTTCAGCTTTTGTATCTCCGTCTTTATTTTCACTTTGTTTTTGACAGATATTTTTGTTCAGGTTAGAATTCTAGATCAACAGAGCTTTCCTCTTCATGCTCTAAGAGGTTGGCTCCCTCTCTTCTCGCTTATATTGTTTCCAGTGAGAAATCTGCTGTTCCTTTACCTGTGTCCCTCTCTACCTAACTCATCTTTTTACCCTTGCGTGCTTTCAAGACTTTTTTTTTCCTCTAGCTCTGGTTTTGATCAATTTAATCAAGATGTACCTTCGTGTAGTTTTCCTCAAACTCTCAGTGTGCTGGAGATTTTATTGAGTTTCTCAGTTCTGTGGGTTTATAGGTTTTTTTATAATTTGGAAATTTGGGTGCTATTATCCCTTCAAGTATTTTTTTTCTATCTCCCCATTCTCTTTTTCAGGTTCTCCAATTACATATATATTAGACCACTTAGAGGCCCACATACCCCTCACTAATGCTTTTCTGTTTTATTTACTCTTTTTCCTCATTTTTTTCATCTCAGGTAGTTTCTATTGCTATATCTTTAAGTTCACTATTTTTTTTCTTCAGTGTCTGGTCTGTTATTAATCTCATCCAGTGTATTTTTCATCTCACATTTTGTGGTTTTCATTTCTATTAGTTCCTTTTGTATCTTTTTTTTACATCTCTTATTCCCCTACTTCAGTATCAGACTCTATGAAATGTACTTACACCTGTTTCATATCCTTCTTTGCTAATTCTAACCTCTATGTCCGTTCAATTAATTGCTATTTTTCCTCATTATAGGTCATATTTTTCTAATTCTTTTCATGCTTGGTAATTCTTTTTTTTTTTTTTAAGATTTCATTTATTTATTTGACAGAGAGAAAGAGATAGAGAGAGAGAGAGAACAAGCAGGGGTAGTGGGAGAGGGAGAAGCAGGCCTCCTGCCAAGCAGAGAGCCCAATGTGGGGCTTGATCCCAGGACCCTGGGACCATGACCTGAGCTGAAGTCAGACTCTTAATGACTGAGTCACCCAGGCACATTGGGAGAGGGCAGAAACTTAAGGACTGAGCGACCCAGGTGCTCCATGCTTGGTAATTCTTGATTGGATACAATATACTGTGGATTTTATCTTGTTAGGTACTAGTTAGATCTTTAAATATTCCTACCAAGATGCTTGAGCTTTGCTCTAAAACACATTTATACTTAAAACCAGTTTGGTCTTTTTAGGTATTGCTTTCAAGGCTTGTTAGCTAGAACCAAAGCAGAGTTTAGTCCATGGCTAATTATTTTCCATGACTGAGGCAAGATTCTTCTGCGTCCTCTACCAAACATCTTGTGAATTTTGAGATTTTCCAGTCAGGTTGGTGGCAACAGGAGCTGTTCCTGGCCCACATGAGTTCTGGATACTGTTCCCTATAATGTGCACACTCCCATTGTCTCAGATCATGCACCAGTTGGCTCTCGGCTGAAGAAGGACTCTGAAGGTATCTGGAGTTCCCTCTCTCTCTCTCTCCGTAGGTCTGTCCTCTCCAGTAGTCTGTTAGGCAATTCTTGGTGTCCCTATACTTACAGTTCTGTCTCTTCAGCTCAAGGAGTCCACTGGATTCCACCTGTGTTCCCCTTCCCTGCACCATGGCCTGGAACTCCTCTTGAGTCAGCAAGCTAAGGTGGTCGTAAGGCTCGCCTCATTTGTGTCCCATCTCTCCAGGATCACTGTCCTTGGTTGCCTGATGTCTGGTATCTTGAAAACCGTTGTTTTGTGTGTTCTCTCCCTGTTACTAGTTGTTCCAGGTGGGAGGATCCATCTATGCCCTGTTACTCCCTCTCATGTGGAAATAGACATATTGACAGTTTAGATTTCAAACCTAAAAAAAACAAGGAATGTAAGAAGACAAGGGAAATTGAGATTGGAGGAGGAGATTTGTTAAACAATGCTGATTTTCTTCTGCTTTTTTCTTTGTTTTTTGCACCCCAAAACTGTTACTGACCCATGGCTCTGGGCTGCCATAAGCACTAAATCTAGCCCAGGCCACTTGTTAGTATGGCTCCAGAATTTTCCCTTCCTTTCTCCTGAATCCCTCAGTCTTGAGAGGTATATGGAATCAGTCTGGCCCAGCATGGCCTTCTGGGGCTATGGACAGAGTCAACTCTGAGAAAAGTTAGAGCGCTTAGAAACTCCATCACACATCCCATAAATATTTATTGAGTGCCTACTATTGGCCAAGTACTTTTCTAGATGCTGGGAAGACAGCAGCAAACAAAACAAATATCCCTGGCCCCACAGACTTTGTTGTTTTTACGGTAAATGATAGATCTATTTCACACAACACAGTATCAATTTGCTATGAGTTTCAATTTTGTTGAGAAAAAAATTAATGCTCCTACTAGCAAAATCATAAACTAAGCCAAGATGAAAGACAGGCTAATTCAAGAAAATTGTTTATACTGAGTAAATATAGAGTCTATTTAAGTCACCTTAAAGAGTCTTCTTTAGGCCATTTACAGAAAACCCAAAGCCCAGGGGAGATACTTTGCATAGAAAATGCCTCAGCAGGCTCTTGAGGCTTAAAACTAATGCTCTGTACAAAAATAAAAGCTGCTGATTTGTCCATTGGCCCATGAGACCATATATGAGTAGAGAGCCTCAGAGGATCCTTCACAACAAATTCATGAGCTGAGGCCCTTCTCCCAGCCTAACTCTACTTCTACAACTACTCTTCTAATCTGGTCTCAACATCTCTTACTCGGTTATCCCAGCCAGCCTCTCAGTCATCGTCCCAACAGATGTTAAGCCATGGGTTCTGTAGCCTTAATTATCAGAGATACCTCGTATAGTGGGATTAGCAGAGATGAGCAAAACCGTTCACTGATCCCCCCACGCTGCTACCTGAAGCTACCAGATATTGTAGCAAATACTATTCACCACTTGTCCCTTTGTGGGAAAAAAAAAAAAAAATCTGTTACTTCCTTACAAATTCTTTTATTAGGCCTTCTATTTCTTTAGGCGTCACCCTGTTGGATTTAATTCTAAGAAAAGAAATTTTATCTGCAGCCTTGCAAAGGAATCCCTCCTAATTAAAGGTAAAGGAACAATGACAACTAAAAGCCTGGCACAGCTGTACTCAGGGGAAAAAAAAAACTAAACAAGACAGCCTTTTGGGAAACAAGTTTAAATATAGGTAGAGGCGGGAAATATTTACAAGATTCTAACTCAGCTTTCTGTTTAATAACCATGCAAGGGACCCCCAAGTATCTGTAAAATCTCTTTGGAGGTGCCTGGGCTCTGGGTCTTCCCAGTGTAATGTGTCTTTAGTTACACAAGGCCTTTTGTAATGATTGGCCATCAAAGGGAACACTATTCAAATTGGCATCTATAATTCCTGGAAGGTTTATAAGCTGCATTTTTCTTTGCCAGATGTCCCTTTTTTAAAAAGCAGAGTTAGCAGGTTAACTACAGAATAGGAGACCCAGGGGTAGAGCTTAGATCTCTAAGATCCACTTGGGTCAAATTTTTGCAAAGCACAGCCAATGCCAAATCAGTGAGCTTTCTGAATCGAAGCAGTAGAAACATGTTATCTTGTATTTGCTGCAGTACAGTATGGGTTATGTTAATGCTTCTGGTGCTAAAATGAAACACATGGGAAGAATGACAGCTACTAAAGCAACAAAGTAGGAAAGAAACTGATGTCTTTAGCGCCATCTATGGGCCATCTCTGGTCGAAGTTTTATTGTCCTTATTTTATCTTATTTTAAAGATTTTATTTATTTTGACACAGAGAGAGAGAGAGAGAGATCACAAGTAGACAGGCAGGCAGAGAGAGAGGGGGGAAGCACGCTCCCCACTGAGCAGAGAGGCCGATAATGGGGCTCAATCCCAGGACCCTGATATCTTGACCTGAGCCAAAGGCAGAGGTTTAACCCACTGAGCCAACCAGGCGCCCCTGTCCTTATTTTAAGTAGGAAACAAGCTCAGTAATATTTGTCAATTTGTCTGACATTGCATACTAATAAGAGAGAGGTCTGAACTTCATGCCCAATTCTATCTGATTGAAAAGACTGGACTCTTTGCAGTTTCTTCACATTCATGTGTTTATTCATTCTGTAATGGTTTATCAAAAACCTACCCTGGGTCAGGCCTCCATCACATACGTGCACACACACACACACACACACAGAGAGTTTTAAAATAAGTGTGGATTTATTTATAATTTACAACTATATGGCGTATGGTTGGCTCAGTTGGTTAAGCATCTGCCTTTGTTTCAGGTCATGATCCCAGGGTCCTGGGATCAAGTCCCACATCTAGCTCCCCTTGCTCAATGGGGAGCCTGCTTCTCCCTCTCCCTTTGCCTGCTGCTCCCTTTGCTTGTGCTTGCTCTCTCTCTCTCTGCCAAATAAATAAATAAAATCTTTTTTTAAAATTTACAACTATAAGTTGTTATGAAAGAAAGAGAAAAGAGGAAATAATGTAGTATAGGGATGATATTTTTGGTAGATTATATTATCATTCAAAATATTTGCTGTCCTTCCCTGGGAAAATATTATACTTCCCCAGCTCATTGACTTCAGGTTTGGCCATAGGACTCATGGTGCCCTCCAATGGATGCATTAAGCATCCACACTCTGTTGCAGGAGTATCCGTGTGACTTATTTTGGCCAACAGAATGTAGCTGGAAGTGATATGCATTTTTGTCAGACAGATACCTTAAAACTAGCTCACAGTTTACCATCTCTCTTCTCTCTGCCCTAAGTCCACAATGTCCCGGTAGAGGCTGCCCATCAGCCTGTCCTAGAGTGAAGCAATTTTGGATCAGGCTGACCTTTGATGGACAAGCTGTTGCTATAAGCCATCGAGACCTGGTGGTCATTTGTTAGCGTGGCATAACACAACCTATCCTGACATGTGCACCTTCTTAACTGAGGGCTGGTCTGTGAAGAGTTATTTGTGGAAGTAACATAGGAGCTGAGACCTGAATGAAGGGTCCATCTAGTAAAGAGCAGGAGAGAACGTCCCAGAAAGGACAAAGCAGCCAGTGCACACAACTTAAGATGAGAAAGAACTTGGCACATTTGAGGAAACAAGATCTGGATGTCTGGAGTGGACAAGAGTAGTGAGAGATGAAGCTGGGGAGCTGTCTGGGCTTGAGCATAGGGAACTCCAGAGCTAAGCTGAAGGCTGGATTTCATTCTATGTAGGATAGGAAGCCACTGAAGGATTCCAAGCGGGGGGATAAAATGATCAGATTCAAGCATTCATAGATTTATATATATTTTTATATTTAATAAATATTTATATAGAGAGATTTATATATATTTATATATAATAAATATGTATAATAAATATTTATATAGAGATTTATATATAATAAATATTTATATATAGATAGATTTATATATAAATGTAAATGGAATATAATATATATGGATAGGTTTTTTATTTTTAAAGATTTTATTTATTTATTTGTCAGAGAGAGAGAGAGAGTATGTGTGCATAAGTAGGCAGAATGGCAGGCAGAAGCAGAGAGAGAAGCAAGCTCCCTGCCGAGCAAGGAGTGTCATGCGGGACTCATTCCCAGGACCCTGGGATTGTGACCTAAGCTGAAGGCAGCGGCTTAACCAACTGAGCCACCCAGGCATCCCTATATGGATAGGTTTATTGTAAATATACTGATACAAAGGATGTATAAAACAAAATTTATAAATGATAATAAATTACATAATATTTTTATAAGTTTTGTAGAGGCAACTGAGTTTTACATTGATTTCATTGATTTTTCATGATTCATTGCTTCATTGATTTTTGCCAAACTCTTGTATTCTTACCCAAATTATGATTATAATCAAACAAGTTTAGTTCTGAAATAGAAGTTGATATGATAAAATAAAAGAGAAATAATTAAGATATATGTTTGAACTTCACTCAGCCAAGAACATGAGCAACTTCCATAATTGAATTAAATCTCTATTTCAAGCTCCCATTTCAGTGAGGTGGTTGAACGTTTATCTTCATCAAAGTTTTACCTACCTTCCCATTTTCTTGGGGTTGCCTCTAAGTTCCAGGGCCCATTGAGGGGAAGCACCTGTTGAGCCTTTGTTATTTCAAAGAGGTCATTATTTACACATTTATATGCCCCAGAGAAAATGTCAACATTTACATATCCCTCATTCCTATCTCCAGGACTCTTCAGGTCTGCAAGAGCTCTTCCTACCACTCAGCCTTAAGAATCTGACAACCTCTACAAAGCTAAGATTCTGTCCCACTATATTCATTATAGAGTCAACCAGGGAAGCAGAAGACAAGGTTCCCTCTCCCTGGAACATATTAATATCTGGATTTTTCAATACTTTCCCTCTTCTTTCCTCCACTTTCATCCTGAGGAAATCATTCCCAGTCTTGGGGAGAAGTAAATCCCTACACTCCATAAATATTCCAACCCACAGTTTAGTACATAGTATAGTAAAAACTGGCTCACTCTTTGGAGAAAAATAAAGTTGAATCCCTACCTCACACCATATACAAAAGTAGATTCTGGATGGATTCAGGACCTGAAGGTAAAGCATAAAACTACACACTAAAGAATACGTGAGGAATATCTTTATGACTTAGTATCTGGGGAGACTTTCTAGATCAAGACCTCAAAAGCTGAGAACATCAGGCAACAAGTCGTTGGGTTTGATTACACTGATGTTACCACAAGTACTCCTCCAGCCAAGGGAACGAGCTAGACTCCAGCACAGGGTCTTCTTAGGAGCCAGATGACCTGGGGTGGCTTTAGTCACAGGTAGGAGTGGCTTTTTGTAACTCACTTGCCAGAGAGGGTGACCAGAAAGACACTGTATGTGTGTGCCAGCTGGAGTCCCAACCCCGTCTCATTGATATTCTTCTCAGAAACTCCCATATGACTCAAAGGTTTCTTTGCAGCCTCTGCTTTCGGTTTAGTCCTGAGGCTATTCCACTCGTCTTTTTGTTCTGCCTGGCATGCTCTTCCCCTGATCTCTGCATGGCTCCTTCCCTCCCTTCATTCGGGTGTCGTTGCTCAAACATCACCGCCAAAGACAGACCTTCCCTGAACGCCCGCTCTGAGTTATCACCCTCATCCTCTCCTTGCTCCATCTGTGCTCCGTCCTCTTAACCAGCTTTCTTCACTCCGCTTTTCACTCCCTGAAACCCCATATGTTTTGGTTCACTGTCATCTCCCCCATGGCAACGTAAGCTCCACAAAGGGAGGGACTCGACCTCGTTGGTGCCTGTCTAGTGTGGGCACAGAGTAGGTGCTCAGTAAATGTGTAGGGGTGAATGAAAGGATTGGATCTAAAGAGCAAGCAGGATATGGAATTCTTCTCAGAAGACGGAACAGCGAGTACTTGACCAGAGCAAAAAGAAATGTGAAGTATTCTTTCTCCCTCATTTCTGCCTTATTATGTTAAGATTAATTTGACTAAAGAACCAGTTCCTTAAAACTCATAATGGAATGAGTCAGTTTTCTCAGAATAATCAACATTGTGTTTAGCCTCCAGGACCTATTTAAAGACCTAATTGGCTTCCAAGTGATATTTAGTGTTGTTTTATTTTTAAACAAAGAGCCAATTCATGATGTGTTTTTCAGATGCATTGTGTGTGAGACACGCTGGGCTTTCCCTCCCAAACAGGAACGCTTTTAGGATTATGTCTGCATATTTGAGGAACAGAAGTCTAAGGCCTTTCTACCTGCTGACTGCAGTCCAGCCCCACCACCGGGCGGACAGCTGGTCAACTCTGCAGTTAGGGCTTCGATCCTGAGGCAAACCCCCTGTGTCTCAAGCATGGACAGGCCCCTTGGAATCAACTGGAAGATGATTTTGTAGCTTCTTTGGTGTTTGGTCCATCCTGTTACAGCGGCAGTTTCCATCCCTGGCCGCATATTGAAGCTTTACAAATCCAGATTTCATGTCCCACCTTTGAGGATTCTGATTTAACTTTTCTGGGGAATAGAGGAAAAATAAAATGGGAATTTTCAAAAGCTCCCAGGTGCTCCTAAGCCAGTACTAGTGTTGACTCATTGTTTTAAAAGATCCTTCATAGGACTTGAAATCTCGCTGCCGCCTATCCTCTGCCTGGATAAGTACCCTTATTTTCCCCTTCATTCACTCTGCTACTTGGGCCTCTCTGCTTTGTCGGCCCTTCCTGGTCCCTGACCTCTGATCCTGACCCCATTCTCTCCCTAACCTCTTCGGTGAAGGATCTCATGAGGATGCTCCCTCCAGCTTTGACATCAGCCCTGGGTCCCAGGCAGAATTCCTGCATGTCCCCCAGCTACACAGCCCCCATGTGGGTGGGAGAAGGTTACCCCTGCCCCTTCTTCACTCACCCCTGCCCTTCGCGATCTACCAGCAGGCTGACCCCACGTACCACATTCCCCACATGAGCCACAGCTCTCCCATCCACACCCAACTGGTTGGGCCTCTATCCTATGACACATACTATGTCTTCTGCAAAGAATGTCCTTTCAGTCCTCTTCAGATCCCTTTCTCTGACTTGTCCTTTGAGCCCTGGTTCATCTATCACCTTTGCCAGGAGCCATTTCCTGACATGCACGTAGAACGGACTGGTTGTTTCTCCCTCTGGACTCGGTGTCTGCTGCTTGGACCACCTGGCCCCAGCCTGGGTCATGCTTGCTGCCTCAATGGACCCTGAGCCTTGCCTCACCAGCAAGACCATGTCTGACTCACCTCGGTGCCCAGAGTGCCCCTCTGAGCACTAACCCAACACAGTAGCATCGGAGAGCCTGGGAGTGAGCCACTAAGTAAAAGGGGCATCAGGGAGCACGGGGAGGTCTGGCTTGGCTTACAGGTGAGTCTGTGTTGGAACTGCAAGCAGTAATCTATCAGTTTAATTTTTAACCTTCTAAAGGTTAGAATTATCAGGATGCAGACCTAATGCAATACAGCTTTGTGTGCAAGGAGCAAATTAGTGAACAGGGGCTTGATGCAGCCCACAGATGTCTTTTGATGATCTTACCTGGTGTTTAAAATCATAACTTAGTTGTCAACATTCAAAAATTAGGAAATTCTTCAGATTTTATAAATTGTAGGCTCCTCAGAAAAGGAGGCCCCGCAGAGCCCCTATTCCCAGGGTAATAATCTGCTGGGCGGGGCGGTCTCCGCCCCATCTGGCGGGTGTGCCCTGCTTGCTTGGCTCAGCGCTGTGCGCTGGGCTGCTCTCCTGACCATGACCCAGCTAACCCTGGAGGACCTTGGAGCTTGAGTCCCTGGTCTACATCAGCCTGGTGTATGGTTATTGGCGCGCCCTCCACTGTGCGCCGTGAAGTTAACAGCACCTAACCTAGAGTCACAGAAGCTGTGTGGCATAGGTAGATGAGTTCACAGCTCTGAGCCCCTTCTCTGCCTTCCAGCGGCTCACCGATGAGAAAAGGAGACAGACAATGATCACAAAAAGATACACGATGAAATAAGCACTTTAACAATATTAACACCAAAGCATGATTTATTTCCATTTACACCAACGGAAAGTACAATAAAACACCTGGCAAACTGAAGGGCAGCTTCCTGGAGGAGGTGTCTTTCGAGCTGGCCTTTGAAGGATGGGTATCGGTTTGTCCAAGAATCAAGACTCTCTGGGAGAAAGGCGTTCCAGGCAAAGTGTGTGTGGAAGCAGGAGGAGGACAACAGCCTGGCGCATTCTGGAAACAGTGAACCGGTAGATGTATCTGCTGCAGGTGTAAGGCAGGAAGTGAAACTTAATCAAGTTTGAGGTCAGTATCAAAAAGCCTTGAATGCCATACCAAGGAGGTTGGACTTTATCTGGAGGGCAAAAACAGGCTTCCAGTTGCAGAGTAACAAGAGCTTCATATCTTGGAAAAATCACTCTGGAGGCAGAGTTCATGGGTCAAAGCATATCCACCAAACATTGAGAACGAAATGCAGAAAAAAAAAAAAATCAAAATCTGCCCTCGTATCTGTAAGAAGTTTGTATATGAATGTTCTTGGCAGCTTTATTCATAACCCTAAACTAGAAACCTTGTAAATTCTAAAAACAGAGTTCTACACCATGAGAAAAAACAAGCTACCACTAAATCCAACAACAAAGATAAATCTCAAAAACACACCCAGTGAGGGACGCCTGGGGGGCTCAGTCCCTTAAGCATCTGCCTTCAGCTCAGGTCATGATCCTGACGTCCTAGGATTGAGTCCTGCATGAGGGGAAAAAAAAATCCCAGCTTCTCTCTCTGCCTGCCGCTCCCCCTGCTTGTGCTTTCTCCCTCTCTGTCAAATAAATAAATCAAATCTTTAAAAAAAAAAAAAATAGTGAGTAAAAGAAGCCAGACACACACACCCAAGCATATACTGTACAGTTCCATTTAGATGAAGTTTCAGAACAGACAACCCTAATTAGAAACAAGTGATAGATAGAAATCAGAAGAGAGTGGGTATCAGGATAGTGTTACATCTGGAGTGGGAGTGTAGGGTTAAGGTTAGGTTTAGGGAAATAGGACAAAACAGAGAAGGCGGGGCCATAGGCCATGGTGACGAGTTTTATTGTCAGTAAAACACACAAAACAGATTTTCTTGTCAGCAAAATTGGGAGATAGTGAGGATTTAAAAATAAGAGACAACATGATCTGATTCACCTTTTCAAACCATCAGGCAATGGATTTTTAGAATCAAGAGTGGAAGTGGAGATGGAAAATGGGGCGAAGAGGAGCATGATTTTTAGTTTTCTGTGTCAACCAGGCTAGGCTAGCAACCCAGCTGCTCGATGAAACACCAGCCTGGGTACCGCGGCGAGGATACTTTGTAGATGTGGCTCACACCTACGATCCGCTGACTTTACAGAGAGAAAACTAGCCTTCCTAAGTGAGGGTCTGCCGTGTCCAGTCAACTGGAAGGGCTTGGGAGCAAAACCTTATTTTCCCAGAGAAGTTCAACCTCTCAAGACCGCAGCATCAATTTCTGCCTGGGCTTCTAGCCTGCTGTCCTGTCCCACTAATGTCACCCTTGCCAGCCCCACCCCATCCACATCAAGTAAGCTAATTTCTTATCAGAAATTTCTCCATATAGGGCCCGGGTGGCTCAGTTGTTAAGTGTTTGCCTTTGGCTCAGGTCATGATCCCGGGGTTCTGGGATCGAGCCCTGCATCGGGCTCCCTGCTCAGCGGCAAGCCTGCTTCTCCCTCTCCCTCTGCCCCTGCTGGTGTTCCCTCTCTCGCTGTACCTCTGTCAAATAAATAAAATCTTTAAAAAAAAATCCTCCATAAATGGATATAAAGAACTAGAGATATATCCTATTGGTTCTAATTCTCTCAGGAACTGACTGATATAGGCAGTTCACCCCTCAGGGTTCTGGTGCCGACCAGAGAAGAGGATTGTGAAAAGGACTTCCCTGCACTCCACTCAAAGTGGGCACACAAATGCTGTTACTGCCAAAACCCCACAAAAGCAAATGCACCTGAGTGGGTAGTGTATAAGAGAGACCCCTCACTGGCTAGAGTGCATGATGATACACATCCGCTCCATTCCACGGTCATTCCAACAACTAAGGACCCTTTCCTCAGAGGTCTGTCTTGAGGACACTCCCTGCCACCTCTCCCTGCTAAATGTAGCCTTAGCATGTTCTACCACTCTATACTGGTACCCATTCACTGTGTTTATTGTCTGTCTCCTCCTTCTAGAATGCCAATGGCCTGAGGGCAGGGGGTTAAATTTATTCTTTTCAATGTAGACTCCTGAGCCCCTGGAACAATTACTAATAAATAATTGGTGTTCAATAAGCATCGATTGAATAAAAGCAGGAATGAATGAACAACAAAGATTATAATGCAATCTGAGAAAAATATTTATGAACTCTAACTTTATTTTATTTTATTTTTATTGAATGATAGTAAAGCAAAGTTTATGGAGCAATGGTACAAAGCTCCTAAAGAGGGAGAGGATTGGATTGCCCTGAACTCTGACTTTAAATGAAGACCATAGATCATAAAATAGGCACATCACGATCTAACCACATATTCAGCCAACACGTACTAAATCCACCACGTGCCCTGGACTGTGCTAGACACAGATGGAACTTGAGTGAGATCATGGGTTGTTGCTGTTTTTTGTTTTGTTTTAATTTTAAAGGGGTTTTTGGTCTAGAGAGAAGACAGGTCTCTAACACCATAGTGGAAGAGTATGAGGTAAGTGCCCACACAAAATTTATGAAGTGCTCACAGGGCCATGAAGCTGGGACTCTGGCGACAACAGTTCTCAAACATTGAGCCTCTAACATTGAGCTTCTGTGGCCAGGCACCCTGATACGGTCTGCATATATGTCTTCTCTGGTCATCTTCACAACAGCACCATAGAAACTTCAGAGACAGAGAAGCTAAGGCACAGAGGTGTTAAGGAGCTCGTCAGTTTAGGGTCTCAAAGTCAATCAGGGCAGAGATGGACTCCGAAGCCAAGCTGGCCTGCTTCCAGATCCTGTGTTCTTAGCCCTGGGCCGCGTGCTTCCATCATATGGATGGGAAGTGGGAACTCAAGCACAGAATGAACAGAAGTTTGATGGGTCAGAAAAGAAAAGAAAATGCTAGAAGAAAACTTAGCTTAAAAATAGAGCATGGAGTGTGTGCATGAACTTTTCCAACCTTTTCAAATTCATGTGACTGTGTATTTATGCTAGCATCATAAATGCCTAACATAATCTGGAACTTAAAGTTTTCACTAGAAGCCTAATATTAAAAAAAAAAAAAATGATCTCGCTAAATTCCCCATTCTATTTGTGAGGGAAAATTCATCTGGTGATATACTCAGCAAGATCTTTCTTCAGCTCACTGAACTTTTAGTATGCTCAGAAATGCATCCCCTTCTTTGCTGACTTAAGCACTGTTTTCTTTTCACCGTGCCCCAAATGGTTCAAAGTCCACATTAAAATACAAGCGTTTTGCAACCTTTGCCAGTTGCAAGCCTAGCATGAATTCCCCAGCACTCTGTCCCCTCATCAACAAAGCTGGAAAACACCATCTTAGCTTCCATACTATCTGAGTTTCCAAAAGGCTGTTTATTTGAAACAATGGTAGGAACACATGTGGACACTTACTTTTCATTCTCACATCCTCGGTTCTTTTCCACTTCTTCCCTCTGTCTCCTTTTCCAACTTTTTCCAATTTAGTGGCACACAGCTCAGATGTCACCCATTCTATGAACCCCACCCCAAGTCAATCAGGAATAAAAATCTAACTGGAAAGAGTTTTGTGATTTAAAAAAAAAAAAAGTGTACGTGGGTGGCTTTGTTGGCTCCCATAACTGGAGGCCCAGGAGCCCAGGTTGGCTGAGCCAGGGCCTGAAATGATGTCATCTGAACTTTGCCTCTTTCGTCTTTCAACTTAGTTTCTCTTCTGCAGAGTAGCAGAAGGTCTGCCCCAGCAGACAGGCCCTGATCTACATTCTCCCAGCTCAGTAACCCCCATAGGGGCAGGGGAGGGGCACGAGACCACCTATAAATTCAGGACAGCGTTCTGTTTGTTCCAGCTTGGGTCTTGTACCCGGGACCATGGTGGGCGTGAGAAGATAAATGATTGACAATCTGACCAGGATCAAATGAAGTGAAATGAGGGAGCTCCACCAAAATAAGTGGGGGTGCTGGGAAGGCAAAGAAACTCACATGATGACAGAATTTGCATTACAGGATACCCCCATTCTCCCCCTGCCTGTATATCTACACATAATTGTAATGTCACTTTACACCTCCTCCAATCCAGAGACAAAATCTATTTTCCCCTGAATCTGGGCTGGGCTTGTAATTTGGTTTGACCAGTGTGGGATGAAGTGAAAGTGAAGGCATTTCAGAGCCAAGGCTTGGCCCTAAGAAGCCTTGAGTTTCCTTCCTCTATCTCTCTCTCCCTCTCTCTCCCCCTCCTCTGCACTGTTGTTGTCAGCCCACTTGTCCCAGCTGAGGGTCCAAATACGTGAGAGAGCCCTGCTAAGACCCACAAAGCCACCGACAGCCCACAGCTGACCAGAAACATGAGTAAGCCTTGCTGAGCCCAGCTCCCATCAATACAACTGCCAGTCAAAACAGCCCCAGGAACAAAAATAAATGTTCCTTGTTGTGTATACTCCTGAGGTTTTGTGGTTCTGCTATAACATTACTGTAGCAACAGATAACTGATACACTGATGTGGGGCTCGATCCCAGAACCCTGCTCTCTGTCTCTTGCACAGCATTTTGCAGGTGGGTTAGGCAGTCCCCCTTCCCAGCCCTCACAGCCCTTAGTCAAACAGCCACATTATACTGTTGCAATTTTTTATACTGAATTATAATCATTTCTTGTTATTATTTGTTTCCACGTCTATCTCTTTGCCAACAAACTCTGTGAAGGAAGAACTTTTTTTTTTTTTTTAATCTTTTTGAACCAAACATTTGGCATACGTTATGGTAAAGAACAGAAACCGGTTCAACATTCATAGGAATTCTGAGGATAAGGAATGCCACCAAAAAACTATTTGTGGGGGCGCCTGGGTGGCTCAGTGGGTTAAGGCCTCTGCCTTTGGCTCAGGTCATGATCTCAGGGTTCTGGGATCGAGCCCCACATCAGGCTCTCTGCTTGGCAGGGAGCCTGCTTCTCTCTCTCTCTCTCTCTCTCTCTGCCTGCCTCTCTGCCTGCTTGTGATCTCTCTCTGTGTCAAATAAATAAAATCTTAAAAAAAAAAAAAAAACTATTTGTGAAACCTCTGCTAAGTGCCCAAATCACTAGCCTGTTGGAATATCTTTACTTATGTGTGGGGGCCATTTGTTTTTCCTTCTCTGTAAACTGTAAATTCATGATTTTGTCTTTCCATTGGATTATTTCTTCTTGCTAGTTTGCAAACGATTTTTGGTAATATTTTCTGGGTAGGTATTCTTTACCGTATCCGCACATTGAAAATATTTCCTCCCAGTCCATGAACTTTTCACTTCTCTTATGTTTTCATTGGTGAGCTATTTTCTGAGTTTTCCTGAGGTTTAACTTTTCAATCCTTCCTTTATATTTTGTACTTTTTGTGCTTATTTAAGAATGTCTCCTTGGGGCACCTCAGTGGCTCAGTGGGTTAAAGCCTCTGCCTTCGGCTCAGGTCATGATCCCAGTGTTCTGGGATTGAGCCCAGCATCAGGCTCTCTGCTCAGCAGGGAGCCTGCTTCCCCCTCTCTCTTTCTGCCTGCCTCTCTGCCTACTTGTGATCTTGTCTGTCAAATAAATAAAGTAAAAAAAAAAAAAAACAAAAAACAATGTCTCCTTATCCCAGGGTCATAAACATACCATCCTATATTGTCTGCTAAAAACTTGGGAGTTTTGTTTCTCATACTCTAGTCTTTAATGCATCTGGAGCTGAGTTTCATGTATGGTATAAGGTAGAGATTCAGTTGCCCCAGTATCATTGAGTGAGTATTTATCCTTGCCCCCTCACTTGGGATGCCAGCTCAGAGCACATTTCTGCATGAGCAGGGTCTGTGTCAGGTATCTCTCTCTGGCTGTCCTAAGCGATTTGTTGATCCCTCACAAACACACTACCTCCCCATATTTTTAAGATGAGTCACTCCACCTTACTTTTTTTTTTTTTTTTAAGATTTTTATTTATTTATCTGACAGAGTGAGAAAGAGATCACAGGTAGGCAAAGAGGCAGGCAGGGGTGTGGATGGGGAGCAGGCTCCCTGCTGAGCAGAGAGCCCAACGCAGGGCTCGATTCCAGGACCCTGAGACCATGACCTGAGCCAAAGGCAGAGGCTTAACTCACTGAGCCACCCAGGTGCCCCTCCACCTTACTTTTTCTTCAAAATTGTTTTGGTTATTTCTCACTATTTTTCCATATACGCTTTATAGTTATCAAGTTGTAGGGACACACTCTTACACACTGGATTTGTCAGAATTTTGTTTGGAATTGCATTGTATTTCTAGGTTATTTGAGGAAGAATTTATGACTTTAAAAATAGAATCTTCTCCATGAACATGATGTAATTCACCATATATTAGATTTCATCTGCCCCCAAGATATACCCAAGAACTCAATAATTCTCACCAACTCAGCTGTATCAGCCAGGTCCAAGCCAACCGGGTAGCCTCCCTCCTGGCCTCTTTCTGTCTCATGACCTTTCCATACTGTACCCAGAGCCATCCTTTCCTTTCCTTTCCTTTTTTCTTTCTTTCTTTCTCATTTATTTTGTGATTTTATTTATTTGACAGAGAGAGAGACAGTGAGAGAGAGAACACAAGCAGGAGGAGTTCCCACTAAGCAGGGAGCCCAATGCGGGGCTTGATCCCAGAACCATAATCCCGCGATCAGGACCGGAGCTGAAGGAGACGCCCAGAGCCATTCTTTCAAAGACCTAAGTCAGTTCGTGGCCCTTTAGCGCCTAAAATTTCCTTGTGGCACCAGCGGGCCACACTCCACAATTTGGGAAACACGGATTTAAGTGAGCAAATGAGTGAGTGAATGGGTGGCTACGGACTTTCTGCAAGATCCTGGCAATAAAGAAATGATCAAGTAGGGCGCAGTGCCCTCGGGGAAACCCAAACGGAAAGCAATGGCGCTGGCCTGAGCAGAGAGGGCCTCACAAGGCAGCGAAGATGAAGTTGGGAGCTGACCGCTGAGACCCAGAGCGGGGAGGAGCCAGCAGCGAAAGCGCGGGCACGGGGGAGAGCGCGGGGCTCCACGCGGCCGCGCTCCCTGTGCACGGGGACGCGCTCCGAGGGCGCGCACCAGGCGACGGCGGCGCGCAGGGCCGCTCTGGCTGGAGAAGCGCTTCCGGTGCCGGCTCAGGCGGCGCTTTTCGGGTGCTGCAAGCAGCGCGGGCGGCGGGGAGCGGTGAGTGGCTGGCGGCGGCTCGGGCAGGGCTGGGTGGCGAGTGCGCAGGGAGCCCCGCGGAGGGGCGAGAGCCGGGGAGCGGGCGCGCGATCGCGGGCCTGCAGCGCGGAGAGCCCCCCTACTTCCCCGGGCGGGAGGTCGGGAGCCCCTGGCTGTGCCGGCGATTCCGGGGCCGGGGGCCTGGGGGTGGTCCCTGCACCTTAGGGACCCCTGCCCTCCCGCTGCCTGGTACCTTCCCCGCCTGCAGCAGCCTGACCTACCCCTGAGGTCCCCCTGAGCGACGTGATGGAGTGCGTCTCTCCCCGGACGGGAAGGGGCTCGCCCATCCACGCCGGCACGCGCCCTGCCACTCTGTGCCCGGCTGCCGCGTGACGAAACTCCCTGCGGTGAGGCCACCCAAAATGGCTGCCGCGGGGACAGGCCACCGCGCTACAGGCTCGAGGGGTTGCCTGGTGACCGGG
The DNA here is from genome assembly GCF_020171115.1 of Neogale vison. Lineage (NCBI taxonomy): Eukaryota > Metazoa > Chordata > Mammalia > Carnivora > Mustelidae > Neogale > Neogale vison. The sequence goes on along the minus strand of NC_058091.1, from coordinate 252,936,712 downwards.
TGTTACCGACCCCGTGCCCCCACATTCCTAGCCCTTGGCTTCTCCTCCTGGCGCACAGCTGGGCTCCAGGGTCAGAGAGGAGACCACCTGGCCTCTGCCCTGGAACCCGCAATCTTTCAGGAAAGAGGTGAGAGAGTGGTCCTGGACCCGCCTTGCATCTCTCCATGCTCTCTTGATCTTTCCCACGAGTCACAGATCTCTAACCTTCCCAGAATGACAACCATGGCATCCACTAAGTGTATGTAGGTGACTTAGGTCCATTGACTTTTACATTCTTCCAATCCTGTGAGATTGTGGATTTTGCTTTTATGATCTCAATACAAAAGCTGGTGGTACTTAGAGAGGTTGAGTAACTTGCACAAGGTCACACAGTTGGCTGCCTGTAAGGCAAGGCCAAGTCTCAGCTTAAATGTTACTTGCTCAAAGATGCTTTTCCTTTACTGTGTTGTCTAAAACTGAGCCCTCAGGCAGGCATTTTTTGTTAGGCTACCCCTGTCTTCTTTTCTTAAATAGCATCTGTCATCAGTTGAAATTAACTGTTTCCTTGCTGGTTTTTTTTTCTCATCTTGTGACCAGGGCCTATTTTTGTCTTGCTCACCTTATCCCTCCCTGCATGAGCAACTGCTTGTACCCGGTAGACCCTCAATGAATATTTGTTGAGTATCTGAATGAAAATGCCTACTTCTGAGTGACTTCAGAGCTCAGGCGCTTAACCGCTTTATGGTGGTTAACTGCACTTTGTTCTGAACACCCACTGCATTTTGTTCATACTTTTCTCAAACTCATAATCCCTTCTTCTGCCTGGCCTTCTAGAGTTTGACTTGGGCGCCTCTTGATTTTCTCTTCCATTGTCTATCCCCAGTTTCCAGGCATTATAATAGGTAGGAACCGGGTATGTAAGTAAAGAAGGAGGCTTTGTGGCTCTTATGGTGCTGGACCCAGACTTGACATATAAGATATATAAGAAGAGCAGGGGAGGATGAGTGGAGGCTCGACCAAGAAGTTCTGGGACCTAAGTAGGTCCTTTCTCCCTTTAGGACTGCAGGTATCTAGCTTGCAAAACAACAATTTGGAAGGAAAGATCTATCTGTTCCTCTCTAGCCTAGGCCTATGTATCATCGCTCCAGGTATGCGTTCAAGGTGTTTTAAGACCATGGGCCTTCGGGACAAGAGGCCATATCTGTGGTTGTAGTTGTCAGAGAGGAACCCGTATGGCAAAGGCTGGTTGAACTTCAGGGTCAGTCAGATGTAGAATGCTCTTAATACTCTGTAGAAGTTTTATGAAATCTCATGTGGATGGGTAGAGAGGGGTGCCACCTGGGAGGAAGCATCCATCCCCCACCCCTTCTTTACTTCCTGGGGAGAAAGCTTAGAGGCTATCCAGAGCAGCAGTGACCCTAAGAGCCTGTCCATCATCCAAACTTTTTTCTGTCCAGTACCTTAGAATAAAATATGGCATCTATACCCGTCCTACGGTGCAAACAATGGTCAGATGTATTTAATTGGAGTATAGTCATGGTGGACCTTTTATATGAGGTTAAAGGTAAGAAATCAGTATCAATAAGTCATAAAAAGGCTGACTTAGCTACCATGTGAAAAGTTGTTAAGTTAGAATAAGTATTAGACCTATGCATAAATATACAAAGTTCAAAGTTACCAAGTTTTAGTTAGCTATTACTTTGTCCCATGTTTTCAGAGACATTATATGTAACCTGATTTGACTCTTTCAAGTGGGTAGTAAAATAAATACTCAACTGAATGCATCCAAAATATTACAGTTTGGTAGTATTTTAACATTTTTAGAGGCTGATGCCACCATCTCAAGTAAAAACCAATAGAATTTTTTTTTTAAATGGTTGAGAACTTTACCCATCCTAAGTAAGTGATTAAGAATCCCACACCCAGGGGCGCCTGGGTGGCTCAGTGGGTTAAGCCGCTGCCTTCGGCTCAGGTCATGATCTCAGGGTCCTGGGATCGAGTCCCGCATCGGGCTCTCTGCTCAGCGGGGAGCCTGCTTCCCTCTCTCTCTCTCTATCTCTCTCTACCAGCCTCTCCATCTACTTGTGATTTCTCTCTGTCAAATAAAAAAAAAAATAAAATCTTTAAAAAAAAAAAAAAAAGAATCCCACACCCAAAGTTGATTTAAGGCCCGGAGTATGGCTGATGATTGCACTGTCCCCGGGATGTTCTCAAGTTAATCCAAGAGTGGATCTGCATTGTGGGGTGGGAGACAGGGTGAGGAGGAAGCTGGCAGGGAGACAGGTAGAAGGCAATAATTTTCCATGTTTTCTTGATTCTAGAAAAGCCCCCTGGAATAGAGGAGAGTGTGCAACAGAAAGCCACTGATGAGTAGAAATTCATTTTGAAGGAGTCTTGTTCTTTACCCAGGATTCAGCCTTCTGGTCTATAATTTGATCTCCTGTGTGGCCACACCCATGAGAAAGGAATGGGGTGTGTGGACAACCAGCCCAAAGCCAAACAAATTAGTAAATGGGCTTTTTAGGCTCCTCTGGTTAGGGTGATTACCCTTGGCAGCCGCATCACCCCTGGCCTCCCACAGGTCAGAAGCGTGACAGAAAGACAGACAAGCAGCACTTCTGGGCTCTGCTATCTTGGGGGTGATGCTTGATTTTTCTGAGCAGCTCTACAAATAAGCGGCATTTTCTTGGAGGACTGAAATAAGGATTTCGCATCTCATAATGCCTTAAAAGCCTAGTGTCTGGCACATAATGAGTGCTCAGTCCTGTCCCCCAGACAGTGACTTTGGCAGGCTGTTTTGCACCTGCCCAGCCCCAAGTAAGCAGACCAGGGCGACCCGGCTTTCTTACCTCTTTCAAGCCTCTTTTAGAGTTGTGTTAGTCACCAGCAAGTTTCCAGTTTAATAATGTAATTTCCATTGTTAATTTTTAGCCAGGTTTAAAGGTCTTTGTTAGTAAGTCCCTGATGAAAAACACATTCTCTGTTAACTTGTTACCTGCAGAATTTTGAAAGAAAATTTTTTTGCCAATTTAAGTATTTTCTTGGCATGTAGCTGAAGGTCGGAAAATAAAGTTTATCTTGGAGAAAACTGATTTTTGTTGGACATTTCTGATCATCTTCTTCAGGCACCCAAGCTCCGGTCCTTTGCTCCCACAACCCCATCACCACCCCCCCCCCCCAACACACACACACCAGCAGCAACTGCATTTATGGGCAGGACTTCAGCCAGTGAGGACAGAGCTCCCACTCCTGGGAGACTGACTTATTAGACGTGTGCCCTGCCTTTGTTTAGCATTTGACAGTTAATAAAGGTTTAAAAGCCGTCTGGTACACTTCAGCTTACTAATCCTACCAACTCTGTGAGCCGACTCTTTCCTCCATCTTGTAGATAAAAATACTGAGGCTCAGAGATGGGAAGTGACTCACTCGGTGACATGGCTCGAAAGGAAGTGACAGATCAGGACTCCAGTCCACACTGCGCTTGGTCCAGTCCAGTTCTGATTCCAAAGTTTGTCCGGGTAAAGTGCTCAGAGGACCAGGCCACAGGGCAGGGAGCTAGCCTCAGCAGGAACCTGCCAGAAAGAACAGGCCAAGCCACCAGCCAGGAAGTCATTTAAATGTCCTTGCTAGTCCTGCAAGAGGCTCAGGGTCTTCTCTCAACTGGTCAGGCATTGGGTCATTTTTTTGTGTATTATTTTTATGTTCTTTCCAACATAGTTTTCCCAAATTTACCTAATCAGAGGATACCGCCGATGTACTTCTTAAAAATCTAACTCCTAAGCCTCACCACAGCTCTACTGAATCAGACTCTCCAGGGAAATACCTCCCTTCACACATTGGCACCCTTCCTCACTCGAGCAAGTTCGCTACCCACCCCTGGAAACTGAACTGTTATGAGGGTTGGATGAGATGATAATACAAGGAAAGCTCTCGTATTGTTATTAAATTAGTGGTTATTATGAAGTAGTATCCTGATTTTATTGGTAAAGATCCAGGAACTTGGAGCTGTGGGCTCAGGTGTACGAGGCCATGGCATCATCGCTGGAGCTGGGATGTGAGCTCAGGCCTGCTGTCAACACAGACATAGTCGCCTGACCAGTACACACCGCTTCCTGCCTTCTCTCCGCCCAGGGATCCCCAGTTACAGTCCAGCTTGGAGCCAGGAAGGCAAGCGCAGCTCACAAGCTCGTTCAGTGAACTTATCTAGAGACGAAACTGATCACCATTGCCTTGCTGGTGCAGACTTCACCAGCCATGAGGCTTATGTGCGGTGGGAGGGGGACCTGGGCCTAGGAGTGAGCGGGTAGTCCTCACCCTTGCAGAGCTGTGTGCTGTGTGCTGACGGTGTGACGTCTAACCGACCAGGGAGGCAGAAATGCCCTCCTAGAACTGTTCACAAAGATGGTGATGTAGTTTAAATAATGCCTTGGGGAAAGATGAAGTTCATTAACATTGCCAGCCGGCGTGTAATAGGTCATGCCTTATAAGTGGAAGGTATTTGTCATGGCACTCATTTGGGCTTTAAAAGTTTATTAACTTGGGGCACCTGGGTGGCTCAGTGGGTTAAGCCTCTGCCTTCGGCTCAGATTACCGTCCCAGGGTCCTGGGATCGAGCCCCACATCGGGCTCTCTGCTCGGCGGGGAGCCTGCTTCCTCCTCTCTCTCTGCCTGCCTCTCTGCCTACTTGTGATCTGTCTGTCAAATAAATAAAGGATTTTTCCTTTAAAAAGAAAAAAAAAGTTTATTAACTTGGAGTACATGGTGGTGCAGTTGGTTGAGAGGCCAACCATCGTTTCAACTCAGGTCATTATCTCCGGCTCATGAGACTGAGCCCCAAGTTCAGCTCTGCACTCAGTGTGGACTTCCTTGGGAGTATCTCTCCCTTTGCCCCTCCCCCCACACGCCCGCTATGTCTCTCTCTCTAAAAATAAATCTTTTTTTAAAAAGATTTTATTTATTTATCTGAAAGAGAGAGCGAGCGAACATGCAGGGGACAGCAGCGGGAAAGGGAGATGCTGCTCAGCAGGGAGCCTGACACGGGGCTCAATCCCAGGACCTCAGGATCTTGACCAGAGCAGAGAGCAGTTGCTCAACAAACTGAGCCATCCAAGTGCCCCTAAAAATAAAACCAAAAAAAAAAAAAAAAAAGCTTATAAACTCTGCAACTTGGCTATTAACAGATTTCAGAGCAGGCTTACTCCATTGAAATAATGGTTATTTTGAAAAGTGTATAGATTTGGATACAGGAGTCATTCAACAAGATTAGTGATCTGATAACTCAGTTGAAGCCTTTATCGGCGGAGTTAAGTGATGGCCATACCCAGTAAGCTCTATGTGTGAAGCATGTCTACAAGTTTTTCTGGGGAAACTTAGGTTGCATTCATTAAAATGTTTTGGTTTTTTTTTTTTCAACTTACGGTTTACTGTATGTGGGGTCTTTCCAAAACCAGGATCAAGTCAGTGCTGGGTACAAGAGAGGCCCTCAGTGAATACTGAATGCATAAAGTAATTTTGTGAATGAATGAATGAATGAACATAAAGACCTGGAGAAATTCGTTTTGATGAGGCTCCCTGATACTATATTTCTGTAAAACCTTAACCAGGAGATTGAGTTTTAAGCTATTTTCCTCCTAAGAGATTATTTCTGTCCCCTTTCTGGGGTCAATTAGTGAATCAACATGTATAATATATAAAATAATCTCTTTAGAAATGACTCATTTAAATGCAGTCTAATCTTCTAATGGTTAATGGTCCCAGATAACCACGTCCTGAGTTCATTGTAAGTGATTTTGTCTTTAAGTGATAAAGCCTTGACTATCTTCTGATAGCTAAGTGATGTCAGTCAACCACAGAAAACTTTTTCAAAGCTCACTTTTTTTTTTCTCCTAAAAGGATATTTTAATACCTTTAAAATACAATTTTTTCTTTAAAATTACTCATGGAAAAGATTCTTAAATCTGGATTAACAGCTCAACTGCTGAAACTTCAGGAGGCTTCTTACAGCTATGTAAGTATACAAGGAGGTCCTCTTCAGCAGCCATCTCCCTGTCAGGTCTCTGTTCTGGACTCTTAACAGCCTCTGTCTCCCTCAGCTCCCCTAGTCCACCTGTTCAGGTCGTGAAAGCTCCATCTGTTGAACGTCAGACATGTGCCAAGATGATGTGGTGTAAACCATCACATTTGGCTGTTGACCATCTGCAGTTATCAAACCCGCTGGTAACTGGCTCGTAAGTTCCTGCGGGGCAAGTTCTTCACTGAGTGCTCCCCCCCCACCGTGACTGTGACGTCCTGCCCCTCCTGTCTCTCTCTTCATGGCCTCTCCGAATTCCTGAAGACCGTTCCGCAGGTGCGCACAACCGTCGAAGCCTCAGGTAGACACCCAAAGGGAGAAGCCTCCCCACTGGTGTCTTCTGATTCTCGACGTGGCATCTTTCACTTGCTTCTGGTGTGATAAAGCCACTCAACTCACACATTCTTGAGCACATTCCTTGGTGTCCTGTGCAGTCCGTCCCTTTAAGGTATGGCATTTCCCTTACCCATGCTACTGCTGCAATCCAAAGGGATATATGTTCTTCTCTGAGACTTTTTGTTTGTTTGTTTGGGGTGGGGGGAGGGAGAGACCATGAGCGACGGGAGGGACAGAGGGAGTGGGAGAGAGAGAATCTTAAGCAGACTCCACACCTCGCATGGAGCCCAGCACAGGGGTTCCATCTCACCACCCTGAGATCATGACATGAGCCCAAATTAACCGACTGAGCCACCCAGGCACCCCTCTCTGAAACCTTCTTTTGAGCCATACTAGTTCTTGCTCATTCCTGCTGTCCCCAGTATCATCATAAAGTTGTACAACATAATGACTTCATCCAGTGTTCTCTGCAGAAATTCCTAGTTGCTGAGTACCTGTTATAAAGCTGCCAGAACCATGTGCTCAGCTGTGTTTGAGAACAACTCCCCACAAAGGTATCTGATCTTTGACCAGGTCCACCCTGGGTGGGGAGGGTGAAGGAGCAAAGCCCAGGAACTGTGAACCTCCAGATGGCGGTGCCCGGCTGAACCAGACTGCAAGGAAACCAAGCTGGTTCCTTTCTCTCCCACCCCGGGGGACTTGGCTTCCTCCCCACAGAGGTGCCTAAGGTGGCTTTAGCATCCCCAACCCTCTGACCCAAACAGCTGCCCCCAATATGCAGGGACCACCAGCAGCTGCTGCCCACCAGCCAGTGGGTGCCCAGGACACGGTGGTTTGACCAAGCAGTGACGCCCTTGGCCCAGCCAGCAGATGGAAAGGGGGCATGTCCACGGGACCCCCTGCCACGTGGTGGCAAAGTCCCAATGCAGACACATTCCCCCTGGAGGTGGTTGCGGTGTCAGAAGCCCAGGTACAAAATGCAGCACTTCTGGGGTGCTGATGAGAGGGGTCCCCAGCAGCATCTCAGTGCCCCCTGCCCCAGCACCCTGACTCAATGCACCAAGAGCTATTGCTTGGCCCTTAGAGTGCCCAGGCCTGGGGCGGGGGGGCCAGGGCGTAGATGACTGCCCCAGGGCCATGGGGGGACCACTCCTGGCCCCACAGTTTAATGTTGAATAGAACATAGATTTTTAAAAGGAAAAAAAAAATGAAAGTAGGACTCTTGATTACAGAAACTGGTTGATTTATTTAGAGTTGAGAAAGTGAATTGTGCTTGAAGGTTCATGCATGAAAAGGTTTGTCTAACTGAAACATGGGAGTTGCAGTTAATAATTAAAATTTTACCTGGATTGAGATCAGCTGTCCTTGTAAGAATGTTAATATGGAATCCCCTGATTAGGCTTTTTTATTTTTTTTTGCAATTCGTAGGGGCAGAGACAGGTTATCAAGGCTATCTAGTCTTCTTATGCCAATATATAGTGCTATTTGAAATCCTTTCTAAGTAGGGAAAATAGTGCTGTATTAGTTTCCTATTGCTGCTGTAACAAATAACCACAAAGTTAGTGGTTGTAAAATAACACATCGTCTTACAGTTCTGGAGGCTGGAAGTCGAAAATGAGCCTGTGTGACTTCTGGAGGCTCTTTGCCCTTTCCAGCTTCGAGAGTCTGCTCACATTCCTTGCCTTACCACCCCATATCACCCCAATCTCTGCTTGTTCACTGCTGTTCCTCCGACTCTGCCTCTCCTGCCCTCCTCTGGCAGGGGCTCTTGCGATCACATCAGGCTCACCTGAATAAGCCAGGCTAGTTGCCCAGTCTCAAGATCTGTAACTTAATCACACCAGCAAAGTCCCTTTACCACAGAAGATAACATATTCACAATGTGTGGGGCTAGGATGCGCACATCTCGGGGAAGGGGCATACAAGGCCCCTCGCCATAAGCTTTCAGTTTTGGGGTTTGGGTGGGCGTGGCCTGGAGTCCAAAGTTCAGCCTCCTTCCTCTCTTGCTGGGTAGGTAAGGGTTCCTTGGGAGCAAAATCTCGGATTCTGACCTACCTCTGCCAGAAATGTAGATAGTGTTCACAGGGCCCACTGTTGTTGAGAGCTGGGATGGAATGCTCTGCCACAGGCACGTAGTAAAGGCTTGCACTCTCAGACAAGCATCTAGCCCAGTTCCTCGCACGTAACACAAACTCCAAACATTCCCCACTTCTCCCTTTTTCCTTTGCCTGTTAAAGACTTCATGAGGCCTTCACAGCCCTCTTGCTCACGTGCTCCCGAGTCACCCCAAGCTCCCCCCGGTCGTGCAGAACTTCACGGCATCAGCACAGCATCAGTAGGAACGTTTGCCTTTAGAGGAATAAGGAGGGCCTCAAAGAGACCAGTTCTGTGCAGGTATTGATTGGTACACTTGGAGGGGAACATAGCTAACGGAGAGTGGTAGAGGAGAAGGAGGGAGCGGGCACACTCGTGCCCAGGAGTGCAGCCCCGCTCTGGACCTGCGGCTCTTCTAATGCCACTGGCACCACTCACGCAACCTGGACAGATTATCTCCCTCTCCCTGCACCCCTCCTCCAGGGCCTCTGTTTTCTCTTCTGTATGGTACAATTAAAAACCGTGGGTCTTTTTAAAGATCCTATCCAGCTCTTGTGCAATTAGGATGTTTTGATTTTATAAAGTAACCAGGTTTTAAACCCAGGTCATGTTTGTGGCAATGTGACCTAAATGTTGCTTTCTATTTCAGAAATTGGAGATGGTCTGTTATGGTTTGTTAGATGATGTATGTTAGGCATAAAGGACAGATAGTGATGGGGAGGGTTGTACTTGCAGGGGAGAAAGAGTACTGAGCCCTCGGTTTTATGAGAGCCGTCTGTATCAGATATCCACCAGGGAACGTAGTGACAGTTCGGGCCTGAGGGACGGCATAGGCAGCACAGAGAAACGCCGGGAAGGAAGCCGCCGCAGCTGCCTGTGTGGCCACAGCCTGGTGCCCAGACTGCTGGAGGGCCGGACCAGAGTGCCGGCACAGTCCCACGGCCCACCTCATGCTGGGCCTGCGGAATCTGCATCTCGAGGCAGGAGATAGTAATTGTCTTTGCAGGGATGAACAGTTCTCCAGGGAGGACGTTTGATGTGTGTGTGCAGTCTCTCCCTGCTTGCTGCACTCATGGCTCAGAATTCTTAGAACTTGCAAAGACGACCGTCTCTGCAGTGTCCCCCTCCCGTAGACTGGCCCCTCGGGGTTGTATGCTCCTCTCCTCACCATTCCACCAGGGGGTGTCGCCACCTACCAAGGTGTTCTTCCTTTGGGCCAGTTGGACTAGAGGAGACGGTCTTGCAGGACGCCGTGCTCTCCTTGCTTTTTCTCCCACTGGTCACTCGTCGTCAGCCTCCTTTGCTGTAACCCCATCCGCTGAATCCCCTCCATGCCTGGGGGGCACGGAGGCATCTCAGCAAGGTGCTGGGTCTCTGCAGACACCTCTAAAAACTTCCGCTGCTCTCCTGGATGTGAATTGGAGTTTTTGGTTTTGCTTTATTGCATGTTTTATAAGTAACACATGTGATATAGTGTAATACAAAGTTTAGACATTTCTTATACGATGGCATAGCTCTCTAAGGTCCATTATATTTCTTGCATCCTTGGGCTTCCTGCCCATGATGGGGATGTGTCCTAATTTGAGATTTAGATGTTTCTGTCACCACAGCTCAGTCAGCCAGAGCCCAGCGGGGGCAAACCTGTAGACCAACAGAGTCACGCTCAATGGCTTCCTACTTCGAGAGAGACCACACACCAGAGGAACAGAGTATGTCTCACCAGCAAGGGAGGAGCTAGAGCTTTTGGAGCATCTTGGAGAGTGGTGGACTTTCAGCGAGGCTTAGTGAAGTCCTATTCTGATTGGCTCAAACCAGGGCTGGGTGTTAAGGTCTAGACTGACGTGGCCCCACCTCCCTATTTCCTTGGAAATTACAAAGTTAAGAGAAACGTGGAATGCCGCGTCCAGAAACTCACTCATCTGAGACTCCACACCTATGCAGGAAATCCAGTCTCCTTTTCATTGTCCAGAGTGGGATGTTTCATTCTTTCTGTTTCCATTTCAAGTAGCAAAGTTCCTAACAGTGTGGGATTATAGAAGAAACAATGTCTCAGTGAGATCAGAAAGCCTTAGTCATTCAAAGAAGGGCAGTGTTAGGACACTTCATCGCTGTGACCTTGGGAGAAGTACGGCTTCCCGTTAACCTTGCACCTGACTTTGTGCTTATTGTTCCAGCTGGCTTTGCAAGTAGTGGGGCCGATTTTTACTTTCTCCGTCTCACTGACCAGCTGTCTCACGGGCACTGGATTCCTCCCACCCGTTGTCCTAACATGCTCGATTTTGACCCAGTGGGCTAGGATACATATTAGTTTGAGATTTTGATGAAGTATAAATGACCAAAGTACCTAGCATCTGCCCTTGGCATTGTAAGGTACCTAAGAACTTGAGAAGCACTAAAAAATAACTTAGTGGAAAATGACCTGGAAAAGAAAGCTGCTATTTGAACTGATATTAGAAATGTAGGGAAGGGAAGCAGGAATAACAAAAGAAAAGCAGTGGTTTGAAGCCTTCATAGGGACTTGGTCCTTCAGTCTCCTTAATGTCACACCGAGAGATCTGGTCTAAGGAGATCACCAGCTTTGAGGGAAAAGATAATAGACAAGGATACATTATTTATCATGGTGAAAAACTGAAAATAATTTAGACATCAAAGGTGTTGTTATATACCTAAAATGAATATTGAGTGCCATGGGAAATGATCATGAACATGAAGTAGGTGCCAAAGGAAAAAAAAAAAGGAAAAATCAGGAAATTAAAATACAAAGTATGATATCAGCTTTATTTTTTTATTTAGATGCTATGTATAAAAAGTGTCTGCAAGGAATCACCAAAACATAAAGGACAGTTATCTCAGTGTGGCTAACTTATCAAAGATTCTGTTTCTTTATTCTATATTTTCTACAATAAACTTCTATTATTCAGAGCATTACCATAAGCATGCATTACAATAATACAGTGCAGTTCTAAAAAGAAGTGTGTATCACTCAGAGAAAGAAATTAGTTACTTTTAGGAAAATAGTGATGGTTCTTAGCTGTAAAATAGGTATTATATGAGGGAGATGATAGGCTACAGTGTTACTCGTATTCATGGGCTTGTCGGAATGTGTCTTTCCCACCTTGTCCCTGTTAGATTGAGGGACATAACTTTGCATTTTTGATTGGTGGTTTATATGCTGAACAGGCTGACTGAATCTGAGTCTTTTTCTAATTGTAGTATTTTTAGCATGTAACCCTTTTTTGCATAATGAGTCACTTCTACCAGTAGAAGTAACAAATTTAGTAGACCAGAATGTAGTAGTAGCTTGGCATTGGTTGTTATGCCCAGAAAAGGGATTTCAAACTTTAAACCCTATTACTACTGATGTTATTTTTAACTTTTTCTATTTCTACTTTTTCTGGAGTATTTCTAGGCTCCCAAAAGTTAAAGAATGATTAAATACTATGTATCTATCAGGAGAAGTATGTGAGAAATTACTGAAATTTGGTTACGATCCATTGAGATATATGGACAAAGGAAGTTTAGGATTTAGATGGTCTTTCTGCCACTTATAGCAAAGTTATTTTTATAAAGAGGAATGTACATAAGTCTTTATCTGGAAATAAATGTGACTATAGAGTTTCTAAAATGTGTAGCAACACTGTTAAGTCTTCAGTAGACTTGTCTTTTTGACCCTCTAGAGTCCAGGACTATGTCTGGAGAACTTCCACCGAACATTAACATCAAGGAACCTCGATGGGATCAAAGCACCTTTGTTGGACGAGCCAATCATTTCTTCACTGTGACAGATCCCAGGAATATCCTGTTAACCAACGAACAACTAGAGAATGCAAGAAAAATAGTGCATGATTACAGGTAACCTTCATGATTATGCTTTTTTGATTAATACAGTAATAGGTCATGTTAGCCTGTTGTCTTTTAAACCTTCACTTAGTGATTTTGCAACTTTTCTTTTTTTTTTTTTTTTTTTTTTTTTGCAATGGAGTCATCTTTACCCACCCCCCCAAAAAAAAGAGGAAATAGGAAGGCGTGTTTTATCCCCAGAGGCTGAGCCTTAGTGCAGATATCCGGTGTTCACAGTGACCTGAAAATAAGACAGCCATCCCTCCAGCTCCTAGGTACCAATCCATGAGGTCCCCTTTCCCAGGACTCTGCCTCCTACTCTCTAGTTCATCCCTGTATCCATAGCCCACCCCCTCCGCGTGCATCTTTCTGTCCCCAGATGGCGAGAGCACCATGCAAAAAGCAGGTGGTCAGAATTAGAGTAGGTTGGTTGCTTCTGAAATTAAGCCTCAGTGAACGAACCTTGCCCGGAGGGACTCGGACGGAAAGATGCTGTAGCAGGTTTGTAGGTTTGGGCTGCGGTTCATGGATTCAAAGAGCCAGTTGTGACATCAGAGAAGAGCGGTGCTCTAACACGGCAGCGGTCACAACTGTCTCCATAAAAGACCACATGAGAAATATGTTAGGCTTTGTGGGCCACAGAGGGTTTCTGCCCCATAGTTTTCTCAGCTTTTTATTTTTGTTTTGGGTGTTTTTTAAAATTTTATATTTTTAAAAATACAATCTTTTAAAAAATTAAAAAGCCACTCTTAGCAGGTGAGGCAGACAGGCCACAGACAGTAATTTACAGACTCCTGCTCTAGGGGGAGTCAGCCAGAAGCTGAGATCTGGAGCAGCGGGCGCTACGCCACCCAAACATGCCGTGAGCGGCACCCACAGGCAGGTGTTTGATGGTCACATGGATGGTCAGGGAAGGAAGCAGGGCAGTCTTCAGAGTTCGTCATCAGACACTGAGGCTGGCCAGATCTTAGCCCATACCAGCGCATCAAGAGAAAAGAGCTGAGCGGCAGAACATCTTGGAACCTTATGCCAAAGTACCAAAGAACGGACAGAGGAAGAGCAGAAGCACACATCAGGAATTCGGGAAGGGAGGTGTTCTGTGAATCTGGAACAAAAGCCATAAAGCAGAGAGGTGCAGAAGAAAAGACAGAGGAGTTGAAAAGAAGACGTAAAAGCATTGCAAAGGAGCTAACACTGTGAGAGCAAAACAGGGGCAGTGGGAGGCATGAATTACAGCGCTGGCTTGGTGAAAAAGGAGCAACAAAGACTGGAGAGTAAACCCCGAGACACTCCTCCAGTGGGGGAGAGCAGAGGTTGGCATGCTTTCCCCGCAGAGGGCCAGGGGGCGCTGTTCTCAGCTTTGCAGGCCATACATTCTCTTGTGCATATCCTTGTTTTTGCTGTTTTTACAACCCCCTAAAAGTGTAAAAACCATTTTTAGCACACAAGCCATTCAGAAACAGTCCATGGGCTATATAGTTTGTCAGTTCCCGATAACAGATGGGAAGGTGGAAGCAGATTGGGGGTTTCCAAGAAAGGGGGGAAAGCCTCCAGAGGAGCCTGCTTTTGGGGAGATGAAAATATTCCATACCATGACTCTGGAGGTGGCTGCACCACTCTACCTTTTCCAGAACTCACCAAGTCATCCACTTAAAATGGGTGACTTTTACTGCAATTAAATTATACCTCGGTAAAACCGATTTAATTTTTTGAAAAAGGAGATGCTTCCCAATTAATTTGCCACACTGATACTGTAAATGACAGAAGTACACTGAAAAAGTACAGTGGCCCATCTTGCAAATTAATAATGTAAAAATCCAGAATAAAATACAAGCATATCAAATCCAGCCTTTCCTGAAAGTGTGAACAAGTAGGATTTATTCCAGGAATAAAAAGTTGTTTAATTTTAGGACATCTATCGGTGTAATTTCTCACATTGAAGCAAGAAAGTCACATCTTGTTAGATGCCTGAAAGAAGGTTAAATTATCCATATGTTTCTCAGAAAATAATTGATCAGCTAGGAGTAATGTACTGTATTTCTTTAATATGGTAAAGAATACACACCCACATTAGCAGCCAGCATCACACCAAATAATGCCAAATAATGAAAGAGTAGAGCTGAACGTCCCAGACAGTTCAGCAGAAAAGCAATCCTGTGGAATATTTCACCCCAACACCAGAGAGGGAGAGAGAGAAAGAAAGGCAGAAAGACAGAGAAAGATAGAAAGGAAGGAGAGCGGGGAAGAAGGAGGGGAGAAGGAAAGAAAGAAGAGAAAGTGGCTTCCATAGTCATATTTGGAAAAGTTTATAGCCCATTTTCTTTTTTTTTCTTAAGATTTTATTTTTACATAATCTCCATAGCCAACATGGGGCTTGAACTTAAAACTCAGATCAAGAGTTGCGTGCCTCACTGACTGAACCAGCCAGGCACCCCTATACCCCATTCTTAAGGATGTCACATCCCAATGACTGCAAAAAATTCCAAGAAGTATTAGAATAAATAAAGCCATTAGTCTGTTTTCCCAAACTTGAACATGGGCCTTTTTTCTTTCCCGTAACACCTTATAACAGTCCCCTAAAAGTCTTGCTCTACGAGGTACTCTCTTTAAAGTCAGGAGCAAGTCAGGGATACCTTTATCTTCACTGTTGTATAACATTGTTCTGGAGCTCTAACCAATTTGAAAGACCCAAAAAAGAAGTAAAAGGGGTGCCTGACTGATTTATCATTGGTCCATGGGATCCTGAATTTGAGCAGCATGTTGAGTGTAGACATTGCTTAAATAAATAAATTTTTAAAAAAACGAAGACAGATGAAAGAAGATGTACAAATCATAAAAACGAGATAATTTCTTTTGTCTTTTTTTTGCAAATGATGATTTTCTCACCAATCAACTAAAAAAAACCCAATGGAACAAGTAAGAGAATACAACAAGTAGGCTACACAAAAAGTCAACAGTTTCCTATACATCCGCAATAATTTATTAGACAATATTATGTTAATAGCATCCATAAGGCCAAAAATACACATAGAGCTATATATAAAATATCTGGGATTACATTTGCCCAGAAGTGTGAAGCAGTTCCAGGCCCACTTGGGGGTGGTCATTACAAGAAGCTTTTGATAACCGGAGAAACATGCAGTAAGTCTGGATGAAAAGTCTTAATACAGTACAGGTGTCAATTCTCTCCAAATCAGTACAGTTTCAGTCCAAATACAATTGTGCTCACCTATAAAACTGACAGAATAATTCTAAGCATTGTCCAAAAAAAAGAATGAGCATAACTTAGGTTAGTTTTTGTTTTTGTTTTTGTTTTATGACAGAGAGAGACAGAGCACTAGCAGGCAGAGGGAGAGGGAGAAGCAGGCTCCCTGCTGAGTAAGGAGCCTGACAAGGGCTCCTTCCCAGGACCTGACACCAAAGGCAGTTGCTTAACCAACTGAGCCACGCGGACGCCCCAAGAATGAACATAACTTAGGCACTTTTGAAAGAGGAGAGACTGCTGTTCTACCAGGCATAGAATAGATTGTCAGTGGGAGGGTGGGCCTGGGCCCCACAGGGTAGAGATAGTGAGAACTCTGTAGAAAGCCCCAACACCAACCAAACCCAGCATTCACAGGATCTCAACTGAGGATGACTCTAGCATTTCAATCTGGGTGTTAGGGTGGCAGAGCAGCCAATGGTCAAGTCAAGTTAAGCAAATTCAACATTTTCCTATCTTAAGATAAATTCCAAATAAATTAAAAACCTCCGTGACAATTAAAAACAAACAAACAAACAAAAATCTGAAACGAAAAATAACCCTGTTACGAAAGTGCAAGACGTAGAGGTGAGTATCTGTATAACCCTGAAGCAGGTCAGCCCTTTCTAGGCAAAGACTGCATTTATTCCTGCCTGACTACTTCAAGATAAAAATGTTCAGGGGAGCAGATAACACAGCTAACAAGATTGGCCTACAGCGGTTCAAGTTGGGTCAAGTTTACAGGAGAGCCGCTTTGGCAGTGAAGGTGCTGCCCCGCCCCCAGGATCAACGGACATACTCAAGTAGAGAAGAATGACAAAAAACATATTCGCCACCTCAAAATTTTACATAACTTTGGGCTCAGCATTTGTTTCTGATTAATCTTAGATGCAGGGGAGAGATTTATTAAGGAGATTGACTTCCTCATCCTTTACAAATGGAAAAGATTAGAAGCAATTAAAGTGCCCCACAGTAGGGATTGGGATAATCCACTATTAGAATCCTGCTGCGGAAGACTGAAGCATTTAAAAGGATGATGTGTTAGTTTCCTAAGGCGCCTGTAACCAATTACCACCGACGGAGTGACTTCAGACAGCGGAAATTTGTTCTGTTGCAGTTCTGGAGGCTAAAGTCGGAAACCACGGTCGTCGGGAGAGTCACTGCCCTCTGAGGGCTCGGCGGGAGAATCTTTCCTCTCCTCTTCCAGCTTCCGGTGGCCCAAGCGGTGCCTTGATGTTCCTTGATTTGGAGCCACATTATTCCAGTCTCTGCCTCTGAAATCACAGGACCTTCTTTGTCTGCACATTGCTGGCATTCAAGGTCACTGGTCATCAGATTTACGGCCCTCCCTTATCAGCATGACCTCATTTTAACTATTACATCCACAAAGACCCTGTTTCCATTTTTTTTTTAAAGATTTTATTTATTTGACAGAGAGAGAGAAATCACAAGTAGGCAGAGAGGCAGGCAGAGAGAGAGAGGGGAGGAAGCAGGCTCCCTGCGGAGCAGAGAGCCCGACATCGGGCTCGATCCCAAGATCCTGGGATCATGACTGGAGCCGAAGGCAGAGGCTTTAACCCACTGAGCCACCCAGGCGCCCCAAGACCCTGGTTCCAAATAAGGTCACATTCTGAGGTTCTGGGTGGATATGAATTTGGGGGGATGCTATTCAACCCAGTACAGGTGATAGAGAAGAAGCTCTAAAGATACAGAAAAGCATTTACAAAATAATACTCATTTTTAAAAGGTCGTCCTAAAGCAACAGGTATGGTGTTCATAGAGATCCTGAGGGGGCATAGACAGATCTGCAAGACCGTGGCTGTGTCTTCACAAAACAGTATCAGTGGACATGAGTAATCAAGGGCTTCAGTGTTTAATTGCACTAATGAATGTCTGTCTTTTCTAAGTTTTTAGCAATGAACATGTGTTTCTTTGATAATAGGATAAAACAATGAGTCCTTCTAATCTAGGGTTTCAGACTGTAGATATAAAAATTAATTGATGTTCTTGATTGCCACAGCTTTTGTCTAATTGGTTGAAAATATAGAATTTGCAAAGTCCAAAATACATTTTTAAATATGTCATTTAAAACAAGGGTATTTCAGAGATGAATACTTTAAGATACAAAATAAGTTTTTGTTTTTCAAAATTTCAGACGGTTTGAAATGTTCATTGTGTTTACTTTCTTTTGTGTTACTAAAATTTTACCACAGGTACAGTTGTTTTAGGTAAGGGTAAACTTAAAAACTTTCTAGTGGCATGTCTGTAGAGCACTGGTGAGCTATTGGAAATGAACAGGTTTTTTTATTCTTCTTATTATTTTCTGTACTTCTTGTTACTTGTGTCCCTAGGCAAGGAATTATTCCTCCAGGTCTTACAGAAAATGAATTATGGAGAGCAAAGTACATCTATGATTCAGCTTTTCATCCTGACACGGGTGAAAAGATGATTTTGATAGGAAGAATGTCAGCTCAGGTTCCAATGAACATGACCATCACAGGTTGTATGATGACATTTTATAGGTAAGTTATGGAAATGTAACAACTGTTCACTTTATACTCAGAAGCTTAAAGTACATTTTTGTATGTAAATAGTTTTATTGAAATAAATGTCATTCCACGCTGAGTTCCATTTTGTGTAAATGTCATAGCTTGAGGGGGTGGCCTTAACTTTTCCCGGTGCTAAATCAATAGTATTCTCTCTGTCATTCAAAAGGAGACTGAATTTTTCCCTTTTAACACCCGAAAGAAAATGAGATGGATAGCCGTAGCCATAGCCATAGCCCTAGCCGTAGATGCAGCCGTAGACGCAGACATTCAGGCTCTCACATGCTGTGAGGAGGGAGCAGGGCTCCTTCACCTACAAACAGCTGGCTTTTCTCCCCAAGAGAAGGGACATTGAGTGTCTGCTGTATGCCAGGCTGTCTGCAGATTTAAGATCAGGTTTAAGGAGGATGGCTTGATCCTTACTGTAGCCCTTTGAGCTTGGGGTTACCCAGAACCAAAGAAGGAGGCTGAGAATCAGAGGGCGCCCTTCTGCCCCACCACTCGGGTCCTAAGCCTTCAATGCAGGACGCACGGTCTCTGACCTAGCGTTCTCCTTCCGCAGTCCATCTCCTCTGTGGTTACTGGTGTTCACATTTTCTGTTCCGCCCAGAGGCTAGGTCACACGCGATGGCCGGTGTGTGATGGATGCTCTGTTTTAGGACCACACCGGCGGTGCTGTTCTGGCAGTGGATCAACCAGTCCTTCAACGCCGTGGTCAATTACACCAACAGAAGCGGAGACGCTCCCCTCACTGTAAAGTAAGACCCTGAGACTTAATCGTTCTCTGTACTGCCCCAGTGTGCGTTGGGGTCAGTGGTGTGTAGACTGTTCGCGTTGTTCAGAATATCATGGAGCATATTTTCCAGTAGCCTTTCTCTTCCTGCCTTCCCATCAAGATGACCGTCTTGTCCAGCCTGCCTTCTCAGACATCATTCGTGCTGTTAGGGATGCTGGTGGGCACACCGTCAGGCAGGACACCGGGCGGACAGTCGAGGGCCGGCCTGTGGCGGATGACAGGCTGTGCCCCCATCTACCCCGAGCCTGTGGCCAGTTAACCCATCAAAATTAGCGGCGTCCAGAGTGTGATCTCTGCAGAAACCAAGGGGACTTTTATTTAGGATTTGTCTTTAAATAAGCCATCTATAGAGCCAAACAGAAGGTAATAGGTTTTAAAATATTGCCTCCTGTTAAAAAAAAAAAAAAAGTGTTCAAGCAGGCTTAAGAGATTAGCGAATCAAAACTTTTAGCTCAACTTGGAGAACGCTTCAGAGTGTTTTCTTTTTTGTCACTTTAGATGGCTTCTGACAGTCCGTAGCCTTCTCTTGTCACCATATGCAACAAAGGCTGTGGAAATCTGTCACCAACAGATTTGAAGTGTTTAGCACACCTTCATTTCTTCCAACGCTTTGAATTAACACTTATTTTATTTATTTTTATTTATTTATTTCTTTATCTTTTGAGAGAGAGCACACGGGGGGGGGCGGGGGAGAGAGGGAGAGGGATACAGAACCTTAAGCAGACTCCACGCCCAGCACAGAACCCAATGTGGGCCTCGATCTCACCACCCTGAGATCATGACCTGAGCCGAAACCCAGAGCCAGATGCTTAACTGACTGAGCCACCCAGGCGCGCCTAAAATCGTATTTAAAATAAGAGAAAACAGCTGTGCTTAACTGCCTGTTGCAGATGGGACTTTCAGGATTTTGATACAGCGAGTTAGTTTTAAGAACCAGCAGCATGGACGTTTTATCCTAGTATGTGTATTTATATTTTGAGAAGTACTTTTAATTTAGGCAGATATGCTGCCGCACTTCCGCCAAGATGCCGTTCCCTAGACGCTCGCAGCGCCTCCGTGCCCCCCCAGGACCTACTCCCTACGGCCTCTGCTGAAGGTGCTGGTCGGCTTGTCCGCACGAAAGGCCACTCTTCCGGGGGCTGCTTGCTTCCAGTCTGCGTTTGCCCGTTTGTAGAGTGATAATGAGGCTGGTTTTGTGGGCTCTTCCTTCTTAATCATGCCCTTTCACATTGTCCCCTCATTTTCTCAGAAAGTGTCGAACCCGAGTTTCCTGATGTGCACTTGTTTTTCACGCTCTATCCTTTCTTTGCAGTGAGTTGGGAGCCGCTTACGTTTCCGCGACAACTGGTGCGGTGGCAACAGCTCTAGGACTTAACGCGTTAACCAAGGTACTTGGATTTTTATTACCCCAGTAAGGCTTCTTCCTTTGTTCTTACCCGACTGCCCCCAGGTCTCTCCATTATTTCTCAAAATAGTTCAAGTCCTGGGACTTCCTTGTTACCATCATTATCTTTGCCTGCCTGTCTCAGTGGGGTCTCAGAAGTGCTGTCACCAGCCAACCCTGCCAAGCCCCTGGTCTGTCCCTGGCACTGCGTCTTACGTGGCCAGTGCTCCCCAACCCTAACTGCCCACTAGAGGCTGTGTGCCGAGGAGTGTGCCCGCACCCACACCTCTGGAAAGGTGGAGACGCCAGCTCCTGAACTCAAGACCCCATGACTCCAAAGCCCACCTCGGTTCCTCAGCCAGGCTAATCTGGTAAATGTCTTGGAAGCCCACCTTGTCCCAGTGCACCCGTGCTGGAAATCCACAAACACCCCCGAAACAAGTTTTGAAAGTACTCCTGGCCTGAGTGGCCACACAAATAAGACTGTGTTTTTAGCAAGCTTTCAAGGAGAAGTAAGTATTTGCGTTCAGTCACAGGGGCAAAGTAAGATAATGCGTTTGGGATTTTTCTTTCCGCAGCATGTCTCACCGCTCATAGGACGTTTTGTTCCCTTTGCTGCTGTGGCTGCTGCTAATTGCATTAATATCCCATTAATGAGGCAAAGGTAAGATTCATATGCAGTCTTAGAAAGGACTGGTGCTTGACAGTTCAGTCTGGTAGTAATTCATTTTGTTGAAACTTTTAATAATTCATTTTCATATTTATGGATGGAATTACATGGGACCTCAGTTTTGTTTCCAAGTAATCTGTTGTGGGCACAAGGATAGCTCTGTTAATGAAACAAGCTTAGCCATGAGTTGCTAATTATTGAAGTAAGCTAATGAGTATGTGGGGATTAGAATACTCTCTCTACTTCTGTGTAATAAAAAGTTTAAAACACATATTTCCAATTAACATTTGGTTGTCTTAGAGCTAGGCAAAGAAGGCCCATGCACAGAAAGTCTGTTCTCTAAAATAGGCTGCCCCCCTACCCCAGAAATGTTTTAATGGGTTTAAAATAATATTAATCTATATTTTTGGAAGTATTTTATAGAACTGGCAGAAATTAAAAGGGAAGAAAGAATAAGAAAAAGCTTTTTGGAATGGATAATGAAGAACAGTGTGAAACAGGAGCTATAATTTTAGTGCTAGTGGCTACAGTTAACTATCCAGCGGTGCCACAGACTAGTGATTCCCGTGTCAGTGTGGTGAGTTTACTCACTAATGCCGCATTTTATAATTGTCTCTCATTTGGAAAGCTGCTGAGATTTGCCTGTGAGCATAGAAATTAGCCTTACCTTTAAGTTAACATGTTCACCCTTTGAATTACATTGTTATTAAAAATACAATACTTTTTTCCCAAGGAGTTTACTAGTGTTATTTTACTTTTCTTTTTTTAAGATTTTATTTGCTAATTTATTTGAGAAAGAGAGAATGACAGTGAGCAGGGGGAGGGGCAGAGGGAGCGGGTCCTGGGATCCAGTTCCGCGTTCAGCCCCCTGCTCAGCAGGGAGTCTGCTTCTCTTGCTCCCTCTGCCCCTCCCCACTGCTCGACCTCTCTTTCTCTCAAAGAAATAAAATCTTTAAAAAATAAATAGACCTGTTAGTGCCAAAAATGACACTCGAGTGGGCATTTGGGTTCAGTATGGACTTGACGTTCCGTAGCACAGTGCCATTTCCAGCCGTCTCCCAAGGGCCTCTGTGAACTTCTTTGCCTGCGTTTTGCTCGGCAGGGAGCTCAAAGTTGGCATTCCCGTCACCGATGAGAATGGGAACCGCTTGGGTGAGTCCGCCAACGCTGCAAAACAAGCCATCACGCAAGTCGTCGTCTCCAGGATTCTCATGGCAGCCCCGGGCATGGGTTAGTAGCTCTTTGTCCACGGGCCCTGGCTGTAGCCTGCGGGGTGGGAAGCAGCGTGGGCACAGGGGTGGTGTGATCCTGAGGCTTTAGGGGTGTGACATCCACGCTGTGTGCAGCGTGAAGAGGGCCAGCAGTGATGGTCCGGAGCCTGGCGAGGAGGCTGGCCCGCTACAGCAGGCCAGTGATGGGGCTGGTTTGGACCCGGGTGGGGACAGTACGGGTGATGAGAACTTGAAGGCAAAAATTTTGGTTTTCGTATACCTTGAAAAGAAACTTCTAAAAGCTCTTGAATCAGAATAATTTCTACTAAAGATTTACTTGTATCGATGAGAAATCCTTGGAATACAAAGCAAGTCGGGTCGGTTAGAGCAGCTATGAAGATGTATGCCAAGTTTCTGCCCAGTTTTGTCCATAGGGCTGGGAGTTGACATGACCCACAGCCAAAATCTGCATCGTTTATGACTCCTCTGAGACCCTTTCACCCACTCCTAGGACTTCCTGGAGCCACCCTCAGACCAAGGCTGAGAGAAGATTCTCAGACTCACTCAGGAAACAGAGGGCCTGGGAAGTCTAGTGCTCTTTACAAAAAAAAAAAAAAAAAGAAAGAAAGAAAGAAATTAGTGGGATTAATCTCATCATCTCAACTGAATGCAGAAAGCACTTGGCTATTAACCAAGCTGTCAAAAGAAGCACACTTAATCAGTTGTTGTCACCTTGTCCTGCTAGTATCTTTCGTTGTCTTTAAGTGCCTTTTGTCATCGTGAGTCTCATCAGCCCACGAGTAGGAGTAGGTAACCAAAGTTGAAGAAAAGGGCCTGAAGGAAGATTTTGCAGAACATTATAGTGGCATCAGTTATAATCCCAGATCATTCAGGTTATCCGATGTAGCCACTGTTAAATGATTGAATGAAGGATTCCCTTGGCGTCCTCAGGAGACAGAGGTGCTCACTGCGGGGGTGGGTGTGCTGTGGGAACCACAGTCGTGAAACAGACCAGGGTCCCCAGAGTCTGGACCCAGCACACGGTCACTAACCCGCGAGGGGCTGCGGCGCCTGTCCCAGAACGCCAGCAGTATCCGGATTTCCACATCTGCTGCCATCAGGCTTGCAACTCCGACCTCTCTGTCCTGCATCTGCTTTCGGTTTGCATTTTGTTCTTGCTCATTTTGAAAAACGAGGTAACCCTTTGGAGCTCAGCCAGCCCAACAGATCTATTTCTAGTGGCTTGGTTATTTTAAACATTAATGAGTCCCCAGAGAAGAAACACAACCTTTCTGTCCCAGTGGAAGCTATAGAGGTCATTGCCATATGGAACTGGTTGATTTGACAGTTCAGTCTGGTAGAAATTGTACTATAATTTATAATAATAAATGTCAATAATAAGTAATAATGTACTACCACTACCCAAGGTGTTACATGCATTATTGTCTCCAACGATCACAGCCAGTTTGATAGAATTCTCCCCATGTTATTGATGAGGAAAACAGAACACTGAGGCCCAGAGAAGTTAGGTGACTTTTCTTCCTCAAGGCAGGAATTTTTTTCTTAAGGCAGAATCTTTTTACTGGACTCCACGTGGGAGGGATGCCTAGGGGAGGTTGCATTTGTTTAATTAGCACAGAAGGGGAAAATTCCTGAGGTTTGTACTGTTTCAAGGTAAATGTAAAGTTCTCTTCAAGATTATAAAATTTTCTGGCTGGTAAAGAGCATTATTACACTGTTTTAAACTTTTTTAAATGCTAAAGCATTCTAAAGAATTACTGCAAATAATTTCGCTCTACCAGTATGAAAATAGCCTAAAAGTGACATAAACCTTTTTTGTGAAATATTTCACTTTTGTGAAATAGTTGAAAAGGCGTGAACTGAAAATAAATATTAAAGAAAGATTGAAATGGATCTGTCTTTTCCTTGCAGCCATCCCTCCATTTATCATGAACACTTTGGAGAAGAAAGCCTTCCTAAAGGTAAGCCCCAGTTCTAGTCTCCGTCTCATTCCTTTCTATTCCTTTTCAGACTTCAAACAATACAGAATATTTCCTACCCAGTGCGTAAAGAATTTGAAGGCCACTGGCACTTGGGCACTTGTGCAAATATAAAGATGTTTCCAGGAACGTTTCACTTCTGATCTCAGATCTTCGAAAAAACTTTCATAACTGAAGGTGGCTACCCATTCCTCCTGAGAGGCTGGACTCAGTTACGGCTTATCTTGGTCATCCCTCGGATGCCAGCCAGGTGATCATGAAGAGACACTGTGAATTTGGGATGACGTGTGTGTAAGTCACTACACATACTACCAGAAATGAAAAAAGAGTTTGGAGTCGTAGCTTTAGAGGACCCTGAATATAGTGCCCAGTGCATTTTCCTTTGGTGATCATATCTAGTAAGCAATTCATTAATCTGTCAGCCACCTCCCTTCAGGGTCTGAAAATATTACAGATGACACTGTGAGCAAGGACTCTCGATGGTTCCCCGCTGCTTTTTCTAGCTTCCCGATTTAAGGCAGTAGTGTTCGTACTTCACCCTCATTTTCCCTTTCTTTCACAAGCGGGATACGGTAGAACAGGATGACTCACTTGGCTCATGCGGTTTGGAAAGTGGCCCTGGTAGATCTGCCAAGAAAAAGGAGCCCGGTTTCTCGCTGGAGGAGCAGGTGTGTTGTGGGGAAGACCACAGCTCTCCTGGGGTGAATTGTTTTGGCGCTGGGAAACAGAACCGTAACATCGGGGGGATGATATATAAAGCTTTAAACGAGGACATAGTTCACAAGCTAAAGACTTCCTGAATGACGTCATTGATTAGGAGTATGTTCACTGACCCGTATATCTCCCATGCGCCCCAGAAGGAAAGCTACGGTCAACACTAAGTGAGCATTTCATAAACACTTTTAGTATAGGGGTGTTCTTAGAGAAGTAAGCCAGAAAGTCTGCTGTGAGGAAACAGTAACATAGCCAGGTTGTCACCTGTCAGTGCCCCAGCCCCATGTTAGGGAAAGGGGACCCTCTCTCCGGCACCTTTTCTCCTATTCTTGTTTGCATGCTTTGGGCACATGGAAGAAGTTTCTGTTCCAGGAGTATCCTCCTCTAGCAATGTTACACGTCGGTATGAATTGTGCAGTGTGTTGTTGTGGCTCTGTAGCGACGGGACTGTCCCAAAGAACAAAACAGTTACATACATGGAAGCAAGAAAGCTATTGGTACGGACCAAAATGTCTTTGTGGATTCATCTGGCATTTTACCTACCCGATGTAGCCACTGAGCTCTTCTTCTGAGAATTAATGATGAAGTTTTGCCCAAATCTCTTTCTGGTGCAAAGCTCAGAAAAGGATGAACCCTTAAAAGCTGCTAATGGATTAGTTTATGTACTAGAACAGTGACTATATCCTGAAACTACCAAATTACGTGCACATTTGGAATTCATCAGCTTTGACA
Source organism: Neogale vison (assembly GCF_020171115.1). Classification (NCBI taxonomy): domain Eukaryota; kingdom Metazoa; phylum Chordata; class Mammalia; order Carnivora; family Mustelidae; genus Neogale; species Neogale vison. The sequence goes on along the minus strand of NC_058091.1, from coordinate 252,911,099 downwards.
TCTCCATGATTTTCAAATAATCTGAAAGAAATTAGTGCTCCTTTCTCTATCCATCCCTGCTTTACTTATGGGAAGTGATCTGGGCTTTGAAAGAAGAAACCTATCAAATTAATTAAAGTGGAGTTTGCAGCATCCCTCGGGGACACTGGCAGTGAGTGGCCCCTCCAGGACACCCGTAATTTTGCAGACATCGACTTGATGCCCTGCGTTCTTCTCTCCTGGCTCTTGATGGGGGAAGGCCTTAGGATTAGGATTATAGTGGTTCAGCCAGGGCATGTGTCGACCCAGGCAACCTTTCAGACTTACGTGGTTGTTAGCGCCTGAGGTAGTGACATGCCAACTTCAGGAAAAGTGGAGCATCGAGATAACCCTGTCCCCCGCCCCCAATTGAATGCGAGCAAGACTCAGAGTTTTAAAGCTAGACCGGATGTCTAGGTCCATTACAAGTCTTGGAAATTGTCCTCCGATGTGAGTTTGACATAAAAGTGACAGCTCTTGCAAGAGAGGAGTAATAAGTGTGGCTCGTTGTCCAATAGCACAGTGAGGTTAAGATTGTTCGGAATCTACAGGCAGCCATGAAAGCAGGTGGGAGGCCGCTCTCGGTGGCAGCACCCGCACTGCTGAGGCTGACCTGATCTGCCTGACCTGCCTCTCACATGCCGCCCACCGCCTCTAGCAGAGGGGTCTGTGCAGCCTGCCTCTAGAGCAGAGGCTTGGAGCCTCGCCACCTGTCCCTGCGGGTGGTGCTTTCTTCTGCAGTCTGGCTCCCGCCTGCGGGTGTTGGGCACACTCTGCCATGAACCTGTGTCCGGATCGTGGCTGGGGATTCCAGAAATGCTGGGATAAAGTCTGCATTTGAAGCTTCAGCAATGCTGAGAAGTTAGGGCACTGGGGAAAACAGGAAACGAGGTTGGTACATTCTTCTCCAAGTGCAGGTGTGCTTTGGCGCTCCTGGGGTCTCAGCATTGTTGGAAAAGTTGCCAGAGTGTCTCTCATCTCTGAGTGACAAACACTGGACAGAGACCCAGTTGGGTATCTCACATCATTATCTTGCTCTGATGGATGGAAATTGCTGCAGATACAGCCTAATGGCATTTTCTGTGTGAAAGAGCCAGCAAATGCACAAGAAGTTAGCTCCCCATTGCCACTGTGCTATGGGCTTTCTCACGTTAATAAATGAGTGTATACTTTGTTTTCCTCCCTCTCCTCAGTGTGCACCTTTTAGCTTTACTTGATACTGGATTCACCTGTAATAACTTGGAGATGTGCCAGCTCGCCCGTCCTTCACAAAGCAGCCCTCTGTCTGTCCCACTCTCCAGCGCTGAAGGGCCCCACCGGGAACTGAGAGAGGCCACCAGCCTCAGAACCACTGTGGCAAGGTCTGGAGCGGTGGTCAGAGTAGCCGACGCTCAGTCCCAGCATCCCGCTGGCTACAGGGGGTCTGGTTGTGGCTGTCCTGCCCCAGCCCTCTGAGGAGGATGTTGCTTTGGGAAGGGAATGGCGGAATGTTGTTGAGCTGTTCATACACACGTACCACTCCCCAAGTGCAGCGTGGCCTTACCCTGAAATACTGCATTTTGCCCACGTAGAGAGTCCCAGAGGACTTAATTGAGAGTCTAGCTCTTGCTAAAACATAGGCCAGGGTGGCTTGTCTTACTGTCCCTACATTTCCACCTCCAGAGCACTTGCCCGTGCCTCGGGAGGGGCCGGCTTCACCGTGCCCCTTCTACAGAGGGTGCAGAGTCCACTTGTCCTACGGCTTATTATGTCCATGTGGGTAGTGTCTGCCTCCCTTTGTGCCCTGACTGTTCCCTGAGCCCCGGTGGCTGCGTGTGCCCCTCTGCAGGGAGGTGGTTAACTGGGCTTCTACTTTGGCCGTGGCCAAACCTACCTGCAAACATGAAACAAATGGCACATTCTTGGCATTTTTTAGCAGTGAGCTTGGGGAGCAGTCAGTGTGACTTATCCCTCCCCCTGCACTGTACCTTTTTCCCAGTGGAACGCTGGAAAAAAACATCCGCAGTGGACAGGAGACTCACAGACATCTTTGTGATAAACCAGAAAGCTCACTGCCGACACCCCGGCCCTTCGAAGAACCGCATTCTCGAAGAATAACTCCTGTGGTCCCTTTACCTTGAGGCACTTTCACTGGGAGTAAGTCCAGTTAACGTGGTTTGGGTCAGATTGTGGTTCCTCATTCCTTAAGTTCTACTCCTTCCATATGTTCTTTAATAAAAGGTGGCTGCTCTGTCTACTCTGGAGATTATCAGGACTTTCTGTTAGTTAAATGCGGATGTAGCATTTATTTACCTACTCACTCATTTATTTACTCGGCTACGCTTTGCTGAGTGCCCGTTACATGCCACACAACATGCAAGGAGCTGAGTCATAGAAACCGAGCTAGAGTCCTGCTCATGGGGACCGTACAGCTCAGGGACAGAAAGAGGTGCATGGCAGGGTTTCTGATCCTTGCTGGTTACAGCACAGGGAATAGAGGAGTTGACATCCTCAATGACAGGCAGTGGCAAAGACTAGAAGAGGATGGGTCAAGGCTCCACACTTTGCAGCAGCTCACAAAGAGGACACAGCATGGCTTCTTGGGAGACTTGTGGATGCCGGGGTGCCTGGCATTGGGGCCCTGTATAGGGGGTTGACCGTACCATATATAAAAAGTAATAATATATAAAAATTAATTCCCCGTGGTTCATATACTTCAAACGTAAAAATCAACAACTGTAAAACTCCTAGCAAAAAATATAATAGACTACCTTTGAGATCGAGAGTTTGGCCAAGTTTTCTTAGACAAAACAGCAAAGGCAGTTCATAAGAGAAAAAGTGATAAATTGGGCTTCATCAGAAGGGTAACATTCTGGTGTTTGAAAACTGTAAGAGATGAAAAGAGAAATAGACTGGGAGAAAAATCTATACAAAGATTGTATCTGGTCAAGGATTTCTATCCGGAAGATATAAGTCGCTCAGTACTCGTTTAAGAAAACAATCCAGTTTTAAAAATGGGCAGCAGGTTTGAATGGGTGTTTCACCAAATACATATCCTGTATCAAATAAGCACGTGGAAGACACTCAGTATCTTTATTTACTGGGGAAATCTACATTCGAACTACATGAGCTGTGACCAAACACCTACAGGAATGGCTAAAATCAGAAGGACCGACCACAGCATGTGTTGGTGAGGATGTGGAGGAACTAGAACTCCCATATCCTGCTGGTGAGAATGAAGAATGATACAGCCACTTTGGACAATAGTTTGGTAGTTTCTTAAAAAGCAAAGTAGATGCTTCAGCCATTTCACTCCTAGCTGTTTACCTAGGAGAAATGAAAGCCTGTGTCCATAAAAGATGAATGCTTCACAACAGCTTTATTTGCAATAGCCCCCAAACCAGCAACAACCCAGATGTTCGTCAGCAGGAGAATAGATGATCAGATGGTGCCTTTTCCATATAATGGAACTCCTCACTCAGCGAGGAAGGGTGATGAACTAGTGATCCGTGCAGCCACCCGAATGAATCCCAAAATGATTTCCTAAAAGATATACTTAAAATGCTAGAGAATATAAACATATGTAGTGGCAAAAAGGAGATCAGAGGTTGCCAGGGAATGGGGTGCAGGGTTCAGGAATAAGAAAGGAACTGCCAAGGGCACAAGGAACAGGGAAAGCATTAGGGGTGACGGATACATTCACGACCTTGATCATGGCGGTGGCTTCACAGCTACTCGAGTATATGTATAAAAACTTGGGTTGTACACGGCAAATACAAATACTTGTCAGCAAAGCTATGAGAAAAAAGACACTGGCAGAGAGGCATACTAACTTTTTGTTAGTAGTAACTTTTTAGTTAGTAGTACCTAGTAGTTAGTTAGTAGTAACTTTTTGTTAGAGCCATACTAACTTTTTGAACTTTTTCCTCATTGAATATATGTCTTTTACACTTATGATTACTCTTTAATAAGAGTTTACAGTATCCTCTGTTTGCATGATTCTAAGTATGTGAGTATGTAGGGGAAGACCAGACCTCCACAGCTCACTCACGGAGTCTCAGGCTAAGTGCTGTTTAAGAGGTAGGGGTGAGTCTAGTGGTTAGGGTGCTGGAGAGGAGTTGGGAGACTCGGGGATGACATCCAGGTTGGGTTAAGTCAGAATTGTCCAGGACTATTGTCATTGGTCAGAGCCTTTCCATCGAAACCTTCAGCACGAGCCACAGTCCACCTTCTGCTCATATACACCTTCTTTGAGACTGCTCACAGCTGGCCCCTGGGATAACACGTTAGCCCCATTGGCTTCAGACTGGAGCCCACTTTAAATCAGAAGGCCATTCTCAGGTTCAAGTTCATCCTCCACACAGTCTCCTTCAGCACTTAGTCTGCCTTCTCTCACCCAGCACGGACTTCACGTCTGGCAAGTGCCTGGGCGAGGACATACGTCTCCTTATGAAGATCCGTCATCATCACACAGAGCTAGTTACCCAAGATACAATATGTCCTTTTCTTGCTGTCCTTTGAGGGGTGGGTCTGTTCCCTCTTGATGACATCTCTCCCTTCCTCTCTAGTACATGCCTCTCTCCCCTCACGTTAACCTGCGTGACATACTTTTGTGCCAGAGGAGTCTTCTCGGGGACCAGGGTATGCCTCTCATGCAAGCCTCTTGGGAATCATGATCTTTTAACAAGTTGTGTTGACTCTGCGCTAAGTTGGCTGATTTCATAACAACCAGTGCACGACTCGGCTGCCGCTGTTTCAGGGGCCTTGTTTCTAGAAACATCTATCCCATTGTTCTCTATCTTGCATGTTTTGGTACCACTCCTTTTTGAAAACTAAAAGTCTAACAGTGCCTATTCTTCAAAAGACCAACCAATTCGTTCATTTCCATTAAAAAAAAAAAAAAAAGCTACAGGCAAAAATTTTCTGTGGCAGCAGTAGTCTTAACCATATTGACAGCAACTAAAAGCAAGAGAGGGAAGCTGTGGGGGAGGAGGGAAGTGTCTGTTGGGTTCCTGCTATGCTCCAGGCTCTGTCCTGGGTACTTGTCGAATGTCAACCTGGCGCAGCTCCCACGCACTTGGAGGCAACTGTTGCCATCCTCATTCTGCCGATAAGGAAACCAAAGCTTAGAGAGGGCGGGCTCTGGCTGCCCTGTCCCCACAGTCGGGAACCAGGCAGCAGGGCAGACGGTTGCATGTAGGTCTGTCTGTCTGCCAGCCTGGACACTGGGCTGCGCCGCCTCCCCGGTAGGAGGTAACGATTCCTCTACCTGTTCAGAGCCGAGCATCTCGCAGATGACACGTGCAAGAGAAAAACCTGAGAGGCCACTTGATCTTCGCATGTCAATCAAGGAGGCTGCAGGAAGTCAGGACTAACATGCTTCTTGCAGTGTCACCCCCAGATTCCACTAACCCAGGCCTTGGAACGTGGAGCATTTCCTCCCTGTTAATCAGCGGAAGAAATTTTCTCTGTATGAAAAGTCTCCAAAATAATTTCTCTCTCAATACAGAGGTTCCCGTGGATGAGCGCACCTATTCAAGTTGGATTAGTTGGCTTTTGGTGAGTGGAATTAATTTCTTTCTTAAAGGTAGATACACAGCATGTGAAAGGTGAAGGAACAGGTTCATAACGTGGGATAAAAGTCTTGAAAGTGAGGCCATCCCAGAACATCTGGAACTTACGGTCCCAAAAATTAGATGGAAGTAGAGAGAAACCTACAATGTTTGGGACTATTTGCATGATTCTCTTTTAAACTTCTGCTAGGTCTCTTGATGTTTTTTAAAATTATCTTGATAGTCCTTGTAATAAAATTAGACAAATAAGATGTATTTTTTGTAAGGAAATATGGTGCTCAGAAGAAAGGGGATTGTTATAAAAGTAAAAGAGAGGAAGAATCTGGAAGTCATCCACTTGAAAATGCTTTCATTTGTCTTTTTCTTCTTTCTTTTTTAAGTTTGGTATTTGCTACACCTCTGTGCTGTGCTCTGTTTCCTCAGAAAAGGTATGTAAAAAAAAAAAAAAAAAAGGAAAGGCATGTATTTGCTATTCCTCGGAACCATCATGAGTTTTAATCCTGGAAACCAGTTGAAGACACGGGGTGCTGTTACCCTATTCCACTTGAAGGGAAGTTGAGAGTCGAAAAGATGAATGAAGCCGGGTCTCTAAGAGGAAGAGATAGAGGCAGAAGTGCAAGACACACCTGTTGAATCTCCAAACTCTCTTTATCCAGCTCCACCATTACATTTGGGAATGCTTTATTCTTTTCATAAGAGTCGGGTTAACTCTGGTACAAATTGGCGTTCATAAAAAATTTTAAATATGGCTTCTCGTCATCCAGTCCATTGGCCAGGGCAGCCACAACACAGGCGTGTTCAAACTTAAAGACCGCCCCAGGGACAGCGGTTATATGCATGTAGCCTCCGTGGTTGGTTTATTTGCTGCCCTTCTTCCTGCTTAGTTTCTTGCCTTAAAATCCTTACTGTGCACTTTCATCACAAGCTACCCTTAAATCCCGCTCTTGATGGGAGAACTGGGTGGATGGGCATTAAATCAGCACGGGATACATTGAGGTCTTCCGCCTCTTGCTGATCTGATGTGAAGGCACAGAGAGCAGCAGTTTGTTGTTTTGCTTTCGTCTGAGGGTTACGAGGCTCCTGCCTTGGTAATACCCCCAGCGGGGCCCGGACCTGGTATAGCCTTTCATGCCCGAGTCTTTCCAAGGCCAACAAGGTGTGCTGGAACTAACTTTCTCAGGTCCACTCCACCTGATAAAGAACTCCACCTTTTATCTGCTCTCTCACTTCTGTCTTCAACTCCTACTGGTCTTAAATAAGGCATTAAATGTCAAGGAGAGGGAGCCTCGAAACCACCTTGATGCCTAGAGCCATACCCCGTGGGAGGGGGCCACACCTTCAGAATTTATCCTCTGAGCCCATTACAGATGCATTTCTTCAAATCCAAAGAGGGGTAATTACACCTATTTACTTTCCAAACCCCAAAAGCTCAGGACTTAACATAGGAAAAGTTTATTTCTCTAATATATACCAACGTCGGACAGTTGACCTTGTAGTGATGTAGAGATAGTATATATGAAATGCTGAGAACACCCAACACAAGGTCAGCCCTTAATATATAAAGCTGTCACAGTTTAGAGATTGAAGGATTTGAAAATCCATTAAGGAGTTTCCTACATAGGCCTTGGTTTAAATGAAGTTTATTCCCGGTTTTTGCTTATACGTTTGTTTCTTTTTCTTTTTGTTTCTTACACACCAGTTGGATAGCACAGGATTACTCATATTCCTTGGTTTGTTACGCACTATCCTTCTTGGTCCAAACATGACCCTATTTTGTTTGATGATATCATGAATATCCATGAGTCCGCTGCCCACTCGTGAATACAAATATGACCAAGAAGTTATATGTTTTTGTAGGTTCTTCCCAGCCCATACTCCTCCCTCCTATAGATTGAACCATTATGCTGCATTTCATATTTATCAGACAGTTGAATTTAAAAAATTTTATTATATATATTTTCCTAATGTTTCATTTTGCCTCTTTGGGAACTTTTTAGGGAAGGGTGTCATGCTACATATAGTCTTCTGCTGCTCATTCTTTTTTATTTAATACCATGTAGCTAAGACCCATCCACATTCCTGCGTGTAGCGAAGTTCATTCACGGTTTACGGCAGTGAAATAGTCAATTGCATAAATGTGCTATAGGGGCGCCTGGGTGGCTCAGTGAGTTAAAGCCTCTGCCTTCGGCTCGGGTCATGATCTCAGGGCCCTGGGATCAAGCCCCACATTGGACTCTCTGCTCAGCCGGGAGCCTGCTTCCTCCTCTCTCTCTCTCTGCCTGCCTCTCTGCCTACTTGTGATCTCTCTCTGTCAAATAAATAAATAAAATCTTTAAATATGCTGCAGTCCTCCATTCTCCTGCACACGTGAGAAATAATCCTTACCAGCATTTGTGGGAAGCAGCGAGAAAGTGTTGCTTTGAGAGGAAATCATAGTTTTAAATGTATTTATTAGAAAGGAAGAATGGGCTGAAAATCCAGCACTAAATGTCCAACTTAAGGTCAAAAGGAACAGAAAGAATATACCGCGGGAAAAGAAAAAGGAAGGAAATAAGAAATAGGAGGATCCAGGACGTCCAAATTTGGTTTTCTGAAAATAGTAACAAAATGGTAATAAATAGTAGTAAAATCATCTTGTGATGTCAATCACGACAAAAGGAACAGATGATACGAATGAAGAAAACTACAGATACTAAAGCGTGAGTCTCCCCACCACCCAGGAGGGTTTAAATAACTTTAATTCCAAAATCAGGGTTTGCCTTTATAATATAGTAATAGTAATTACGAGTACTTCTAGATCAATGGAAAAACAGAACCAAGAGGCCGTATAGGGTGCTGGTTGGGAGCACAGTTTTGGGTTCAAGAAAGGCCTGACTTTGAGTCTCAGGTGTCACTCCAGTTTCCTTATCTGTAAAACTAGGATAATATCAGACTTTCAGGGTTTTTATAAGGATTAAAATGCATAATATCTGGTCCAAGAAATAGATCATCAACAGCGTCATTATAAGACTATCCCATGTCCACTGTGTAGAACATAATCATGATGGTACTTTTCCCTCCTATGTTCACAGTATTTCTCTTATTTTTTTACATTTGTTTATATATCTATATTCTGTCTTTAACTTCATATTTTTCCACATCTCAACTATATTATAGACCAAATCTTTTTAAAAGACAAATTATGTATCCAAAAAAAAAGATTAATTACATATCAAAATATTACCAGGTTTTCTGGTAATAAGCACTCTGGACAATTTTTCTTCATACTTTTATATAATAAGTATGCATTTATAACCCAAAAAACAAGCTTTAAGACATATACACATATAATGCATTCAGTACTTTTAAATGCGTAAAGCAAAGACTGACAGAGGTCATCGCTCAGTGGTGTGTGACAATGAGTGATGTTTTTTTCTTGTACAGCTTAGTATTTTCTAAAAGGTTTGCAATAAGCATGTATTAATATACAATGAAGAAAAGAATATTCGTGCAAGTGAATTTTTAGTGTTAAAAATTCCACTAAGTACTTTTGACTTTCCTACTAATGGTGAACATTATTTTGTTTCCTTGGAGAAGCAGCGTCACCACGCATGGCCTCCCAGTGCCAGGGGGGCTGAGAGTGTCCTTCCGTGCTTGCCTTCCTCCCAGCCATGAACAGTTTTTAAGCTTTTAATAATTGCTGGGCTCTTAAGCTGCATTTCTTTGATTATTAGCAACCATTAATTTTCCAGAAGGAACCAGGCATTCATTTTTAAGGCACGGGAAGCATTTTTAAAACAGGACTGTCTTACAATGCCAGTCGTGATTCGGGGAGCGGCATGGGGGGGGAGGTCCCTTCTCCACCGTGTCGAGAGACTCATTCCCTGCTCTGCCCCTGTAATAATCCTGTCATTTCTCCCTTACCCAGTTCCATGTCTGTGACAAGCTTGGAGCCTGATTTGCAAGCCAAGATCCAAGAGACCTATCCTGAATTACGACGTGTATACTTTAATAAGGGGTTGTAAAGTAGCAGAAGAAACTCTACAGCTTATACCGCCCACTGCAAACCTGGTGAGGAAAAGCCTGTTCAACCTGGGTTCTCCCAGTTACAGAAACCTTTTAAAGACCCACATTAGCCTTTTAGAGTCAAGCTGCTACTTTGAGCACAGCACCTGGTATGGGCCAGGCGCCCAACAACCTGTTGGCTCCCTTACATTTGAATCACGATGTAATTTACAGAAATACCCTTCCTCTAGCTTTTATAGTAATTGTTTTCCAAAGACGATATACCAGCCCTCACCCAGAGTTTTAAAAAGCACTGCTAGACATAGAGTAGATGTTTAGCATACCCTCAATAAATATGTATGGACTGTCAGTGAGTGGAAAGGAAATCTGTTTGAAATACTGAGTTTTTTTACCCCATTTTTGTTTCAAATCACTCAGCAGTGATTGGAGAAAACACAAAAGCTCTGAGCCTAAGCTATAAAAAGTGACTCGTAAATATTAAGGACATTTGCTTCCACTTTGGGCAGTGCATAACCCAAAGTAGATGTGGAGCCTTTTGGATTTATAGGGTAAAAGCTCTTCCATCTACTTCCCGAAAGTCACAGTAACAGACAAATGTGATGAGCCATCCCAGCTGTCAGCAGCTACATGCGTTCATATCGCTGGTAGATTTCTTTGGTTGACTCTGAAATTTATTCTGTTTTACATTCCTGTGAAGTTAATCTTACTTTGCACTTGTTGACTTTATATTCAATTATTTACGTCAAATCAAATAACTGAAATGTACAAATATCTAATTTTGGAAGTATGTTCAATACTGTATGACTGGGTTGGATCTGCTTTATTTGATCTTTTTAGCAGTGAGAGCACAGGTCCAGCTAGCTACATATCTTTTCTTCTCATAGACCCCTTTGGCTCTCAGAAAGATAGGGAAATGATGTGTGTGTGAATCAGTGATGAATGAATTGTACTTGGATATCGTGTGTTACATTACACCCTGTTTGAAAACAAGGAGTCCATGGACCACTGTTTACATCATCTGTAGTAGCTTCACATATGTTTAATGTAACATTATGTTTCAAGTCTGAAGATGTTCAAGGCCTGTGCCGGGTGGTGGCTGTGTGGAGTGAGGCCACTCAGTTCGATTGTAATTCAGAGACTTGTAAGTGGGGGGGCGAGGGATGTAGAAACTAGTTTTGACAGATTTTTCCAGACAATGTGACCAGACTGAATTTCCTCATAAAGAAAAAATGGTGTGCCTTGTGTCTGTGTTTCTCTTTTCTCTGAAAGGATTAAAGGATCTGAAGCTTGGGGCCACTCTGAACCTTCCTTTGTGCCACCAGAATTTTCTCATTTAGTTTTTCTGTCTGAAACCATTTGAGGCAAACTAGCTTCCCCATGCCATGCTGGCCTTGGATGTGTTTTGCTGCCATCGATGCTTCTCTTTAAAAAGTAGGAAGAGCCTGATTCAAGGCAGATCTCCATGAGGTGATGAAAGGGTGCTTTTTAAGAAGAATCTGAAGCCCCCCCCCCCAACAACCTGCCCTGGTTAATCTCAGAATTCTTATTCCCCAACCCCCTTACCTGTTGTCTCCATCTCAGTATCTTAACCTTCCCTGAGAAATTCATCAACATCTGGCTCGAAGGTTGATGATCTAACTGAAACAGTATACACACCAGGAAGGGATCATGAACACGGAGACGTGTCTTTTTAAACATTATTAACCGAAGCTTCCAACTCTTGATGCTTTTATATAGAAATATGAACTGTATTGTTTAATTGTGGTTTATAAAAAGGAACAAATGAACCAAGATTGGCAATTTTGCTGATCTCTTAGACATACCTTTTCTGGAGAAAAATCCTACATGAAGTGCAATGAGCTTATAAAGGTAAATGGATACCCGTATTTCTATCAACGTCATTAGGAATTACAATCGTGCGTATTTTACTGACTGCTAGTTTTTATTTCAGTATTAGCACAGCGTCTCGCCAGTGTTGGAATCAATGTATTATTTCAGTTCAACTGGATGAAATGTTAAATAAACTCAGAATGAAAATAAATTCTCTCTTTTATTTGTATGTAAAGGGTAATACAGTTTTATGGTGCAGCTGATGGTCCCTTTCGTTCAGACTTAACATCTGGGTACCGGCAATAACTCCCGATGAATGAGATTTTGTATTATGCGTTCAGCAGGAAATACTTTCCTGTCCTAGGCTCCCAGCCTTCACCTTCAGGAACACCGGAATACCGTATGCGCCAAGCACACGCCCCCTCCCAGCCCCACACAGTGTAATTCCAGGAATATTTGTTATTATGAGCACAGGGGGGACGTGTGATTCTGCTGTAGGTCCAGATTATGAACACCACTGCACCCAGTGGGGAGGTAAATTTGTTCTCGGGTTGTTTGTCAGATTCTAAGGTGGAAGTAGCCTAGGACATAGTTCACAAAGAAAAATCTAAATGAGTCCAACTGGGGAATGCGTGCTTTATGACCAGACTAATAAAGGATTGAGCGTTTTAACCTTGTTCCAGTCTCTGCATCTGTTTTGCTATTGTAACTGTTCATCGCTTCAGTGAGTTAAGTATAGACAAGAGCTTGTTTCTGGAGGTCAGAGCTGATGTAATCTTGGTTGTACCCACTCTTAAAATACATGTGTTTGGGTGACTGACCTTCAGTTTTGTCCTTGTGCTCTGGTTTTGGAGAAAATCACTGAATGTACCTGAGAGAGTCGTTGTGAATGGACAAGAGCGTCCCTGTACAGCAGCAGTTAGCATGTTGCCTGGCACATAGTGAACTCAACGAATGCTTGCCCGGCGCGAATTTATTTGTCCTAGGGATACTGCTTGTCCATTCAGCATACCAGCTTATTGGTGTTCTTAGTAAGGTTTCAGAACCCCAGCCACTTCCCCAGAGTTAACCCACAACCTCGCTAGAAATACACCAGGTTAAAATGGTGAAATGGAGACACTTGAATCCATCCCGTTAAAAGGTCCAACAACTAAGTGTTGGGCTGGCAGGAAGGGCTACTAAAGATGGCCAAAAGTTCCCGCCACAGGACCTGAACTCGGACTGAAGAACAAAGGTCCAAGGTGGCAAAAGTTCCCGCCACAGGACCTGAGCTCAGACAGGAGAACAAAGGCCCAAGCAGGAATCTGAGACCCCCGCCCCGGGCTCCTGTGGACCAATGGGATCCCGACGAGCAGGCGAGATATCCAAATCAGGGAAACTTCCAAAAGACCCCTGAGCTTCCTTCAAGACCCCTTAAAAGCCCCCTCCTCCCTGCCTTGGGCGAGACTTCCGCCACTCTGCTTTCCTGAGTCGCGGAACCTCGCCCGAGGGTGCCCACCTCCTCCCAGTGCAACTTTCTCGGCTCCCCTTCTCCTGAGCCCTGAAACTTCGCTGGAGAGCGTTTTTAATAAATCTTGCACCCACTTTGCCTGGTGTTGTGTTTATCTCGCCGGAAAAAACTTTACACTAAGGTTTTGCCCAGATGCAACAAAGGTAGGAAAAGTTTCTGCTCGCAGATGAGTAAACCGGGGCTTCCAGTGGTGAAGTGCAAGCTCAAGACCACTGCCGGCCGCTTGAAAACTACAGCGGGAGCCAACATCTGACCCCCAGACCTTCGGCCCTCTCCAAAAATGTAAGCGACTGGAACACTCAAATAAAATTAATTTTTCCTTCATGTATGCAGAATTTCATGGAAAGCTGGGGAATAAGCTTATGTTTGGTAGTGATGACTATATGGTGTCCCTTCAAACATAGATACTCCAAGTGTGGTCCATAGACCAGAACAGCCAAGTCTGTTAGAATGCGAGTTCTGGGGCCTCACCCCCAGACCTCTACTGAACCAGAACCCGCAGGAGCCCCAGGAGCCCTGTTGCCGTCACAGTGTGAGAAGTCCTGGCTGTAGCCACATCTCAGGTGTTCCCAGAGATCTGAGTGTCTTTGGGCTCATCTCAAGATCCACTTAGAATTTTCTAGGAATTTGCATATTTTGCCCCTCACAGGATTCTAAGGAAGTATCAAGGCTCAGTGTTGACACACTTAGGGACACAGTATCAATAAGCTTACTAGGGCAGGCATGTCTGTTTTGTCCACTGAACTATCTCCAGCACCTAGAGCAGTTGGTGCCAGCCATGGGTCCACGTGATACGGGGTTCACACTGGACCCTTTCCAGGAGTCTAAAAAAGCGTCCTCTCGTTTCCTTGCAGAAAAGAATCCATTTTGTGTCACGAAGAGGAGGTCATCACCAGGATGTGGAAAGAACAGGGAAGGTGAGCTTTTCTGGGAACAGAGGCCGAAACAAACACTGTCCCTGGAAAGTGAGAAGGGAAATGGCAACAAGGAAGCTGCAACCATTGTTACGGGGGCGCCCCTCCGTCCCTGGGGGCGCCCCTGCCCCTAAAGCCTCTGGAGCAGACAGGGCACTTGGGATGATACACGTTTAATCCTCAAGAAACCTGTTGTATCCCCATCTCTGAAGAGAGAAGGAATTTGAGGCTCAGGGAAGTGCACTAACTTGTCTCTTGCTGCACAGCAGCTCAACCACCATCTCAGTCCTGGCCTGTCAGACTCCAGCTATTTCCCACTGCGTTTCAAGGATCCAAAGTGGCCTTCTTCTCCTTCCTCCTTCCTTCCTCCTCCTCCTTCCTCCTTCATCTTCTTCCATAGGTCGCTCCTTATAATTCCCCCAAGGGTTTTCTCTCCATTCAAAAGTCAGGAAACAGACTTGAAGAAGTGGAATCACTTGCCACAAACCTAACTTGGTTTATTCAAAAGGACTACGGGAGACGACTCACATTCCCACATACACACCCACATATACACAAGGTGTGTGGAACCTATAGGTCAGCAAGATCATTTCCGGGTGGAGCCCCGAATTAAAGTAAGAGTGGGGAGCCGTGGTTCTCAAAACGTGGTCCCTGGACCAGCAGCAGCTTGAAAACTAGAAATGCATATTCTCAGGCCCTTCCCATAAGTACTGAATCCAAAGCTCTGAAGTTGGTGGCCGGGGGGAAGGGGACCGGCCAACATTTAGCAAGCCCTCTCTGAGTGATTCTGATCCATCCAAGGTTGGGCTGCTAGGTGGATGCTTGGATGCTCGCTGCAGCTGAATTTCACTCAGCTCCACGCACGGAGGCAGCAATCTCAACTTCCCCATCTGCACAATGGAAATAACCCTCCTTCCCTCACTGGGTACTTGCGAGGATTCGGGGAGTATTAATAAATAGGCAGCAGCCAGGCTGGTGCCTGGCACAGTGCACACTCGCCCAGCACATTGTAACTAAAATTCAAATGTGTGATCCCTGGGGCTGAAAGTTTGGCAACACTCTGGGGGTGATCTTGCTGGGAAACAGGCACTCTCATGGCTGCGGGGTGGGTGTGTGAGTTGCTAGGATTTCTCTGCAAGACAGTTTGGCAGTATCTATCAAAACTTACAAAAGCACATGCCCTCTTTTAAGCAATTCCACTGCTAAGAATTAATCCCACAGATAAACACAGTCGGGTTCATGGAAGGCCTGGCTACTCGCATGGGAGCCATATGGATGCAATGTGTCAGGCAGAAGTTGGAGGAAGGGGGAGGTTGGAGGGTGTTTCCAGAGAAATTGCTAGGCAGAAAAAAAAAAAAAAAAAGGACGCTCAACTGTGGGATAATCTAAAATACAAGAACACATTTTCCCTTGGGAACTTTTAAAAATGTTTCTGATTTGGATTCTTCCAAGATGGACAGATAAATGGATTAGTAAGAGCTGATTGTCACAAATAGAAACAAACTAAGTTGAGAAGAAAGACTATCTTACTATTTTCTGGGTGGTGGGATTATAAGTGATTTTTGAATTCTTTTAGGTTTTACGGATTTTTCAGACTTTCTTCTGCTTCAGAACTCAGGACATAATGAAAGTATTTTTAAAGCTTCTGTGTATGACAATCCCAATTGTCTAATAAATGCACGGATATGTATAAAAGACAGAAGGGTATAGACCAAAATGGTTAACCGTTGTCTCTGGGTTTACAGGTAATCTGTATTTTCTTTACGGTTTCCTGTGTTTTAGATTTTTCTGGGATACATCTGTATTCATTTTATCATCAGATAAACGTCAAGTTCAGGCTGAAGAGTAATGCCATGGCTTGACGCCTCCTGGGATCCTCTCCAGCTCCAAGCAGGTGCTCCCTGGTTTCCCAGCTCGCATTGGGGAGGGAGCTGCAGCTCTGGAGAGACGCCGCTAGGGTGCAGCATTGCCCGCAAGGTAGCGCGGCTGAGCCCCGTGCCCCCCCCCCCCACCAACCGGCAGCTGACCACAGGTGTCCCGAGGCAACCGACCACAACTGGAGTGGATCTCTGAATTTCCGAGGTCACCCTCAGGTAGAGGGTAGAGGAAGCTAGGGAAAGACGAAGCGATGGCCGAGTTTGGCATGCGACAGGCAGTAATGGATTTAACCAGGGAACCCCCTGATCTGGGCGGGAGGGGGTGGAGCGGGACACGGAACAAGGGGAGGCCAAAGCAGTCCGCATCCTCAGGCTCCTGAGTGCTCTGATCCAGGACAGTGACACCAGGGAGATGAACCCCGAACCCGGCTCGGAGAGGGGAGCTGGGAATCAGGGAGGGCTTTGGGAGTGGCATATTAGCAAGATGAGTAGGAATGACTGAAAGGGAGGAGAGAGGGGGCCCAAGATCGCCAGGGCTTCTGGTTAGAAAAACAGTCCTTGGGAAGATCTGGAAACCAGAGAAAGTGTGGCTAAGTATTGAGTGTGCGAGGGAAGGAGCTTTCAGAAAGATGTCGCCAGCTCCCAGAGCGGGTGGGGGTTGGGGTGCAGGTAGCGAGAGCCTTTCAGTGCTCAGAGAAAAAGCAAGAGTTTTGTGCAGGGAGGAAGGGCAGTCAAATCCTATTTGCCACTTATTTTCAGGATCTGGGAAAAGCCACTTCCCCTCTCTGAGCCTCAGTTTTCTCCTCTGTAAAATGGAGACAGTAATGCTCACTTTGGGGTCTTGTGAAGCTTAAAACGGGTAAGCGGAGAAGCCTAAGTCACGACTTTACTTCCATTGTCTTTTTATTTGACTGCTATTTCTGCAGTAGCGTCCAAATGGAAAAGCCAGACAAGCAGGCCATTTCTAGATTGCTCACGGTGTCAGCTTTGCAAACATTAGTAGTCCGGAGGAGTCATCCCTGCTAGCTTCCAGGGGCAGGAAATCATTTCATCATGTGTGATTGCAATCAAGAACCCGTTCTGCCCTCTTATTCCCGTTTATAATGAGAATGTATTTTAATCATCTGCAGTCTCCAGGAAAGAGGGTAACACAGGGAAGAGTTTTGTTTTTTTTTTTTAACATAATAAAAAGCTAAAAATAGAGATAAAACCATCCACTCTATTGAAATGCTAAAGGCCGCCACCTCCTGGCACAGACTCATTAATAATGCTGGTTCAAAATGCAGGGGCAGGATGGGCTTGCCCACCCCCATCCCCTCCCTGCAGAGCTAGAGTCTGCCAGGTGAACTTTCCAGGGCAGATGC
This sequence comes from Neogale vison, assembly GCF_020171115.1. Classification (NCBI taxonomy): domain Eukaryota; kingdom Metazoa; phylum Chordata; class Mammalia; order Carnivora; family Mustelidae; genus Neogale; species Neogale vison. The sequence goes on along the minus strand of NC_058091.1, from coordinate 252,894,029 downwards.
GGGCTTGGACAGGTGCAGGAAACACAGGAGCCCAGCGGACCACGTCTTCTTCTAGCCAGGGCTCCTCACCAGAAGAATGAATCCCATCGGAAAGTCCAGGCATGACCGCCCGTAAAGGAGAAAGAGAAACTGGAACCGGGCCCCACTGCCCCCGCTACCGGGGAATTTTCAGCTTTGCGAGGGCAAAATCTGGACAGTGGAGGAAAAAAAACAAAGCCGTCACAAGCTGCTAGGTAAAGCCTGACAATAAAAAGTGGTGGGAAGAAGAGGAGGCAGAGGACAGAAAAATATGGATGGCCCCTCGAAGTCCGAGAGTGGAGAGTCGGGGAGAGAGGGTTTGGGGCACAGGGCACAGAGAGGGGTCGCTAGGCGGAAATGCATCCTTACAAGTCCACTGGGTATTAAGAGGGCATCCCACTTGAGCTGGGTTTCTCACGCTGGGTTTCTCACGCTGGGTTTCACTCCAGAATCAGCTGAGGAGCATTTCCCGATTCTTATCACTCGGGCATCATCCAAACCAATTACATCAGTACCTTGGGGTGACCTGGGGACTGGCATTTTAAGCTCCCTCTGTCATTGCGAGGTGCAGCCAGGATTGAGAACTACTGTTCTGAAGATCGATGAGTACTTTCATATAACTCAGTGACTCTAGGGGTGCTGGGTGGGTTTCTCAGTGCACTACAGGGCATGAATACCCCGCCCTGAGCTTCACACTATGGACATGTGCAGTCATCGGAATTCAATTAACTGCAAGCCAGCTCCCATTTTCGGAGATGGCTACCATTCATTGAGCAGGTATTTTGCCTTTCACTTCAATCTCACAACACCCGGTGAAGTGAATCAATCACTTCACGGATGAAACTGTGACATTTCAGGCACCGGCCGGAAGAAGCAGCAGGCCAAGACACAAGGCAGGGGCAGACTGAGCTCCGGCATCTGGCTCTAGCCCCTCCTGGCTGGTATAGCAGCTGCCCCTCACGTTCTCCCAGGCCCACCCTCCCTTAAGCCTCTGGCCCCCCACCCCCACTCCCAACACCACGACCAAGACTCCCTGCGGGGGGCTCTGGGCTCAGGAACCTGGGACAGCGCTGAACCTGGACAGAGCTGAACCTGAATGCCAACAGTAGATGGCCCCAAGACCGCAGCTTACCGGTTCTAGAGAGCAAGGCTCTGCATAGACTCCAGCAGAAATGGAAGCTTAACTGAAACTAAAGGGAGATAAATATCCATGGTTGATTTTTTTGAGGGGAAAGAATGAGGTTACAGACAAAGCCAAGCCATATCCATTTACAGGGGGACATGGGGGTTCGCATAAACACTTAGAAGGTCTGGATAAACGCAGACCAAATCATTCCACAGTTGTCCCCAGCAGGGCACTGGTGTTGGGCGCCTCCCAGTTCTGGGCATGGACCTGTTTCTCTGTTCATTCACCTCCCAGCAGCTGCCCTGCCTCCAACTTGCTCTCCCCTCCTCACCCTGCTTTCTTTCAAGCCTCAGTGTCTCTGGCTTAACAAGCTCTTCACTTCTACTAAAAAAAATTCTACATGCTTAGAAGAAGAAACCAAGAGAACAGATAAACCAGTAAAGTGATAGCTCCCTTCTTCTTGTTTCCTAATCCCAGCCCCAAGACCAGCACCTCCCGGGGACAACTGCGGAATAATTTGGTCTGCATTTATCCAGACCTTCTAAGTGTTTATGCGAACACCCATGTTCCCCTGTAAATGGATATGGGTTGGCTTTGTCTGTGACCTCATTCTTTCCCCTCAAAAAATCGACTATGGATATTTATCTCCCTTTAGTTTCAGTTAGTATTTATTTAAGTAATCTCTACACCCAATGTGGGTTTCAAACTCACAACCCCGAGATCAAGAGTCACAGGCTCTCCCGACTGAGCCAGGCAGGTACCCCTACTGTGGATATTTTTCAAGGCACCATAGATCTTCCTCATTTTTGTTGAGAGCTGTACAGAATTTCAAAACATTAATTCCCATCATTCCCCTATCAGTGGACATTTCCATTATTTCCACGGTTTTGCTATTACAAAAAAAAAAAAAAAAAAACTGTTGGGAATAAAAGAAGTTCCTAGAAGTGAGATCAGCTAGATCATCAGATGTGACCTTTTCAAAGTTTGATAACGATGGTGATGATGGTGACAATGAAAGCTGACTATATTTAACATTGATTTTAAGGCATTATAAATGCATTTTACTATTTCATTTAAGACTTTCATCAATTCTATAAGATAAATTCTATCTTACCTTCATTTTTCATGCAATGACTTTGCAAACCACAGAGATTGACTCCCTTGCCCCAAATTATACAGCTAGTAATCAGACTGTCCTCCAAAAAGGGAGTGCCAGTTTCCACTGTAGCAACGGGGCCCATTTCCTTGACTCTTCCCCAACAGAGGATATAATGGTCTTTATAAGAACTAACAATCGATCGATCGAGAGATCCTTCTCCAGACTTGCTTCTAGCGCCTTCACTGGTACCACCCTGTTTCAGGCCATTGTGTCCTCCACTTCACTGGCTCCTGATGCCAAGCTTCCCCCTTCCAGTTCATCCTTCACACTATTGGAACAGGCATACCTTCTCCTGGAGCCCCCTGATGAAGTTCTGATTCCTCAATCTAACAATTGAGACCTCATCAGCCTGTTCACATCGATATTCCTTCTCTGGCCCTCCTGTTCCTATCCCATCAGCTTTCACAAACCATGTCCACATACTGCCACATCTCTGGGCCTGTGTATGAGCCATTCCCTCTTTCTGGAAGGTTTTTTCCATCTTTGATATGCCTGGAAAACTCCTATTCATCCTTCAAAGCCCAGTAAAAAATGGCCCCCTCTTAAAACCAGGTGAAACCAAGAAAAAGAATACCAAAAAGTTAATAATGACAGTGGAGATGGCAAATGATATTTCTTTCTCTTTTACTCTGTTTTCTAAATGCTTTGCAATGAGTAACTACTACTTTCAAAATTAGAAAAAACAATTTTAAATTTTTGAATATTTCACAGTTGAAATGTCTTTAGTCTGTGCTTTATAAAGTAGTGTTTGGGGGCCCAGACCCAAATCATTCTAAATTATTCCCTGAGATAAAGAGAGGAATTTTGACCTTGACTCTCGTTATATTTGGGTCAAAGTCAGTCCTTTTCCTCTGAAAAAACCTCCAGCATGGCTATCATATAGTTAAACCCCAGGAAGTGGTTACTCAATGCATTAATGAAGCAACAAAGTCAGGCACATACACCTCTGCTGACTTCTAAAGTGTCCGCTCCTCAGGCATCCAGAACTCCTCCCTCATCTCCCCTTCCACAGAGAGCAGGAGTGCGCCTGACCTGCACCAGCCCTGACATGTGATCCTTTCAGGGCTCCTCAGAGGCTCGGCTGGCAGCGAGAGCAGACGTCACACATATGGCTCAGCAATGGGCTGATGTCCTGCTCCCAAGTATGGGAGGCACAGTTCGAGAGCAAAGAGACAGAAGAGAGGCATCAACTCCGTTCTGCGCTGTGGCTGAAATTCTGATGCCTCCGGTCCCTGGTGGGACTCCTGGTGAAACCCCTGGTGGAACCGCTGGTGTGAGGGGCAGACTTATAAACTACGCAGCAGCTCAACCCTATCTGGTCCTCCTTGGGAGGAATGTTAGGATTCCAGAGAATTCGCTTTTCTCCTTGGGAGGTGTTTGTACGGGTCCGTGGGTATCAACTCTTTATTGTTGCATAGTAAACCACTCTGAGCAGTGTCTTTAAACAATGAGGATTTGTGACTTTGCCTGATTCTGTGGCCTGGCAGGTGATTTTCTGCGGGTTCACCTGGCCTCACTCCGGTAGCCGCGTTGGTTGCCGGAAGGTCTGAGATGGCCTCTGTCACTGCCTGGTAGTTCATGCTGGCCATTGACTGGGACACCTTATGGCCTCTCGTCTTCCAGCAGGCTAGACTGGCTTCCTTGCACAGCCTCCAAATGGTGTTCCCGGAGAGAAAAGCCCCAGGGCACAAGCACTCATGAAGCCTCTGTTTACACCGTGTCTGCTTGGTGTCCCACCGGCCAAAGCAAGTCACCTGGCCAAGACCAGCATCAGCTGCGAGAAGGCTTAGCACCTGTCTCTCGACGGGAGCGGGGCAGAACTAGACCCTCACTTGGCTGCTGGACCCGTGCGGTGAGAGAACTCACATAGCTGGGGGATGTCCGACAGTGCGGATGTGGATGGTACCCATGCCTGCTCCAGAAGCTGGAGAGAGACCAGGAGAAAGACCAACCACCTACCTCAGGAAGCTGCAGACCAGAGCGCTGTTAGGGCCAGGGTGTGCTTGGGAGGAGATTGCCAGTGGCAGCCACAGACATGCATGCTCCTGGCGTTCCCTCCAAAAACTTGCCTTTCAGTCACAAGGAGGGCGTCCTGCTGCTGGTGTCTTGCCGCGACAGCTCTAGGAACCCAGCTCTATCTGAGGCCGCGCTCTTCCTGGGCAGTCCCTGCCAGGAACGGCACATGGCAGGGCACTCGGGCCTGTCCGGCATGAATCTTCTAAAAAATGATCTCGGCTCTACAACTCCCCAGTGCTCTGGCCACACGTCAGGTCCGTACCAGCGGCTGAGGGTTTCCTGACTCCTCCCCATCTCCATTTTTCATGGGTGCTATCCCCCAGGGGCCCTTGGTCCTGCTACAATTATTGGAGCATTTCCCACGCCTCAGACACTGTGCTAAGTGATCTCTGTGTGTTGCCAGTCACGAGGCAGGAGCCGGGAGCTTCTGTGGCTGGCCTGGAGGCTATCCGCCAGCAAGAGGCAGAGCCCGGCTGGGACCCGGACTTTGGGTCCGGGTCTCTGGGGGGCAGGTTCATTAAGCAGTGAATCTTCATTCTCCCTTCTCTGGCCTCTCACCGAGAGGGTTTTCCAGACTTTCATTCCTTCCATATTAAAAACAAACAAACAAACAAACAAACAGAAAAACCCCTACACATTTCTTCTTGGAATTTGTCTAATTTTGGAATGAAGTTTCCTGGTAATCTAGTCACACATTTGTTAGCAAGAGCTAAAATTAAAGGCTTCTCCCCAGTCCCCTTGCCTCAGAAGTGCCATGGCGGGACGTGGGTCTGATCAGAAGGTAAGCATTCCAGGCACAGGGAGGACAGGGCTCCGCTTCCCCAAGCTCAGCAGGTCCTCAGAGACCAAAGACCTGAGTTTGGTGGATGCCATAGCAGGGAGAAAGAGGAGGGTTTGGGACCCCTCGCCCTAGAAATGTGTCCCCGACCCACAAATGACCATTTCCCCCGCATCGTACCTGCCTCACCGCAGAGACACGGGGTGACCTGCCCCTCTCACCTGGGGGAGGGCCCCTGTTGCCATGAGAATGGCTCTGTTAAAGACCGGAGCCTTTATGTCTCCAGGAATAACATCACAGCACATTGGCCCCCTCCCCCTGAGGCCCCTCTAGACTCTTCTATGCAACAGAACCCTAATTTCCTCTGTAACTCCTTTCCCATCTATCTCTCTGATCTAGATAGCCGCCAACCCACTACCACCCCCAAGGAGTCAGTCTTCAAAATCCCCCAGAGATTTCCCACATCAAATGAATGAAATAGACGTATCAGAACAGGATTAAAAGGGAGCAGACTGTGCCATCCCTCCAAGGTGCCACTTGGACGTGTGGATGACTTTTGAGCTGAAGGCAATCAAGACCCAGCAGACTCGGAGAAACCTTCACTTCTCCCTTAAATGCCTGCAAGAATGTAGATAGGGGTCCTATGCCAGAAAGAAAGTGGGTGCCAGAGGAACATTCAGCTGAAAGACTTCTCTGCATGGAGGGCAAACATCTGATCTCACACACCCGCTCTTCTCATCTGCCTGTGAATTGCTCTTCTCTGCTCTGAAGCCCCAGTCCCCTAAGTCACCTGAGTGTCCCCGCCCCGCGCCACCTCCGCTTGCCAGCCCACCCAGCCCTCGACCTAGGTCCCGCCACGAGACCCCGCACCCACAGCCAACATGGATATCGAGCTGAGATGCCAGACTTTGCTGTGGAAGTGAAGCCCCAGCCAAAGACGCGGATTCTAAGGCCCCACCCAGAGCTAGGACCCTTCTCCCGGAAGGAAGTGCCTGCACCGGGGCGGTCCGAGTGAGATCCCTGCTACTCCCTGCCCCATGCACGTTGGGGCCCCCCTCCATGCCCTCTGCCCATAGAACCATGTGCTGTGCTGTGGACGCCACTGACTCTTGACCCTCACCACTGCCCACCCTGGTCAGACAAATACCTAGATCTGTGGACCCGCAGCTGCTGCCTGCTGGCCTTTCCATTGGAGGCCACCACTGCTTTTGTGGACCACCAGAAGTTGGACTGCCAGCTTTTCAGAAGTCCCAGATCCTGTGTGGGTGCAGAATGCAAAAACCCCAAGGCCTTGAGCTGCCTCCCTGGCGGGAGACAGTCTGCAGGGGCCTGGAAACCCATGTGCCATGCCCAGTGGGACCGTGAACTGTCCATCTCCCAGACAGAACCTGAGGCCCCGGCGGACCCACTGGCAGAGGTGGCTGCCACTGTGTCGGCAGTGGTGGGGTTGGAAACTGAGACCAAGGGCCCCTGGGTGACCATCGGCCGGAAGCAGAGCACCCTGTGCCCAGTCCATAGAAAATCCTTGGTTCCTTCAGTAATCTCGAAGTGCACATGGGCCGGCTTCCAGGATGGCAGCCTTCTGCCAGCGACCAGCGTCCCTATACCTGGACCCGGAGCAGCAAGGAGGACCACAGGAAGACCCACCAGCAGAGGTACCCTTGGAGCCCCCGCAGGGCCAAAGCCAGCAAAGCCCCTGCCACCAACTCTGACTCTCTGGAACCAGCTGCCCAGGCCACTGCCCCATCAGCAGCCTCCCTCCCGTGCAGCCGTGGGCGGGTGCTGGAGCTGCCGCCGAAGAGAGTGTGGGGCTCCGGCAACAGAGAAATGAACCTGCAAAGAGCCAGATGTCCACCAAGAGGATGCCAGAGCCCGTGGGCAAGAGCCGTGGGCCTGGGGGCATCTGTGAGTTCTGTGGGAAGCATTTCACCAGCAGCAGCGACCAGATGACGGGCCAGCAGCCTTACACCTGCCGAGCTCTGCTCCTACACCTGTGCCCAGAGCAGCGAGCTCGACCCCCACCACTGCCTGCATGGACTGGAGCCCATCAGCGCCTGCTTCGAAGGGCCCCATTGCTGTTTGTCCTTCCGCCCATGGCCCGCCCAGGACAAACACCCACAGCAGAAACACCCCGAGGTGGGCAGGGACACCTGAGCTGCAGGAATGCCCTCTCTTCTGCCCTTGGTACCACTATTACCACTTCTATCGACCTCCTTGTCCTCCCTCTGCTGTGAGTAAATCGGTCATGCCTGGTTACAAAACAAAACAAAACATAAAAACCAACAACAAAAAAAGTGGCCTATAAGCCTCAGTTGCCTGATTGCCTTTGGGTCTCCTATTTCTATGAGGCAGGCTCCTGTATGTACAAATTAAATTTGTTTTTCTCCTGTTAATCTGTCTATGTCAATTTAATTATTAGATCAGCCAAAGAACCTAGAAGGGAAGAGGGGAAAAATTTTCCACCCCTATAAATCAACCAGTGCTGACTTGGCTTCTGGCCCAGGTACTGTGTCTTGGAAAATTCCTAAGCCACTGTGTGAACCTGGGGAAATCACTTACCTCTTTGAGCCTCGGTTTTCTCATCTGTAGAAGGAGCATAATAATAATACCCATCTCCTAACATTTTGATGAGGATTTATTTTGCACAAAGTGGTGCTTGTACAGTGCTCGGCACAGCACCGGGCACACAGCCAGCACTTACATGTCAGTTACTGACTTAGTCTGTTGGGGCCGCTCTAACGATACTATAGACTGTGCAGCTTGTAAACAATAGAAATTGATTTTTTATAGCTTTGGAGGCTAGGATCAAGGTACCTGTAGCTTTGGTGTCTGGAGACAGTGTGCTTCAGCACTGGTGGCCATCCTCACAGGGGCTTTCAGAAGTCTCCTTTATAAGGGAGATTATCCCAATCAAGAGGGCTAAACCCTGGGCGCCTGGGTGGCTCAGTGGGTTAAGCTGCTGCCTTTGGCTCAGGTCATGATCTCAGGGTCCTGGGATCGAGTCCTACATCGGGCTCTCTGCTCGGCGGGGAGCCTGCTTCCTCCTCTCTCTCTCTGTCTGCCTCTCTGCCTGCCTGTGATCTCTGTCAAATAAAAAAAAAAAAAAGAGGGCTAAACCCTCAAGACAGGATCCGCATCCCAAAGGTCTCCCCTCCTACCACCATCACCTTGGGAGTTAGGGTTTCAGCATATGAATCTGGAGGGCGCACAAACACCCAGACTAACAGTCACCAGTTACCCTCTCACTTTCGGTTCTTCAAAGAATAAGACTTGGGTTCCTGGTTTATTTATAAGTGACCCCAGGAAGTACAGTGGGGAACTGGGACAATGAAGGGAGAAAGACCAGTACAAGGTATTGCCCGAGTGGGCTCCTGCTGTTAGCACCTGGAGATGAGGCCCTCAGGAGACCCTCTGAGAAATACTGTAGAAACACCAGGATCTTTCCCCCAGAGGCTGGGAGGCTGGGCCTTTATCCAGACTCTCCTCCCTGGCCCTCTAAGTGTTGCCCTGGGAGGCAGTGACCAGCCCCCCCTGTACATCTGAGCACATCTGCCCGAGGAGAGAATCCTCAGCAGAGAAGAGAGAGGTGGGTGCTTGAGGAAGAGGTGAGCCCAGGGGCCGACTCTGGAGGGCCACAGGGCTGCAGAGCGCACCATGCCTCGTGTCTGCTCTGGTTCTGTGTTTTCACAGGACCGTGCAATCTAATTTCACTGTTCTCTACGCTGCTCAAATTTCAATACTCAAGCTGGCCCCATGGTTCACTCAAAGGGAAGAACGGAAACTCTAGCTATCAAGGGCTTCTGTGTGCTAGGGACTGAGCTCAACACCCAATCCTCGAAGGACTCAAAAGCTTGGAGATTAATGTCCCCATTTTGCAGGGAACAAAACTGAAGCAAAGAGAGATTTTGTAACTTATCCAAGATTATACAGCCTGTAAGAGGCATAAATGGGGCTCTGATACACAAAATAAGACCTAACGTCAATCATCTAGACTTCTGCTGAATTAAATTGAAACAGCATTAAAAAAAGAAAAAAATAAAAAACTGAAACAGCATGATTCTGTGAAGTGGCCCTGAGCCTGGTGAGTGGCTAGGACAGAGCCAGGTACTCAAAGTCAGATGCCAAGAAGGCTAAGTTAATGACTTCACCGAACACTTCCCAAATCTCCTCCTCCTGAGACATCGCTCTTCTTAGGGAAGCCCAAGTCACAATTTGCACATTTAGAAGGAGAATGGCTCTGGATTCATATGGACTAGATGTCATTTTTCATAACACCCTCTCTGGTTCCCAGAATCCCAGGTGTTTTGTTCAAAACGTGCTCAGAGACTGAGATTGTCTTTGCCAATATTTTATTTAACACGGGTTCATTGTGGGAATTATAGCTTATCATATTAACATTTCACAACCAGTAGCACGTGGGAAAACATCTCTTAATAAGCCAGGGGGAAATAATACACCGCCACGGTAGATTCATTACACTATTGTTCCAGGCAAAGGGGAGATGAAAGAAATAAAGTCCAAGTTGAGCTAGGTATAGCTTTCTAAGAGGTAGTTCTTGGAAGAGCAGGCTTAGCCAGCCAAGAGCTGATGTCCAGATACCAACACGAATTGGGAGCCCCTTGTGGCTAGAGCACGGTGCTTTCATGAAACCCAAGCTCAGGTGTTGGCAGGCATGGTGATCTACTTCATGGGGCCACTGAATAGTCTTCATCACTGCCAGGAGAGTGTCTTTGCTGTGGCGGCATCTAACATCCCAAGGTCTTCGGAGAGCTATGTAGATCAGCAGACTGAACACTCTCGGCACGTCCTCATAAATTCTCGGTATTTAAAGTTTAAATGTCTGTGATGTCCTAGTAGTTCCCCCATACTTTCATATGGTTAAGCACTCAGTAGGACAACGGTTGTGGTGATGTCGTCCTGCCACAGCTTCCCCAGTGTAACATACAAGTCCCACCTTCAGAACCAAACAGCTCCAATGAAGCCGTAAACAAGTAGATCTGAAATCACAGCCAGCCAATACACACCTGGTTTGAATATTAAATTGTACGTCTCCCTCTACAAACTGCTATTAGTAACACAGACCTTCCCTGCGGATTTTTAAATTTGATCCTCCCCACAACCTCAAGATAGGGCTGTTTCTGGCCCCATTTGACGGGTGAGCAGATTGAGACCCAAGGAGACTAGATAACTGTACAAAATCCCAGTGCAAGCCTAGGGCATGGCTGGGACTGGCACCTGTAGAGGCGGTGCTCCAAAGATCCTGCCCTTTCCGCTCTCCTGCCCGGCGCCTGCGCGGTTCTCAGATGGGTTCCCATTCATGCGCTCATTTACCCATTCCTTCGTTCTTCCCCTTCCTTTTGACTACATGATGCCAGTCCTCCTGTTTGGTTCTGTTTCTGCCAACTCAGGGTCCAGAATGACACCAAAACCCAAGCTGGGGCTCCCGTCCCTGTGCCTGTTGTGTAGTGATGCCAAGTCTCTGAACTTCAATCCCAGGGTGACTCCACCTGAGTAAGTCTTGGGCTGTGTGTGCATACCACGAGCTCATCAGGGGACGTGCCCACCTCACGCAGCTGTGGGGCGTGAACGGAGACAGGGGCTGGAGAAAGTGCTTGGCGCCGTGCCTAGCACCGAGTGCTCAGAAAGCACTGGGTAGAAATGTAAACCTGATGTCCTCTGTCAGGCAGGAAGCACCACCCAGATCTGCACCTGGATGGTAGAGTCAGCTCTGGGCCACAGGAGGATGGGGGTTGGGGGCTTGTGGTTAGCTCTGAGCCAGGAACAATAATTCAACATTTATGTCCCCACCGGGAACAGGGGCCCTGACTAGGACTGTGGGAGGAGACTCCTTCTTGAAAGGGGACTTGAGAAATGGGGAACCTTCATTTCTGCATCTGGGCCCCATTTATCCTGAGAGTCTCCACTGAATCCCACACGGAAGGCAGAATCCAAGGGGGCCGTATTTGCATCATAAAAGAGGTGATTGAATTCAAATGCAGAGTCTACCTTTCAGAGTCCCCAGTCCCTTTGTTCTCCTTTCTAATCATTTCTGGCAGTTTGTTAAAAGGCTAAAAAAATGTGGCATGGGGAGATATCAATTCAGAAGGAAAAAAATATGGTCCGAAGAAGGGTTAATTTGAATTGTGGGCAGAAAGCCTTTTTCTTTTTCTCTTCCTGTGAGCAGCCCTGACGGGTGGCGGGCGGAGGGGGAAGCAGAGACTGACTGACAGGGCAGAAGAAAAAGGATATGAATTCCTGGTTCCCTTCTTTTTCTTTTTCTTTTTTTTTTTTTTTTTTGTCTTCCCAGCGGGGATCTTTCTTCAAAGAGAAATTTTAAAACATTCTGTATACACATCTGTTTTTAAAAACAAAACAAACTGTACAACTATTTGATACATGCAAGCAGGACACTTGGCAATGTACTTGACCGGCTGCATTCTGTCCTGTCTGAGACACAGACAAGCACGGGCCGACAAGGACCCACTTAACACATGGGCTTACCCTCCTCGAGATCTCTGATGTGCATATATTGTTTCCATTTCACAGATGAGGAAGCAGATTCTGGAGAGTTCAAGAAAGTGCCTGGAAAGGGCCTGAGAGAGAGACTGAATCTCATCCTTTTTAATACAAAGCAAACAGTGTAGAAAAAGACAAAAGATGAAAGAAAGGGAAGAAAAAAAAAAGAAGGGAAGAAAGAAGGAAAAAAGGCACAGAGAAAAGAACGACTCCTTCGATATTATAAAGAAAAAAATGTAAAATATTTTTTAAAATGTATAAAGAGCTAGGTTCTGGGACAATGCACTGAGCCAGATGCTTGGTATGGGAAGTAGGCCCAGAGCAGATACAAACTCTGTGGAAACAGACCTCTGGGGCCACGGTGGGGCTGTATATCCTGAGTAAGAAAGTGAAGCCACCTGCTAGGGACCCTCCCTGGCACTGGGGACAGTACCTGTCCTGTCTAGAAGGTGCGACCATAGCCGGTGGTCGAGACAGTGACAGTGTCATGTCTTAGCATCCCCATGTCCTCCTACAGCCATGGACAGAATCAGTAGGGGAGCAAGAGGAAAAAAGCTGCAGAGGACACTTTCATACACCCTGGTGACCACATACCCCAGGAGATGGGAGGCTGGAGCCAAGCCACTGATGGTGACAGAGGAGCCTGGGTCCCAGCTGTGTGGGAGTGGACGGAGGAAGATGGGACTTCTAGAAGTCCCAAGAGCTTCAACTGCAGCGATTGTCTATAGTCAGTCACCTGGAGAAGGTGGTCTGGAGGACCTGGGAGTAAATACGAATGCAGGACTGGTGGGGGCCTAGATGGACTGCGATTGGAGAGTGAGTGCAAGGGGACAGAGGGGGGCTGGGCCCTTGGGGTTCTCCAGAATGCAGGGGTGGGGAGGGGGGATGGGGAATAGACGGAGCTGCAGTGGGGAAACCTGCATGTAGAACGACCTAGTCACCACACAGGAAGGCTGTGGCAAAGGTGGGAAAAGGTCTAGCTGCTTGGTGAGGAGGGGCCCGGCCACACTGAGAGATTACCGTTTTCAGTGCTTTGTGGGAACAGCAGAAGAGAGACCTGGAACAGTACTGGACCCATGTCGGAGGCAGCAAGACAGAGTTTACTGAGACCAGGGCCGTGGGGCAGGTCGTTTGGGGCAGAAATGGAGCCCAGCTTTGATAGGGAACCAAGGTGACTTAGGATCCTGAAGGAAGAACAAAGGGGGAATTAAAAGGAGCCAGGAGGAAAGGGGAGGAAGGTGGTAAAAAGAGAGTGAAATGGTTTGGCAGTGTGGGCCCTGTGGGTGGGGGCAACGGACATTTTGTGGTTTGGCCATATCGTGTTTTCTTGAGCCAAGACTCAGCCCAGAGCCTGGGGTCACGTTCAGAGACCTGGCCTAATTTAGGTGGACGCCTGGCAACAGCTAGGTCAAGTCTCTTAGCACAGTGAGGGCAAGTCCTCTGTGCCAGGCTGGAGTCCACCGTTCGGTGCAGCAGCTTGGAGCACTGCCCCCCCGACCCCCCAACCTTCTGCCCAGGGAAGCTGTAAGGGCCTATTTAGCCAGAGCAGCCCCACCCCGGTTGAACTGCCATTTTGTTGTAAAACTTAAATTGATTCTGCCTGTCCCCCCACCCACAAGGGGAACTTACTTAAAAACAAGTCCCGGAAACCAGCCCTAGGTAACAAAGTCCAAATATGAGGGTGGGTCAGGCCAGGTAGAGGTATTCAATGGGGGGGGCACACTGTCTCCCTAGTTACCAAGGAGTATGGGCCCCACCCTTTGGGCACCTTTTGGGTGCCAGTTCTGACCAAGGTGATAGGCTGGTTCAAATGTCTGCTAGGGTAAATTGTAATTCAATTGGTTACCTAGCATGACTGTGCAGCTTTTTCTGTGTGTTACAATTTCATTGGCCACCTGTGTGTGGCCAGGACCAACCACATGGCCTTTGCTCTATAAAAGTTAGTTTGTGAAACAGAGAGAGGTCGCCCTCTCTTGTAAGAGTTGTGTCCCCGAACATTCGGTCTGATTCTTGATGCTTGGCGTGGAATAAAGGTTTGCTTGACCTTCTTTTTATATCAGTCTTGCTCCTTTAATCACAGACTCATTTTTGGGGGGACCTAACAAAGCCACCCTCCTGTACTTCCCTGGAAAACTGCATTATCTGTAGCTCACCCTAGGCCTTATTAGACTCTGAGTCTGTGGGGGCTCTTTTCCAGCTCTTTTCCAACTAGCATATAACTGGCAGATATGCAGGTTGTAACTAGTATATGACTGACAGACATGTAACTTGTAACTAGCATGTAACTAACAGATGGTAAGTTCTGTCCCGTCTTGCCCCCTCCCTGCCCACACAGTTTGCCTTCATTCACAATTATTTGGACATTCCTTTACTCCATATAAATGTGTGCTTTTCTGGAGCTATAAATGTGTGCTTTTTTCTTGGAGCTAGTTATAACATCTGCCTGGTTCCCCTGGTGATTAACAACCAGAATACAGTTTTTAACGTGTGTTCGTATTTGTATCTGTATGAGACCTGTGATCTTACCTATTTCCGAAAATTATCTCTTAGCCACAGGTATTTCCTCCAGAAAGTTCGGGGAAACCCACTGAGCTTAAATATAACTAAACATAGAAAGATAGTGATCATAGAATTTTTTTTAAGATTTTATTTGTTTATTTGACAGACAGAGATCACAAGTAGGCAGAGAGGCAGGCAGAGAGAGAAGGGGAAGCAGACTCCCTGCTGAGCAGAGAGCCAGAAGGAAGGCTTGCTTCCAGGACCCTGAAATCATGACTTGAGCCGAAGGCAGATGCCCAACCCACTGAGCTACCCAGGTGCCCCGATCAAATAGTTTTTAAAAAAACAGGATAATTATCATAGTAATAGATCTGTGAAGGATAAAAAGACATTAAAACAAGGATAAAAACATTAAAAAAGGATAAAAAGATTGCGGCTAGCAGTTAAGAAAGAATAACATAAAACAGAATCAGAAAAGCTCGGGAACGAATTAGAGATAAAATTAATAAACACCATAGAAAAATCACTGTGAGAGAATGACAGGGCCAAAAAGGGAAAAGCGCCACAGACATGAAGACATGAAGACGCCCCTAAGGAAAGATTTTGCAGAGAATGATAGACACAAAAGATAAACTATCCAATGTGTATATAATAGTTCCCAAGGAGGGAAAAATGCAACATAAGGAAGTAAATAGCAAAATCTATAACCTGAGAAATTTTCTAGAAAAAAGAATCACTTGAATTATACAATCTGAGAAAAACAACCCCAAATGTCCAACCAAGACATATTTTAGTAGAAATTCGAACCTTAAAAGAAAACAGTACATTGGATATCTACATAAAATGAACAAGTTATTTGAGTGGGAAGGAGAATCAGTTTCATCAGATATCAAACTAGCCATCAGACACACTTTATGTCAGAACTCTAAAGAGTGACATATTTAAGAAGTTCAAGGAAAGGAAATAAGAGTCAAGGGTTTCAACTCCAGTCAAAGAGATCAAGTTAAAAAGGCACAGCACAAACTGCTACAAGCTTCAAAGAACTGTGGAGAATATTGTTCCCCTGATCATTTTCTGAGAAACTTACTAACGAGCAAGCTTCAGATGGAAAACAAAAAAGACCCAGTGCAAGGGCTTGGGGGAGCCCTGAGTATGTCTAACGAGAGAAGCAGCCCTGGGTGATGGGGACAGGAGTGACAGACTAGTATGTAACCGTTCTGTGTTCTGACAACTACATCTAAGCCAAGTTTCAACACATGGGGAGAGAAGAGAGTGTATAATGTGTCCAATAACCTCATTGATGTCCTTGTTGGTATTCACTGGAAGTAAAAAGATGTTACTTTAAAATAGATGCTGAGGAAGGAGGGGAGGATTCGAAAAGGTCTTTGGTAATTTCAGTATTTCTCATGGTCGGAAACCAACAGACAAACTAATAAAGTAAGGGCTACAAATATCACACAGAGCTATTACTATAAAGGTAGCCTTTAGAACGAAAGTAAAAATGTCGTACTACGGTTCCTTTCCCGCACCCCCATTCCCACAGTTTTGCTTTGGGGGTTTGGGTTGCCTGTGGTCAACCATGACCCAAGGGCAGATGACCCTCCTTCTGCTTTATCGTCCGATCATCAGTAGTAACCCGACGTTCTGTCACAACACCTGTGTCATCCACTTCACTTTCTTTCATCCCTTACGCATTGTATCATCTCATAGTCTCACAAGAAGGCTGAGTATAGGGCAATAAGATATTTTGAGAAAGAGAGAGACCGCATTCAAATAACTTTCGTGCCTTACAGCATTATAATTGTTCTGTTTTATTATTAGTGTTGTTGCTCTCTTATGGGCCTAATTTATAAATTAAGCTTTATCATAGGTATGCATGTACAGGAAAAGCAGTATATATGGTGTCCAGTTCTAATTGTGATTGTAGACACCCACCGAGGGTCTTGGAACATGTTCCCTGCAGATGAGGGGGGCTATTGCACCAAAAGAAAGGCAGGGGCCGAAGTTTGGCCTCTCGGAATGTACATGTGTTATAGCTTTTATTTCCAAAGGACATCTATGTTTTACATAATTTTTAAAAATCAAAGCAAAAAGAGGACGTGAGGTCGATCTGGCTGTAATATCTGCCACCCCACTGATCACCGGGGTTGCATGGGCAGATCTGGCTGGCTAGGCAGGTGGACCCTTCCTCCTTCACGGCCCAGTGGGCTTCCCTCCTGAGGCTGCGTGCTCAGTTAAGAGGACAGATTGGTAGTCAAGCTTCCAAGAGCCAGACATATTAAAAAAAAAAAAAATCCAAGCAATAAAGAAAAAACAAAACCCAGCTGTATAGGAAGATAGTGGCACAACTACTCACAGAAGAATTATTTCAAGTTACTTTTTAAAAGTCACCAAAAAAAAAAAAAAAGATATTTTAAACTGCTTTCAGCTGTCAAATATTTAGTAAACAATTAGTGCAGTTATGTTAAGCCTGTGTATGTATTATTATATTTATAAACACACATATTTATATCTTATATATGTATATACAGTCAGATAAAGCAAATAATTATATTAACTTCATTAGAAACCAAGATAATGAACCTAATTTAAGGAATGAAAACATATCAAAACAATTCAGTACAAACGCTGATCTTTCATTTGAATTGGAAATAATTCTATGAACTATTTTTCCCCTTCCTGAAAATACTTATTACTTCTGTCTACTCTAGCTAGAAACACCCTTAACACTCACACTGAGCTCTCTGCATACCACTCCCTTCCCCTCTGAAAGGAGCCAGTGCTCCTTAGAGAAACAGGTATTTGAAGATCCGGAGAAGTCATGTCCAAGATCAATCCGGGATATCTTGTCATGACTGAAAAGCAAGAATACAGACTTGGGGACCTATCTGAAGGGGTTCTATTGGTCAGAGCAAGATTAATTTGAGCATCGAGAAAAGTATTCACTAAAATGGATTGAAAAATCACACCCAACATATGAAATCTGTAAGTTCAAAATGATACCAAGGAATCTCATTGGTTCCTTTACAAGTTGCTAGGCACCAACTCATTATGCTGAAAACTGATAAGCAAAAGATAAGCATTTATCTTGCCTTTCCTGCATGAATTAGATTTCAGAAAAAAAAAAAACCAAATTGTTGATAAGGAGAAGTTCTTCTTTATAAAAGAATCATAGGCAAGGACTGATAGCATTGGGAAATTACCAATTTGCAATCCCTAATGAAATAAAACATCCATGCCAGTATTCCTCAGCCTCCTTTTCATTATCATTCCCCTAAGGAGCCCTTTGAGACATTTTTTCTTCCTAATCACACCCCCTCCCATGAAATTTTAATGCCACAGATACACTGTCTTTCCATTTCCATTTCCATGTACATCTTTGCTTTCTACATTAGACGAATGAGATTTTTTCCTACCCCCCCCCCCCAAAAAAAACTAACTGGTCTCTTTGGAGGCATTATCACCCAGGTTGGGAATGTGCGAACCAGAACAATGGTCACCCATGCTCTGAAGGTGAATGTTATCGTGGCAAGAACTGCTCATCATTCTTAAAAATGTGGAACGAGATGGGCACCTGGGTGCCTCAGTCAGTTAAGCTTCTGACTCTTGCCTTTGGCTCAGGTCATGCTCTCAGTCAGGGTCCTGAGATCAGGCCCGGTCTCAGGCTCCTCACTCAGCACAAGTCTGCTTAAGACTCCCTCTCCCAGTGTGCCTGGGTGACTCAGTCATCAAGAGTCTGCCTTCAGCTCCGGTCATGATCCCAGGGTCCTGGGACCGAGCCCTGCATTGCGCTCCCTGCTCAGCAGGAAGCCTGCTTCTCCCTCTCCCATTTCTCCTGCTTGTGTTCCCTCTCTCGCTGTGCCTCCCTCTGTCAAATAAATAAATAAAATCTTAAAGAAAAAAAAGTCTCCCTCTCCCTCTACATCTCCCTACCATGCTCACTCTCTGTCTCTTTCTCTAAAATAAAAAAAAAATCTTTAAAAATTTTTTAAAAATAAAAAAATTATAAGCCTTTAGCAGTACCGAGTAATACTTTAAAAAAAAAAAAAAAAGGCGATGATTTGGATCTAATCTCCCCTGGGTTTAGAAAGAGAGACAAGCATGTAAAATACAGTCCAGCAGGAGGAAACAAGCAGTTAAACCCAGAATATGTGAAGTTCTACAGAGTAAATGACCCACTTTCCTCAACAAAGAAAGGGGGAAAAGAGGAGCAGGGAAGGAACTAATTATAGATTAAAACAAATTTAAGAGACCTGGCAACCAAATGTAGTGTGAGGAGTCCTATTGAACAGAGTTTGGATATCAGATGATATTAAGGAATTATCAGTAATTGTGTTGAATATGATAATAGTATTGCAGAGTCTTTGTCTCTCTCCTTATCTCTACTTCTCAGTCTGTTTGAAATTTCTCATGTCCAAAAGGTTTTCTAATACTCTTTGCTTATCCCAAAATATCCTAAACTAAACCTAAAATAAAGAAAGCAGCTCTTTGGAATTAGGGGCTAGCATGCCCAAATATTCCAATTGTTCAAAGAAGCTTGAAATTAGGTTTTTATGCAAAATCTCCCAGTTTTTCAATGTGAGTGGCAAGTTCTGTATTTTTTAAAGATCTGCTTGGCCCCACGGTGGACTCCATGGAGCTGGTGAGCTCCCAGTCTGGGACCTTAGGAGAAAATGCCAAACTCCGTTGCTTTGATTAAAAACAGTCCTTTCTGTACTGGGAATAACTCGCCTGCTTTTAGCTTTAAACTTTGTGGTTATTTTTGAAATGCCAGTTTATTTTGCTAAGGATGACTAAAGCAACAATTGATTCGAGAAATGTATTTCCAGGTCTCATTTTCTCGCTGTGCCTGAAAGCACGGCTGCTGGCCAGGTCTCCTCTTCCTCAACGTGTCTGTGTCATTTAACTGTCACCACACCCCCACTCCTTCCCCATGTCCCATCTTGGCGTTCTTTCCCCCCCCTTTTCCCACAGGACAGACCCTCATTTCTTCCCACACTCCCCACCCCCCTGGGGGGAGGCTCCTATGATTTGTTACCATCACCCGCCCATGACTCTAAGTACCCGCTCCAGCCTGCCCTCCTGCTGATTCTCCAAGATGCCTTAAAGACGTCTTAATTCCACAGCTCGCCCACCAGGAACATTATCTTTTCCCCCTGCCACTCCCCTCTCTTGAAGTCACTGTGAACAGTGCTACCACGCTCAGAAGTTTTAAGCTGGGATATCTAATAGCTGTATGATCTCAAACTTGGGTCTGTGTTCTTTCATTTATTCATTTAACAAGTATTCATTGGCTGCCCGCTCTGTGCCAGGCACTCTCTGGGTGCTGGGGACGCAAGAACACGGCAAAGGCTTTGCTCTGATAAGGCTGAAAAGATACAGACAAGTTCATGATAGAGCAGGGCGAGGCAACAGAGTCACTCTGAGGACGGGACATTGGAGCAGAGATCTGGATGAAGTGAGGGAGTGAGCCTTGCAGATTATCTGGGGAGGAGGATTCCAGGCAAAGGAAGGGGATATGAAAAGGCCCTGAGGCCCCGAGGCTGATTCCAAGAATAGAAAGTAAGCCAGAAAGTTTGGAAACCAATGAGTGAGAGGAGGGTAGGAAGAGAAGGAATTAAAGAAATAGCAAGGACGTGGGTGCTATAGAGTCTTATCAGTCAGGGGACCCAATTAAAAAGTGGACAAAGGTTTTGAATAGACATTTCTCCAAAGAAGAAAAGCCCATGAAAGGACGTCCAACATCATTAGCCATCAGAGACACTCAAATCAAAACCATGGTGAGATACGACTTCCCACCGACTAGAATGGCTGTACTGAAAAGGATAGCCAACGAGTGCTGGCTCGGGAGGATGAGGATGGAAGCTTGGAACTCTCCTCCATTGCTGGAGAAAAAGCAAAATGGTTCAGCTTTGGAAAACGGGCCTGCAGTTCCTGAAAAGTTAAATATAAAGTCACCACATGACCCAGCAATTCTGCTCCTAGAAATATACTCAAGGAGAACTGAAAACATATGTCCCCACGAAAACCTGAATGGGAATATTTATAGCAATATTATTTGTAAGAGTCAAGATGTGCAAACAACCCAAATGCCCACCGACTGGCGAATGAATAAACAAAAGGCGATCGGTCTGTACGATATATATTATTTGGCAATAAAAAGAAATGAAGTTCCAATTGATGGGACAATACAGATGAATTGCAAACACGCTCAGTGAAAGAAAGCAGGCACAGAAGAACATATATTGTCTGATTGCATCTGTATGAAATGTCCCAAACAGTCCAATCCCTAGAAATTAGTGATGACAAGGAATAGGAGAAGAGTGAGATGGGGAGTGATCCTTAATTGGGTATGGGGCTTCTTTGAGGGATGGTGGAAAGGTTCTGGAATTAGATAGTGGCCATGGTTACACAACCTTGTGGATATCCTAAAAATCACTGAATTGTGTACTTGGAAATGGTAAATTTTGTGAGATGTGAATTACATCCCAATTTAAAAAAAAAAAAAAAAAACCCTGGGAGATTCAGGGACTCTGTCTCCCTGGCCTGTCTGTACCTCCACTGCCCCATCCCAGTCCCAGCTGCCACTCCTGAATTGAGGCCATTAACCATCGGACCAGCCTGGCTGTTCCCTCTCTTGCCCCAGAGTGCTCCCTTTAAAACTGGAAATCATATCACACCCCTCCGCTAGGTAAAGCCCTCCTCCAGCAGCTTCTCATGGCCCGTGGAATCAAATCCGACCTTCCTGTAGCCAACAGGACCCTTGTGTGATATTGCTTCTGCCTGCCTTCCCCTCACCCTCATTCCACTTGACCCTCATCATTTTGGCCCAGATTATCCAGATTCGATCGGATTAGAATCATTTTGGTCTCTCTGTTCCTAAAACACCTATGCTTATTCCCACGTTGGGGCCTTTTCCTTGCTGTTCCCTCTGCCAAGATTGCTGTTCCCTCTGCATGGGCAGCCCCTCTTCATCCAGGCTTCTGCTCCCAACTCACCTCTTCCGGGAAGTCACCCTGAGCAGGCTGTCTGAAGCGGCCTTCTCTGCCTCTGTCCACCTCCTTCCTGGCACTTCCTCAGCCTACTAACCTTGTTCACTTGTGTGATTGCTTGTCCTGTGTCCCTCTCCTCGAGATGAGAGTTCCCTGAGAGCAGGGAATGGACGTGGGGTCAGGCACATGCTGGGATCTCAACAGTACGTGTCAAACGAATAAACGAATCATCACGCGTCTGCCACCGAAGCCGCACAACTGGATGGCATGTACGTTTCTGAACATGGTTTATTTGTCACACGCAAGAGAACATTTTTGAAAATATGAAAAGTTCTGATGTGGATTCTCATATCCCAGGGTATTTTCCTGCAGGCTGTTCCAGGGAGAGATCTCCATGGGGACCTGGAGAGCTCGCTGGACAAGAAAGCACAGGGGGGAAATGGTCGCTGAAGCCCTGAGGAAATTGCCCAGGGGACTCTGCACTGTGCAGGGGGGTGGGGGGACGAGCAAGAAGTTCATGTCTGAGACCATATCTCCGTCAAGGGAGAAGGCCCAGGTTAAAGCCAAAATTGAGCACCTGAGCCAGAACTGGGAAGATAAATGGCACCTACACTCCAATCTGCTCCTACGGGAGCCTCTTTGGGTTATTTTAACACTGAGCTGGGGGTGGCAGGCTTTTGAAGGGCTGTTTCCCTGGTTACAAAGACCCACTCGTCCCAGGCCCAGGGGTGACTCATGACAGATGCTAAACACACGTGTGCACTTCTGCACACACAGCTACGTACATGCCAAGCATTTGAAATAGGCCTGACAGGTATCTGTAAGATCACATGGTGCTAAAACTATCTTGAAAGTCACACTGGTGGGACATCTGGGTGGCTCAGGGGGTTAAGCGTCGGCCTTCGACTCAGGTCATGATCCCAGGCTCCTGGGATCCGGTCTCACATCAGGCTCCTTGCTCGATGGGGAGCCTACTGTTCCCTCTGTCTGTTGCTCCCCTTGCTTGTGCTCTCTCTCTCTGACAAGTAAATAAATAAGAGAAAAAAAAAATTTTGTAAAAAAAAAAAAAAAAGACACACTGGCAATAGGAACTGAAAACATGTCCCAACTCTTGTCCCAATATTTCTACATCCAAGATTGCTTCCTCATGATGTTATCTGAAATACGAAATCGGTTTCTACAGAAAATTGTTCATCCCTCTGTTCTCAACTCCAGTAAAAACTTGGAAACTAGTGAGTGTTCAAAAATAGAACATGATTAAGTGAACCACTTCTAGACACATGATGAACTATATTACGGTCATTAAAATTCTATTTGGGGAGAGCTGGTAATAACCGGGAGGGAGGCAGGATACAAAATTGGAATTATAGATGATTTCTACTGTGACAACAACAAAACCTTCTACACAGAAAAAAATAGCAGAGAGAGAAATCCAATCCAGTAGTAAAGAGTTATCTTCAGGGGGTGGGAATCACATAGGAGGCTCTCTACCTTTTAATTTTCTAGAAGGAATTTTCCTAAATTATCAAAACAATTGGATTATTTTTTAAAAAATTGTAGGAAAGTAAGTGAATACAAATACACGTAAGGAAGGCAAAAATTGTGATGTTTGGTGGCATGAGACAGGAGAATGAAAAGGGAAGCTGAGGTACAGAGGGGGCAAGGAGAGGGAGCTATGCGATGATCCCTTTTTTTTTATGGTTCATGCATCTTAACCTCAGGCAGCCGTGGCTGTCCAAACCAGGATTTATGTGCAACTGTGTCTACTCCAAGTTTGTGCTCTTACCTTTTACCCACTGATCAACTGCCCAGTCCCCACCACCACCAGCGTCATCATCACTGTCCATTTCCTCAACCCAAAGACACTTTTTCTCACATTTTAATGTTTCTGAAATACAATTCACAGAGCAGCTTTTTTTTCTCTCTGTTACTAAACCAATGATTCATCTATAATCAATGCTGGCATACAATCAAGGAAATGTTGTAATTGCTGCTTTATGGAGTAGTTACGATAGGCCGGGAACTACCTAGTTCATCAGGTCCTGACAGCAACTCTCTAGAAGACACAGTTCGTGCACTGCTTTAGAGATGAAGAATAAGGCTCAGAGGAATGAGGGACATGCCCAAGGCCATCCAGGAAGTAAAAGGCCTACCCAGATCTCAACCTGCAAAACACTGGGCAATCTAGTTTGTCTCCTCCAAAACATTCAGCCTGTGCCACTCCATGGTCTCCACCTCACACTCTCCCGTTCCCTGGCCCCAGTTCTCTGAAGATATTGAATAAATCATTCTACAATGACTCATCAAATCTCCTTCTAGGGGACCACCCATCCTCCACAAGTAGTCCCTTTGTTTCCAGCAGAGTTGACTCTAACCTTTCCATAGATGTATGCCTCAAGCCTGGCCAACCCGATTATTGTATTCCCTGTGTCATGGTGATTGGTTCAGAGATGGACACCCTGAACCGAGTCACAGCCAATGAGATGCCCTCAATACTTTCTGTAAATTTCAGAAATACACCGTGGTCTCTTCGCCTAGAGAGGAATTAGAATGGCTGGAACTGCTGCAGCCATCTTGTGACATGAGGTCTGGTAATAGAGTCAACACTGAGGTAGCAGAGTCAGGGAAGGTGAGAGAAAGAAACTGGGTCTTTTGGGATCAATCCATGCCAAACAGAAATCATACCCCAGCTGGGATAGTTTAAGTAAGATATTCCTTCCAGAAAACTCTTCAACAAGTCCCCAGTGTCTGGTAATTTGACCAAACTTCACCATTTGGCATCCGAGGACTCCCTGATCTGGCTTCAATCTGCAGTTTCCACTTTCAGGCTCTGTATATCTTATATCTTCCTGTAATCCAGTGCTCCAGCTGTCTTCCGTCACTCAAACTTTGGCAACAAACCAGCATTTTTTCTTCTTAGCAGGTTTTATAAATCCTGTGCATTCCACCTCAAATGGCATTCCTCTCCCCCACCCCGCCCCCTAGCAATAAAACCTCCTAATAGTCTTAGATGTCCAAAGACAGGCCGCTCCCATCACTATGAGGATCGCAGGTAGGATGAAAGGCCTTCAGAATGGATGTTACAGAGAGAATTCAAGGCATCAAATAACCTTTGGTTCAGCTCAGGCTTTCTCTGGCCTGCGGAGTCAATACCGCTTGTGTCAGAACAATTGCAAAAATATAGACACAGATGGAAGGAAACTTCAGCCCAGACCTATAAAATCAGAATCTCTGGGAATGGACCCCACAAAGCTGCCCCTTTATCAAAATCTCCAGGTGATTCTAATGTTTGCTAGCATTTGACAACTTCTGGCCTAGAAAAATGTTAAGTCCCTTTTAACTCTGCAGTCTTATAAAGTCTGGGCGTTTATCAAAGTCTCAACTTCCCCTCCCACCACTTCTCCTCATATGGAAATTCCTGACTTTCATCGTTTCCCCCTCTGGACCCTGATCCTTGGAAATCATTTCACAGCATGGCATGGGAAGGGAGGCTTCACTGTGAAGATTTTATCAGAGGGAACTCTGTTGCCTCATCTCTCCCCGGCAACTGTGTGTGGGCACGCAGGCACTCCTAGTTATGTTCAATGTTGAGTGTTTCTCCGAGAGTGTGAATCTGTGTAACGCGAATCCACCCTCCACGCTTTCCCCTCTGCCCTTCCCTCTACCCCAAATCCCGTTTGCTTCAGTATTGTTTTTTGGTAAAATTTTATTTATTTGTTTGAGAGAGAGATCACGAGCAATGGGGAGGGGTAGAAGGAGAAGCAGACTCCCCACTGAGCAGAGATTCCCAACGGTGCGGGTCTCTGTCCCAGGACCCAGGAATCATGACCTGAGCCGAAGGCAGATGCTTAACTGACTGAGCCACCCAGGCACCCACTTCTGTATTCTTTTAACACAAGTTCGAGGAATATCCACCGTGTGCCAGCTATCTGCTGGGTCTTGGAGATAATTGAGATTAAAAACAGAGGCAGTCCCTGTCCTTGAGGAGCTCAGTCTACTGGGAGAGATGGTTCCATAATATAATCTGACAAATGCAGGACACCAAGTATACATGCTCTTGAATCATTCGTCCGTTCACTCACCTGTTTGCTTGCGCAATGGAAATGTTTGAGAACAGCCTGCACAGGGCGATGGGGATAACAGCAGTGGACAAATGGACAAGACCCTGCTCTGCGAGAGCCCTCATTGCAGTGGGGAAAACGAATGAATGGACCCGGCCAGATCTGACAGTAATATGTGCAAGGAGAAAAATAAAACTAGATCATGTGAGAGAGGTGCTGGGTATGGGGGAGAAATGGGCCCGGTGTGATCAAGGGGGCTTCACTGAGAACATGACCTTTGAGCTGAGACTGATCCAGAATGCTGAGAAGGAGCCACCAGAAAGCAATAGAGAAGCAAATCCTAGGCAAAGGCATGGCCAGAACAAATCCGGTGAGATACACCATGGGTTCTAGGAACTGGAAGGCCAGTTGCCTGAGTGAAGAAGGTAGGAAGTGAAGACAGGGAGAGGAAAGGGGCCTAATGGAGCAGAATGTACCAGATCCTAGAAATCTGAATTTCATCTCAAGTGCAATGGGGTGCCATGGAAGGATTTTTTTTTTAAATCTTTTTTTTAAGATTTTATTTATTTATTTGACAGACAAAGATCACAAGTAGGCAGAGAGGCAGGCAGAGAGAGAGAGAGGAAGGGAAAGCAGGCTCCCTGCTGAGCAGAGAGCCTGATGCGGGGCTCCATCCCAGACCCTGGGATCATGACCCAAACCCAAGGCAGAGGCTTAACCCACTGAGCCACCCAGGCACCCTCCCCGAGCACCCTGCCATGGAAGGATTTTAAGCAGAGGCGTATACCAGGTTGTGGAATCTGAGATTGGATATAAGACACTAGATTATAGGATGCCCAGATCTAGGTTGTTGAAGTCAGTGTAGAAAGAAAATGGGTACAAAATGGAAGTCAGGGACAGAACCAACAAGACAGGCAGATGGATGGGATTGGGATAGGGCAGGCTGAGAGAGAGCCCAGTTAGATGACAACTAGCTTGAGTTCAGGGGTGGGTGATAATGTCATTTACTGGGAGGAAGACAGGGCAATGGGGACTGGTACATGTTTTGGAAGTGTATTAGCCATCCAAGTGGCTGTGTTAGTGAGGCAGTTGGATGTACAAGCTCTGAGCTCACTGGAGAACTCAAAGATGGAGATATAAGGGGCGGGTTGTGGCCACAGGGCCCTGGCAGAGGCATGGCCCTGGGACTGTGGTCTTGCTAAGGAGGAAGGATCAATTTCTTCCATTGGAGGAGTGGAGAGAAAGAGTCTCCATATTTATGGGTCGCTTGGCAACTTGATCACAAGTGACAGAAACCACCACTGGTTGCTGAACAGCTCATAGACTGAGAGTTGAGAAGGAAAGAGCCCAGGTAGGGCCTGAATCTTAGCAGCAGAAACCCAAGAACCATCTTGGGATGGTTCAGCCCCAGCTGTCTTCTGTCCCTGTGATAGGCCACTGCAGGGGGATAGTTCCGGGAGCAAAGTCTGAAGGACCCACATCTTGGTCATGGGGTGTGTCTGGGGGCACACCTGCTTCCACCAGGACCTCATGACATGCAGGATGGGGGAGGGGAGCTCTCAAAGAAAACCTGGGTACGATTCTCAAAGAAGAGAAGAGGAAGCTGGGCAGACAAGAGCATCAGACACCTGCTGTACCTACCCTGCCTGTAACCTCTGGCACTTTTTTTTACCACCCAGCTAGAAGGTCAAATTCTCTCTGAAAATTCCTTTGACCTTCGAAAATGAATTTATATGCTCCTCCTCCATGCTTCGATTCTCTCCATTATAAACTCTGTGGGCCTGTCTACCCATCTCTGCAACAGACTGTGATCCTGCCAACGTCAGAAACGCACTCCTATTCATCAGTGAAACCCCAGCAGCTCACATGGGGCCTGGCACGTAATTGGAATTCAGTCCAAAATTTGCTGCCTTGAATGTGGTCCCATCCATTGAAGATAATCTGGATCATGACCCTGAAACTTTTTTTTAATGTATCATTCTGTATTCATTCTAAAGTCCAGGGTGAGTTGAGTGACAAATTACAGAGATCTCTCCCAAATGCCTTTCAAGTCACACAGCCAAATCAGTTCAGCAAATTATATGTAATCAACAAGGAAATCAATAAGTACTTCAAGTGCATTAAAGAGTTTAGCAGATTCATTATGTATTTAGCACATTCAGTCCAATTTGCAAGAAGTTCAGAGAAAAACAGGCTCTAGCATGTAAACAGTGCCTCTGATTGCCTCTTTGGAGAGCCCCTGGCCGCTCAGCCTTCGGAGGTAAGGGCCGATCAGGAGCCCCAGTGCCTCCCCACCCACTGGAGCCCAGCCAGCCGAGGCCAGTAGCATGACTCAGGAGTTTCACCTCCAAAGGCAGTAATGAGGATCTTACATCTCATGGGCTTTTCAGCTTGGAAATTCCATGGGGGATGAGAGAAGGGAGGGAAGGAGGAAGAGGAGGGAGAAGAAATATCGAAAGCATTAATTTCCCTGGGATGTTGGCCTTTCCCTCAGTATCTCCACAACTTCCCTGAAAGGGGATGATTCCCTAATTTATTCGACAAACCTTGTCTGAGCACTTGCTCTGTGCCAGGTCCCAGGTGCCAAGCTCAATCAGACCTGCACCTGCCTTTCAAGCAACTCACAGTTGGGGCGACAGAAGACAACATTGGCCCAAGTGAAGGAATTGACCCTCTCTGCCCAAGGGGCGGGGAATAAGGGACATTTGATCAGGGTGCCCGTTATATTATGCCCTCTATCACTCCCTCAGTGAGAGAAGGCCAACGCAAGTGAATTGTAGCAAAGAAAGGAAACCCCTGGACGCCTGGGTGGCTCAGTAATTAAGCACCTGCCTTTGGCTCAAGTGATGATCCCAGGGTCCTGGGATCGAGCCTTGCATCGGGCTCCCCGCTCAGAGGGGAACCTGCTTCTCCCTCTCCCACTCCCCCTGCTTGTGTTCCCTCTCTTGCTGTCTCTCTCTCTCTCTCTGTCAAATAAATACATTAAAAAATCTTTAAGGGCGCCTGGGTGGCTCAGTTGGTTGAGCGGCTGCCTTTGGCTCAGGTCATGATCCTGGACTTCCAGATCAAGTCCCGCATCGGGCTCCCAGCTCCTTGGGGAGTCTGCTTCTCCCTCTGACCTTCTCCTCTCTCATGTTCTCTCTCACTCATTCTCTCTCAAATAAATAAATACAATCTTAAAAAAAAGGCAACCCACTGGCAAATTAACCCTGAGCACACCCGACTTTCGAGGCTGTCCTGGATCCAGGGGTTTCTGGGACATCATCTCATATTTTTGTGACTTCTTCTTTCTACCTTGCTCAGTCCTACACTGCTGCCCTTCTCAGGCAGAATTACCTTTTGTGGGTAAGAAGCTGGCCACCAGCCTCTGTCCCCACAGCTCCCAGCCAAGGAGAAGAATGTCCTCCCCTGTGGGTTCAACCCAAATCCTGGTTCTGTCCCTACCAGCCTCCTTTCACTCG
Organism: Neogale vison; assembly: GCF_020171115.1. Lineage (NCBI taxonomy): Eukaryota > Metazoa > Chordata > Mammalia > Carnivora > Mustelidae > Neogale > Neogale vison. Next base: position 252,865,403 of record NC_058091.1, on the reverse strand, counting down.
GCGGCTCTGATACCCATCCTGGTGCAGGGCTGGGAGGATGGCCCACCCGCACGCCAAGCACTACACATGGGGAAGGCTCCCCCCAGGAAAGGGGAAGCGAAGCCAGCAGGGGCGGAAACAGATAACGTAAAACTGATAACATTTAAATAACATAAAACTAGCTATCCCCTCTACTAATGCCTGCCTCCTTTCTAGGGAGGAAGCCGCGTGCCCAGGGCAGAGGGAGGAGTGGAACCTAGTGTGACTCGTTCTCTCCAGTGAGTGCGTGCTGTCTTCCTCTCCACACCCCCAACCCCCAACCTAAATCTGAAATAGAAATCAAGAGAAGAACCCGCCCACTGCAGCCTGGGTGTTAGCCTTGCGGGCAGGAGATGCTGCCTGTTGCTCCAACTCCCTCTCAGGGCAGAGCTCTGCAGGGGCCAAGTGTCTGCTGATTCCCGCCGCCCCAAAGGTGTCCTCTGGGCACCTCTGGGGGCAGATCCCTAGCCCATGCTCCTACCTATAAGGCTGGAGAGTCCTTGGCCTCTCCCTGGAGAGTTCTGGAACAGGCCAAAGGACTCAACAGTTGGAATAAGGAAGTGACAGCTGGAGCTTCAGCAATCATATTAGACACTGAGGTGGCTTTGAGGTTGGAAGCATGCTAAAGATGATACAGTAGAAAAATAGGAGGAGTTTGAGTATATGACGTTGAAACACTGTCACACTAGCCCTGAGCTTTTGACTTCCATACTTCTTTTATAGAAGACAAACTTCTTAATTTTGTTACATGCAGCCAAACTTAATCTCCCACCTACCTGCTAGTTTGTTCAAGAAAGATTTTATTTCTTTATTTTTAGAGTACGAGTGGTGGGAGGAGCAGAAGGGGAGGGAGAGGGTGAGGGAAAGACTCTCCAGCAGACTCCATGTTGAGTATGGGCTATGAGTGCAGGGCCCGGCAAGAGTGGGCCTGATCTCGTGACCCTGAAATTATGCTGAGGTCATGACCTGAGCCAAAACCAAGAGTCAACTCTTAACGGACTAAGCCACCCAGGTGCCCCATCCACTTGCTAGTTTCGATGAGACCCGGCCTTTGTCTCTACCCTTGGGTTTCATAAGAGGACCCTGGATCTTTCCAGCAAAACTCTTTTTAACTGCACTGGTTTGGATGGTGGGATTTTATCCCTTTCAAAATCAAACATAATCTGTTTTTTTTTTATTCCTCTCCATCTCCACCCCTCCTTTACTCATCACAAACTATACTAGCCATCGTCTTCAAATTAAACAACTGTTAAAGGATATTTTTTTTTCCTAAAGATTTTATTTATTTATTTGAGAGAGAGAGACAGTGAGAGAGAGCATGAGCGAGGAGAAGGTCAGAGAGCGAAGCAGACTCCCCATGGAGCTGGGAGCCCGATGTGGGACTCGATCCCGGGACTCCAGGATCACGCCCTGAGCAGAAGGCAGTCGTCCAACCAACTGAGCCACCCAGGCGTCCCCAAGGATATTTTTTTTTAAAAAAGCAAAATCATGACTGTTATACAAACATAAAATGAGCAAGGGTCAAAGATATGATTTAGCTCATTAATAATGAGGGAAGAAGGAAGATCATATAACAGCTCCAAGGAGAATGCGAGGTCTCAGTCTTTGGTCTGCTTCTTCGCTTATCGACACTCCCTGGACCACGGAGCTGGTCTCAGCTGGACCCACAGCTTCAAATGTCATCTATGTCTTTTAACTCTCCAGTTCACCTCTTCAGAGCACAGTCCTGAACTCCATCGTAGCACGTCTAACCCCTACTCAGCATCTCTGCTTGATCATCTACGAGACACAGTCTGTCTTAACCTAACTCGGATCTTCCCTCAAAACAGTCCCACTCCCAGCCTTCCAGGCTCCCTGCCGCTGTGTCCTCCTTCCATCAGCTCAATCAGAATCTTGGAGTCATTCCGGGCTTTCCCAAGCCTTTCATATTCCACGTTCCATCCACAGACAATCCCATTGCCTCTACTGAATTTATCCCAGAGCCCAGGACTTGCTGCCCTTGCTTCTGGCCACCATTTTTTCTCACTTGGATCTACAGCCGCCCCTCAGAGGCCCGCAGGCTACTACCACCCTTATTCCTGCACAGCTTTTCCCAATGTAGCCCCCACGGCAAGCCCTCCCAAGTGTAAGTCTGATCCATGTCATTTTTCTGCTTAAAAATTCCCAGGGGTTTCCATTGTACTCCTAGGGAAAGCCTTGGCTCAAAGTTACAGTCAACCATGCCATCAAGGTCCAGCCCACTGCTCTTCTGTCCTCTTCTGTGCCACAGTCCCCTCACCCACTTGACTCCAGCCCCCTGGACCACTGGCCATTGCTCCAACAAGCCAGGAGCCCCCTCGGGGGTGGGCCTCGCTCTGGTGCTATCTCTTTTGTCCCGGACACCCTTCCTTGATATCTCCTGGCTAATGCCTCACCTTCCCGTCCCTGCTAGAATGTCTCTTCCCAACTACCTGTTTATGGGCAGATCCCCGCAGCCACGCTTGCCCCTCACCCTCCTGATCAGCCCACCCTGCTCTTTCTGTGCTCTTACTCCCTCAGCTTTATCATCTTCTACAATCCTGGATCATGTACTGATTTATTGTGGGGTTTCCTTGGTTTGTGGTCTGTATTCCCAAAGTAGAATATTAGCACCTTGGGGTGATTTTTATTTTTATCTGTTTTGTTCATAGATTTATCCCAAATACCTGTAACAGTGCCTGCCGCGTCGTAGCTGCTCAACAGACAGTCGTCTTAGAATTGTTCCACGCACCGCAGGCCACCTTACACAGCCGTTTCTTTTACAGTCTCAACACTCCCATGAGTAATGGCACAGGCACAAAGGCGGGGCAGCGTCGGGGCAGAGGGACTGCACAAGGACACAGAGCAAGCGCCAGGGCAGCATTGAACCTGAGTCTTGGTGAAGTCCAGGTTGGGGATGTCACTACCTCAGTCCCGATGTCCCGCTGATAAGGCTGAATGTCACCAGGGACCCTGGTTCTCACGCTCCAGAGAGCATCAAGACCACCTGGGAGGCTGTGGAACACAGATTTCTGGGTACCACCCCCGAGACTCTGAGTCAGTAGCGCTGGAAGGGGGCCAAGGATCTGCTTTGCTGACAGGTTCCCAGCTGCCACCAGCGTTGGACTGGACACCCTACTCGGAGAAGCCACAGGGTGGGCAAGGGAGCACGCCTGATGGGCTTTCATCGGGAAGGGCAGAGTTCTCTTTCCTTTGGAAGGGGCTGCTGGCAGGCTGGATGACAGATGAGGAACCCCTGCAGGGGTGAGACCAGGCTGCGGTCTGGGGACTGGAGCAGAGGGCAGCGGGCTCACAAGCAGGTCAGGGGCATCTCCGTGTTCCCCTGGGCCCTATTCCCCACAGCCCATCTGCCGCCCTCTCGTCCAGCTGATAAGCACATCTCCTCGGCAGGACATGCGGGCCTCCTGACTCCTCACGCACTTGCAATTTTAATTATCTGCCAGAGCGTGATTTCCACAGCCACCCCCACTAGGGGCGGATAGGAGGCGAGCCAAATAGCTCCAAAAGGTATGATGTCAGCAAAAAAAAAAAAAAAGAGGAATCACAGTCTCCTCGGCAACGCCTTGGGGATGGGAGCTATGGTGGTGAATCCAGGGACGTCCCTGTCCCTTGGACAGGCAAGCTGCAAGCAGTGGAGGGGACTGTTGGCAGGGTCCTTGGACAAACTCCCCCCCACACCGTTCACTTTCCTCAGTGGTCAGATCAGTTACTGGAGAATTATCCAACAGCACCTGCTTGGCCCCAGGCCCTGGATGCTAGGGACTGAGAGGGACCTTCCCCGCTGGGATGAGAGGGCCAGGCTTCTACCTCTGCCCAGTGTGCAGTGTACGCTGACAGCCTGCTTTTAACAGTCGTGCATTTATCAAAAATGAATGAGAAAAATGTATAACTAAGATATCAAATCTATCCTGTTCTGAGGAATTATTTTGTAGAAAGGAGCTAATCTTTAGTCTTTTTTTTTTTTAAAGACTTTATTTATTTATTTGACACACATAGATCACAAGCAGGCAGAGAGGCAGGCAGAGAGAGAGGGGGAAGCAGGCTCCCTGCTGACCAGAGAGCCGGATGACGGGGCTTGATCCCAGGACCCTGAGATCATGACTCAGGGGCAGAGGCTTAACCCCAATCTTTAGTCTTTTTAAAGTGAATGGATTTTGGGGCACCTGGGTGGCTCAGCTGGTTAAATGTCTGCCTTTCGCTCAGGTCATGAGCTCAGAGTCCTGGGATCAAACCCCGCCTGGGGCTCTCTGCTCATCATGGATCCTGGTTCTCCCTCTCACTCTCCTCCTCTGTTCTCTCTCTCAAATAAGTAAATAAAGACTTTAAATAAATAAATAAATAAAGTGAGTGGATCTCAAGAAAATATTCACTAAACAGCATGTATCCAGCAAGTGTATAATGCTTACTTGCTGTTTATGGATTAATTCATTAGCAACTCATAATAATCCTATTAGGCAGGTGCCACTATCATACCCATTTTGCAGATGGAGAAAGAGAGTTACAGCATTGTGAAGTAGTTTTTCCATAGCCGCACAGTGGGTGGCAGAGGGAGGATGTGAGCCTGGGCAGCTTGGATCTAGAGTCTGTGCTCTCAACAGATTCCTTGTGATGTGGACAGCACCCTGGTCCTCCAAACAATGAGGCTGGGAAAACGCGGAGCCAGCCAGCCCTTGGGTCTCAGCCATTCTAAGTTGGTTCAAAGCACTACTGCAGGAGGCAGGGCGTACAAAGTTTCTGGATCCTTCCCGCCCCTGAGTCTTCCAACTTGTCATAGGAGAGAACTGGTGCCCAGATCTGTCTTCTCAAAATAGGGAGTGTCTATCTTGACACTGTGATAGACAGTGTGGCCTATCTTGAATGACCCTCCTTGACGGGTGGTAAGCAGGGCCGGGAGCAGGGAGCAGGGAGGGTGGGTGGAGTGAAGCAGGAGAGGTCAGCGACAGGTGCAGCAGTGAGGACAGGTGTCCTCGGGGACATGCCCTGGCCACAAGGAGTTTTCAGTCATACGAAGACTGACGTAATTAGGGCTCCTCCATACCTGTGGTTCCCAATCCTCTCACACACATGCCCCCTTTTTCATAATAAATATTTCAGAGTGAATCAGAAAAAATGTATAATTGCCACATCCAATCTGTGTTGTTACAAAGAAATATCTATTGAGGTGAAGCTAAATTTGTTTATTTTTTAAAACTATTCTTTACTATCCTGAAATTTTAGATAATACAATATATGTACACACATGCTTAATATAGATATATGAAATCTCCCACCCATAGTATAAAAGAAAATAATTCATCTTACAAAACAATACAGTAATGTACTCTGAGAAGACTATTTTAGAAGACACAGTGAAATAATCCAGTAATCCAAATAATCCAGTAACCCTGCCAGCTCCCACCTGAGATCAGACACTGGTTCCTATTTAAAATAGATGAATTTGGAGTAAAAAGAGCAAGATGCTCAGATGACCTCCAGGGGGCGTAAGAAGGGCTGGGAAATGAAGGGGCCGAGGCAGAGTGGACCTTCTATTAAAAACCAGTGTTAGGGGGCACCTGGGTAGCTCAGTGTGTTAAAGCCTCTGCCTTTGGCTCAGGTCATGATCCCAGGGTCCTGGGCTTGAGCCCCACATTGGGCTCTCTGCTCAGCAGGGAGCCTGCTTCCTCCTCTCTCTCTGCCTGCCTCTCTACCTACTTGTGCTGTCAAATAAAAAAAAATCTTTTAAAATTTTTGAAACAAAAAACAAACAAACAAAAAAACCGTGTTAGGATTAGTATAAACAGATCAGGCATATTCATAGGTGATATGAGGAGAGGCAATAACCTTAACTGAAGATTAGTTTACATGCCCAGACAACGGGAGAAAATAAGGACGTGACAGTCTCGAGAAGAAGCTGGGCCTTCTGTAGTAGAATGTCCAGATAATACTCTGTGCTGAAAAACATACTGAGGCATGTTGCCAATCTCAAGGTCTTGGGAATCTGTGTCCTTGGAGAGGACACAGGACATGGAGGTATGGCACAGAAACAGATAATAATAAATAACACAAGATGTCTTTGAAGAGTTGTGTCATTGACCGAAAACCCTATCAGAGGAAAACTGAAAAATAACAAGCAATTCCCAAAAAATGATTTTAATGTATAATTCCAGAACAGAGATCTCTTATAGTCAGGTTATGTGAAAATATAAAATTACATTGAAGAGCAATGATTTTGAGTATTTTTGAAAAACATTTAGGAAACTTGGATTTCTGCATTTTGTGTATCTCTACTGACTTAAGGCAATTTGGTTCTAAGTCTGCTACAAGAAACGGCTCTTGCAGTATCTGTGTGAGAGGCTGGAAGTCCTTTTCAACTAACTGAGGTTGGAAACACTATGGTAGATGATGAGTGAGATAAATTAGACTAAAAGAAATTAGTTAATAATTTTAAGACAGGATTTGTCTTCCATCGAAACCTCTCTCCTCATTCCCCGAATTACTGGGATGTCACATAATGTCTTGTAAAAGCTTTTCCTTATGGAAATATCGATGTATTATTGATTTTATTGGTAATGAGTTGCCTGGTGGAAACTTTCAAAAGATGCAGACAAGGCTTCCTGTGTCTTGCTGTATAAGCCATGCCCATGGCAGGATTCAAGCCTCCTTGTCCCCTCCCCCAAAAGCCACTAGCCACCACAGTCCTTGTGACAACAAAAACACTGCCTCCCATTTCCAGAGAGAGAGAGAGGTATCAGCCCGCTAAGCATCCTGGATCAACAGAGTAAAGGGAAACTCAGGTTGGGTTGTGCTGACCTGCTGCTTTATTGAGTCCCTGCTCCATGCAAGGTTCTCAGCCAATCCTCACAGCAGACCTGAAAGCCAGTCTATTATCCTCATTTTTCTTATAAAGAAATGAAAGTCCAGAGTGGTGAAGCCACTTGCCCAAGGTCAACCAGCTGGTGAGCCGTTGGCTCTGTGACTCCAGTATCCTCATTTGTAAAATGGCTGGGAGGCAAGCACTCTATACATATTTATGAAATGAACTGACTAGGAGAATTGTCTGGAAGGCTTCCTTCATTCTAGCACCCAATCCAGTATGTTTCTGGAATATATAAAATCAAAAATGAACTTCTGGAGTCTGACAAATCATGGAATAAGAATTCCTACTTCATATAAGAAACAGAGGAATTAAACAAGATCCATGTTTTGAAAGTACTAGGCGTATAATATTCCCATCCCTCCCCATATCCTTCACCCCGCCCTCATTTTCCAAGGTCAAGATAAAAATTCCCCTAAATAAAGATAATCCTTCACTCAACTATAGCACTTTACAGTTTGTGAAAGCACTTCTATATGCCTATTCTCATTTGATTTTCATGTATTTAAAGAGTGGATTTTGAGCACCGACTAGATACCCAGAGACATCAGCTGAGGGGCAGAAGGCAGACCCCAGTTCTTGGCCCCACTCAGAGTCTCACATTTCTTCCCTCTGCTCTTCCAAGATACTGCCTAATTAGCATTTGAAGCAAGTCTTTGGGAAGCCCTGCCCTGCACAATCTGGCTTTATGTTAAAGGTCATACTTGAACCAGCTTGGCTGGGCTTACTTCCCTTCCAAGCTTGCATTTGGCTCTTAAAGGAGCTTTTCCTCTTCCACTCTGAAAATACCCTAGAGATACCGCATGTCTGTCCCTCAAGGGGTTGACTTAGCAGATCCTCATTCAGCCTCCTCCCTTCATGGGGACAGGTGGGAGCTGGGGTTCTATTTTAAGGAGAAGAAAGCAGGCAAAAACAGAGCGTGATAGCTGGAGATACCAGGACCAGGATGAAAGCTGATCAAAGTTATCCTCGGGGCACCTGGATGGCGCAGTCAGTTGAGCATCCGACTCTTGGGTTTCTGGTTCAGGTCATAATCTCTGTCCCTGTCAGGCTCCGTGCTCCACACTGAGTCTGCTAGAGATTCTGTCTTTCTCTCCCTCTGCCCCTCCTGCTCATTCTCTTTCTCTCTCAGATAAATACATAAATCTTAAAAAAAAAAAAAAAAAAAAAGCTATCCTTGTTTGGAGCTGAGCATGGGGTCTTGACCCCACCCCCTCCCACCTGACTCCCAGCATCTTCAAGTAGGAAGGAACAGAAGTTAGAAGTGGTGCAAATATCCCTGGGAGGACATTTACATGTGAGATGATAAGCCAAGGACTGCCAGTCCTCCTCACAATAAACCACTGTCACTAATTCCTACTTGCCTCATTTGTGGTGGGGGCAGGAGAGGGGACAGCGAGATGATGTCCATGGACCAGTCCCTACAGAATAAGCAAGGGTGGGGCTTGTTTCTGGCAGCAGAGGAGACCCCTGTCTTCTTCAGAGTTCCTGGCTTGGACTTTTCCCAAAGTGTGCCTCTGGGTCCCTGGCCAAGTCAAGGGTACGTGTTTGTTGTCATTGCTCAAGGCACCAAAAAATCAGAGCAAGAAAAAAGGCAACACATGGCTGAGCTGCAGGGAAGGGGCGGGTGCAATTCTGTCCACGTTACCCCCCACCCCATTCTGTCCCACTTACCCCAGTGCCTCAGATGGGGTCGAACACACACAAGAGGTGCTTCAAAAGTACTTGTTAATGGAAGAAAGGAGAGGAAGAAGGCAGAAAGACAGGTGTGTGTGGGGAGGGCTGGTCATCCTTTTCCCTCACATTAGTAGAGGGCTATGAAATGTGTGGATTTCACCTATGTTATCTAACTGCCTTACAGAAGCTACCAGAACTGAACTTTTAACTAGAGCCTTTGTGTTTTAGATTAAGCAGGTTTAAAATATTCTTTGCAGAAAGCACACTGGATAAACTCTTAAGAAATGCTACAATTTTCAACCCTTTGAAGAATTAACTCTTGGAAACTGATGGTGCTTAGCATAGGCTGCCCTAAAATATGCCACTTTTGCATGTTGATTATTTTGAATTAAAGTTTCTTAAGAAACATCTGGTACCAGAAGTTTACCTGCCTGCCTTTGTCTCCCTAAAAGGAGGAAATATGTGCAGTCTACTCTCCCTGCTAGAGGTTAGAAGGCATTCTTACCACCAGAGATAGGGAATTCGGGACTGAGAAAGCTGGAAGAACAACAAACTCTTACTTCTTCATTCCTTTGCTAGCACAAACCCAAATCCCTTGGCCAACTCTTCACAAATGGTAGTCTCTCTTTGTTTGAAAGATCTAAAAGCTATCTGCTTTTGTCACTTTGGAGAGTACATATTTTTAAGTGCTCCCACAGTATGAAATCACATTTGTTTTTTTCTCGTTGATGTGTCTCACATCAATTATTAGACCAGCCAAAGTACCTAAAAGGGAAGAAATAAAAAATTGTCCTCCCTTCTAGAATCATTTTCTCAAAAGGGAGAGAGACTCCTAATAAATTAATGGATTCAGACTCTGATATTCTGGGCCTTCTCCCATTTAAAAAGGAGTCACAGTCTTGCAAAAAAAAGAAGAAGAAGAAGAAGAAGAAGTAAGGGCCCATCCTCCTACTGATTCAGGCTCCAGTGAATCCAGTCAGCAAGGACCAGGAAGTACAGCGGACAGAGGAACATGTAAAGCACACCTAGAGGCTGCAGTCAGCAAAAGCAGATGAGGAGAGATGTAATCAGACACATGAGCACATTTCTTCAACAACAAAATTGCTTTTAAAAATTGAGAGAGAGGGGGAGGAGTCAAGATGGCGGAGAAGTAGCAGGCTGAGACTACCTCAGCTAGCAGGAGATCAGCTAGAGAGCTTATCTAAAGATTGCAAACACCTGCAAATCCATCGGCAGATCAAAGAGAAGAAGAACAGCAATTCTAGAAACAGAAAAACAACCACTTTCTGAAAGGTAGGACTGGCGGAGAAGTGAATCCAAAGCGACGGGAAGATAGACCGCAGGGGGAGGGGCCGGCTCCCGGCAAGCGGCGGAGCAGCGGAGCACAAAATCAGGACTTTTAAAAGTCTGCTCCGCTGAGGGACATCGCTCCGGAGGCTAAACCGGGGCGAAGCCCACACGGGGTCGGCGTGACCTCAGGTCCCGTGGGGTCACAGAAGGATCGGGGGTGTCTGAGTGTCGCAGAGCTTGTGGATATTGGAACGGGAAAGCCGGCTGCAGAGACAGAGCCGACAGTAAGCTCGCAGCTCGGAGTTGCCTTGAACCGGTCGCAAGCTCGGTGAGCTCGGAGCGCGGCCGAAGGTTAGGCAGACGCGAGTTACTAGGAGCTGTTCGCTGAGGGCGCACAGGGGAGCGGGGCCCCGGGGTCTCGGCTCCTCCGGGCCGGAGACCAGGAGGCCGCCATTTGTGTTCCCGTCCTCCGGAACTCTACGGAAAACGCTCAGGGAACAAAAGCTCCTGAAAGCAAAGCCGAGCAGATCACTCAGCCCGGCCCCTGGTAAGGGCGGTGTGATTCCGCCTGGGGCAAAGACACTTGAGAATCACTACAACAGGCCCCTCCCCCAGAAGATCAACAAGAAATCCAGGCAAGACCAAGTTCACCTACCAAGGAGTGCAGTTTCAATACCAAGGAGAGAGCAGCAGAACTCCAGAGGAGGAGAAAACAAACCACGGAACTCATGGCTTTCTGCCTGTGATTTTTTAGTCTTGCAGTTAATTTAATTTTTTTCTTTTTCATTTTTTTTTTCACTTCTTCTGCTAAAAATTTTTATAACTTTTACCCTTTTCTTTTTTAACGTTTTTTAACTAGATTATCTAATATATATATTTTTTCTTTTTCATACTTTTCTTCATTCATTTTCTTTTTTTTTAATTCTTTTTTTTTCTTTTTTTTCTTTCTTTCTTTTTGAACCTCTTTTTATCCCCAAATCAGAAGAGATCCTAATCTCTTCAATCTTTTTTTTTCTTAATTCTTTTTTAAATTCTTGATTGAATTTTTAATTCAATCTCTTTTTTTTAATTCTTTTTTAATTTTTTTTCTTTCTTTCTTTCTTTTTGAACCTCTTTTTATCCCCAAATCAGAAGAGATCCCAATCAGAAGAGATTGGGAGATCCCAATCAAGGGAGATCCCAATCAGAGGAGATCCCTCACCCATCGTGAGGGAGGAGAAATCCCCCCTCACGATTTGGGATCTCTTCTGATTTGGTTAAAGCATATTTTCCTGGGATTGTTGCCACCCTTTTAGTATTTTACTTGCTCCTTCATATACTCTTAGCTGGACAAAATGACAAGGCGGAAAAATTCACAACAAAAAAAAGAACAAGAGGCAGTACCAAAGGCTAGGGACCTAATCAATACAGACATTGGTAATATGTCAGATCTAGAGTTCAAAATGACAGTTCTCAAGGTTATAGCCGGGCTTGAAAAAGGCATGGAAGATATTAGAGAAACCCTCTCCAGAGATATAAAAGCCCTTTCTGGAGAAATAAAAGAACTAAAATCCAACCAAGTTGAAATCAAAGAAGCTATTAATGAAGTTCAATCAAAAATGGAGGCTCTCACTGCTAGGATAAATGAGGCAGAAGAAAGAATTAGCGATATAGAAGACCAAATGACAGAGAATAAAGAAGCTGAGCAAAAGAGGGACAAACAGCTACTGGACCATGAGGAGAGAATTCGAGAGCTAAGTGACACCATAAGACAAAACAACATCAGAATAATTGGGATTCCAGAAGAAGAAGAAAGAGAGAGGGGAGCAGAAGGTATACTGGAGAGAATTATTGGGGAGAATTTCCCCAATATGGCAAAGGGAACGAGCATCAAAATTCAGGAGGTTCAGAGAACGCCCCTCAAAATCAATAAGAATAGGCCCACACCCCGTCACCTAATAGTAAAATTTACAAGCCTTAGTGACAAAGAGAAAATCCTGAAAGCAGCCCGGGAAAAGAAGTCTGTAACATACAATGGTAAAAGTATTAGATTGGCAGCTGACTTATCCACAGAGACCTGGCAGGCCAGAAAGAGCTGGCATGACATTTTCAGAGCACTAAACGAGAAAAACATGCAGCCAAGAATACTATATCCAGCTAGGCTATCATTGAAAATAGAAGGAGAGATTAAAAGCTTCCAGGACAAACAAAAACTGAAAGAATTTGCAAACACCAAACCAGCTCTACAGGAAATAATGAAAGGGGTCCTCTAAGCAAAGAGAGAGCCTACAAGTGGTAGATCAGAAAGGAACAGAGACAATATACAGTAACAGTCACCTTACAGGCAATACAATGGCACTAAAATCATATCTCTCAATAGTTACCCTGAATGTTAATGGGCTAAATGCCCCAATCAAAAGACACAGGATATCAGAATGGATAAAAAAACAAAACCCATCTATATGTTGCCTCCAAGAAACCCATTTTAAACCCGAAGACACTTCCAGACTTAAAGTGAGGGGGTGGAAAAGAATTTACCATGCTAATGGACATCAGAAAAAAGCAGGAGTGGCAATCCTTATATCAGATCACTTAGATTTTAAGCCAAAGACTATAATAAGAGATGAGGAAGGACACTATATCATACTCAAAGGGTCTGTCCAACAAGAAGATCTAACAATTTTAAATATCTATGCCCCCAATGTGGGAGCAGCCAACTATATAAACCAATTAATAACAAAATCAAAGAAACACATCAACAATAATACAATAATAGTAGGGGACTTTAACACTCCCCTCACTGAAATGGACAGATCATCCAAGCAAAAGATCAACAGGGAAATAAAGGCCTTAAATGATACACTGGATGAGATGGACATCACAGATATATTCAGAACATTTCATCCCAAAGCAACAGAATACACATTCTTCTCTAGTGCACATGGAACATTCTCCAGAATAGATCACATCCTCGGTCCTAAATCAGGACTCAACCAGTATCAAAAGATTGGGATCATTCTCTGCATATTTTCAGACCACAATGCTCTGAAGCTAGAACTCAACCACAAGAGGAAGTCTGGAAAGAACACAAATACATGGAGACTAAACAGCATCCTTCTAAAGAATGAATGGGTCAACCGGGAAATTAAAGAAGAATTGAAAAAAATCATGGAAACAAATGATAATGAAAATACAACGGTTCAAAATCTGTGGGACACAACAAAGGCAGTCCTGAGAGGAAAATATATAGCGGTACAAGCTTTTCTCAAGAAACAAGAAAGGTCTCAGGTACACAACCTAACCCTACACCTAAAGGAGCTGGAGAAAGAACAAGAAAGAAACCCTAAGCCCAGCAGGAGAAGAGAAATCATAAAGATCAGAGCAGAAATCAATGAACTAGAAACCAAAAAAACAATAGAACAAATCAACCAAACTAGGAGCTGGTTCTTTGAAAGAATTAATAAAATTGATAAACCCTTGGCCAGACTTATCAAAAAGAAAAGAGAAAGGACCCAAATAAATAAAATCATGAATGAAAGAGGAGAGATCACAACTAACACCAAAGAAATACAAACTATTATAAGAACATACTATGAGCAACTCTACGCCAACAAATTTGACAATCTGGAAGAAATGGATGCATTCCTAGAAACATATAAACTACCAAAATTGAACCAGGAAGAAATAGAAAGCCTGAACAGACCGATAACCAGTAAGGAGATTGAAACAGTCATTAAAAATCTCCAAACAAACAAAAGCCCAGGGCCAGATGGCTTCCCGGGGGAATTCTACCAAACATTTAAAGAAGAACTAATTCCTATTCTCCTGAAACTGTTCCAAAAAATAGAAATGGAAGGAAAACTCCCAAACTCATTTTATGAGGCCAGCATCACCTTGATCCCAAAACCAGACAAGGATCCCATCAAAAAAGAGAGCTATAGACCAATATCCTTGATGAACACAGATGCAAAAATTCTCACCAAAGTACTAGCCAATAGGATTCAACAGTACATTAAAAGGATTATTCACCACGACCAAGTGGGATTTATCCCAGGGCTGCAAGGTTGGTTCAACATCCGCAAATCAGTCAATGTGATACAACACATCAATAAAAGAAAGAACAAGAACCATATGATACTCTCAATAGATGCTGAAAAAGCATTTGACAAAGTACAGCATCCCTTCCTGATCAAAACCCTTCAAAGTGTAGGGATAGAGGGCACATACCTCAATATCATCAAAGCCATCTATGAAAAACCCACCGCAAATATCATTCTCAATGGAGAAAAACTGAAAGCTTTTCCACTAAGGTCAGGAACACGGCAGGGATGTCCATTATCACCACTGCTATTCAACATAGTACTAGAAGTTCTAGCCTCAGCAATCAGACAACAAAAGGAAATTAAAGGCATCCAAATCAGCAAAGAAGAAGTCAAATTATCACTCTTCGCAGATGATATGATACTCTATGTGGAAAACCCAAAAGACTCCACTCCAAAACTGCTAGAACTTATACAGGATTTCAGTAAAGTGTCAGGATATAAGATCAATGCACAGAAATCAGTTGCATTTCTCTACACCAACAACAAGACAGAAGAAAGAGAAATTAAGGAGTCAATCCCATTTACAATTGCACCCCAAACCATAAGATACCTAGGAATAAACCTAACCAAAGAGGCTAAGAATCTATACTCAGAAAACTATAAAGTACTCATGAAAGAAATTGAGGAAGACACAAAGAAATGGAAAAATGTTCCATGCTCCTGGATTGGAAGAATAAATATTGTGAAAATGTCTATGCTACCTAAAGCAATCTACACATTTAATGCAATTCCTATCAAAGTACCATCCATCTTTTTCAAAGAAATGGAACAAATAATTTTAAAATTTATATGGAACCAGAAAAGACCTCGAATAGCCAAAGGGATATTGAAAAAGAAAGCCAAAGTTGGTGGCATCACAATTCCAGACTTCAAGCTTTATTACAAAGCTGTCATCATCAAGACAGCATGGTACTGGCACAAAAACAGACACATAGACCAATGGAACAGAATAGAGAGCCCAGAAATAGACCCTCAACTCTATGGTCAACTAATCTTCGACAAAGCAGGAAAGAATGTCCAATGGAAAAAAGACAGCCTCTTCAATAAATGGTGTTGGGAAAATTGGACAGCCACGTGCAGAAAAATGAAATTGGACCATTTCCTTACACCACACACAAAAATAGATTCAAAATGGATTAAGGACCTCAATGTGAGAAAGGAATCCATCAAAATCCTTGAGGAGAACACAGGCAGCAACCTCTTCAACCTCAGCCGCAGCAACATCTTCCTAGGAACATCGCCAAAGGCAAGGGAAGCAAGGGCAAAAATGAACTTTTGGGATTTCATCAAAATCAAAAGCTTTTGCACAGCAAAGGAAACAGTTAACAAAACCAAAAGACAACTGACAGAATGGGAGAAGATATTTGCAAATGACATATCAGATAAAGGACTAGTGTCCAAAATCTATAAAGAACTTAACAAACTCAACACCCAAAGAACAAATAATCCAATCAAGAAATGGGCAGAGGACATGAACAGACATTTCTGCAAAGAAGACATCCAGATGGCCAACAGACACATGAAAAAGTGCTCCATATCACTCGGCATCAGGGAAATACAAATCAAAACCACAATGAGATATCACCTCACACCAGTCAGAATGGCTAAAATCAACAAGTCAGGAAATGACAGATGCTGGCGAGGATGCGGAGAAAGGGGAACCCTCCTACACTGTTGGTGGGAATGCAAGCTGGTGCAACCCCTCTGGAAAACAGCATGGAGGTTCCTCAAAATGTTGAAAATAGAACTGCCCTATGACCCAGCAATTGCACTACTGGGAATTTACCCTAAAGATACAAACGTAGTGATCCAAAGGGGCACGTGCACCCGAATGTTTATAGCAGCAATGTCCACAATAGCCAAACTATGGAAAGAACCTAGATGTCCATCAACAGATGAATGGATCAAGAAGATGTGGTATATATACACAATGGAATACTATGCAGCCATCAAAAGAAACGAAATCTTGCCATTTGCGACAACATGGATGGAACTAGAGCGTATCATGCTTAGCGAAATAAGTCAAGCGGAGAAAGACAACTATCATATGATCTCCCTAATATGAGGGAGTGGTGATGCAACATGGGGGCTTAAGGGGGTAGGAGAAGAATCCATGAAACAAGATGGGATAGGGAGGGAGACAAACCATAAGTGACTCTTAATCTCACGAAACAAACTGTGGGTTGTTGGGGGGAGGGGGGTTGGGAGAAGGGGGGTAGGGTTATGGACATTGGGGAGGGTATGTGCTTTGGGGTAAATTGGAAGAGGAGATGAACCATGAGAGACTATGGACTCTGAAAAACAATCTGAGGGGTTTGAAGTGGTGGGGGGGTGGGAGGTTGGGGTACCAGGTGGTGGGTATTATAGAGGGCACAGCTTGCATGAAGCACTGGGTGTGGTGAAAAAATAATGAATACTGTTTTTCTGAAAATAAATAAATTGGAAAAAAAAAATTGAGAGAGAGAGAGGGATAGAGGGAGACCCTTATAAGGGGTCTAGGAGAACACACCAACCCATTGTTAAGGTATGAGCCATTGTTACGGTACAAGCCATGCCATATTGGGATCCCATTACAACATCCATTTTCAAGGGGAAGTCACCCTAGGGGAGCAAAAATGGTTTCTCGAGGGGTGGAAAAACTTGGTTGTTTTAATGGCTTGTAGCCCTCCAAAGGGTCCCAGTACATAAGGAAATATATAGCATATTTATGCGGTATGAAAATTTCACAGAGCAGAGCAAGGAGGGGTGTGATTGGGGGAAAATGTTTTAAGTAGCTCCTTAGAGGGTCATAATGGAAACATTTTTGAAAACATTCAGAACACTCAAATTGTAAAATATGAAGCAGCAGGGGAAATGTTAACTCTTTACTGAGTAGCTGATAAAGTGTTAATTTTTTTCAGTATGATAATGGTATTGTAATTACATTTTTAAAAAGCCCTTATCTTCCAGAGATAACTACTGACATATTTGTAGATAACATAGAGTATGGGAGAGACAAATATACAGACCGAGAGCCAGAGATAAAAGGAAAGAGAGATTTTGTTGATGTTTCTCCAAGCAATAGACTTCCTTCCTGTTGTGTTTGGGGGTCCATCTTTTCTTAGACTGTAGTTGCCAGCTGGTGGCCTGTGGATCAAACTCAGCCCACAGTTGTTTTGTTAAATCCTCACAGTGTTTTAAAACTAGTTGAGCCAATATTTTCAATAATTTCAACATTTAAGCAATTATACTTAAAACTCCCTAGTTCCAGCTTGTCTTACAAAATTCGACTCACCGAACTTGGACAGGAACCCCCATAAGGTTCCTTTGCTCTTCGGGTCACCACAGTCACCCCAGGTCATACCGGAAATGCCCACACTCACATTCTCTTCTACCTCCTGTCTTTTCCTTCCCTACCAACCCTTGGTATATGGAAATTAAATTGTTAACAGTGGCCACCCATCTTTGCCCACCCAACGGTGAGCTAGGCAGAGTTTGGCCACATCATCTCCCTGAACCTCCTTATCAAACCAGGAGGTAGGTCTTATCATTATTTCTCTTTATTTGACACCCAGGGTAGATCATTTTATTAGCATCCTCTCCTCTCTTTAAGGTGGGTAATTACCTATAATTATCTGAAGTAAAATAATAATCAAAAGTGAAATGGATCTATTTCATGTACAAATGAAAATTTGTAGTAGCAAACAAAAAATGCCACACCTCACAGTTCGTCATTTGTTCCTCCGTTTTAAGTTTTTTTTTTTTTTTAAAAGATTTTACTTAGAGAGAGTAGAGTGAGAGAGAGAGAGCACGAGCAGGGGTGAGGAGCAGAAGGAGAGGGAGAAGGAGACTCTCCCGTGGGCAGGGAGCCTGACGTGGTACTCGGTCCCGGGATCCCAAGATCATGACCTGAGCCAAAGGTAGACACTCAGCTGACTGAGTCACCCGGGCTCCCCCACTGTTTTAAATTTCAAATGCAAATATGAGCTCCATGTAGTCATGTAGAATGACAGGATTGATGAAATGCAAGTTCAGTTTTTTCATCTTTGCAATCACCGTGCTTTCATTTCTCTTTAATCAGTTATTCACACACAGGAGCAGACAGTATCAGAAACCTCTCCCCAAGCAAACTTGAATGAGGCTAAACTGTTACACCCTCCTCTCAAGCTCCAGCTCACAGCTGAGTCTGAGAGTGTCACCGTCAACTGTGTAGCACAGAGGTCTCAAAATTCATTTCCATGTAGATATATATATATATATATATATATATATATATATATATTTAGAGTTTATTTATTTGATTGACAGAGATCACAAGTAGGCAGAGAGTGAGAGGGAAGCAGGCTCCCCGCTGAGCAGAGCCTGATGCAGGGCTCCATCCCAGGACCCTGAGATCATGATTGGAGCCGAAGGCAGAGGCTTTAATCCACTGAGCCACTCAGGCGCCCCTATTTTTTTAAAAGACTAAGTAACAAAAATGTGCTAATCTGAAGCTGACATATATTATTAAAACTCCCAGTGATAACCTCAGCAATCTTTAAGAAGTTATACCAACACAAAGTTTTTTCAGAAAGGAAGATTCTCTAACGTTATTTAAAAGCACCAGCAGGGACGCCTGGGTGGCTCGGTTGGTTGGACGACTGCCTTCGGCTCAGGTCGTGATCCTGGAGTCCCGGGATCAAGTCCCACATCAGGCTCCCAGCTCCATGGGGAGTCTGCTTCGCTCTCTGACCTTCTCCTCGATCATTCTCTCTCTCACTGTCTCTCTCTCTCAAATAAATAAATAAAATCTTTAAAAAAAAAAAAAAAGCACCGGCATACAGTGATAGTCAAAAAGCAAATTGACTTTTTAGTTCTTCTTATTTTTGCAGTTAAATCCTCAGATGATGCACACCTGTTCCTTCCCTGGCCACCCAGGCATGCTCTGTCCCTCCGGAAATCCTTCCCTGAGCCCAGAAGGGCCCTTGAGGAGGGCTGCCCACTGGAGCAATAGAGTGGGGGAAAGACCCAAATTTGGAATCAGAAGAGAGGGCTGGGGCCCCAGCTCTGCACTTCATTTCTTTAAGCCTCCATGTCCTGCTCTGCCAGAAAAGCCCAAGCCAGCAGAACAGGGATGTTGGGAGTGAACGTTCTTGATAAATCGCAAAGCAGTGTTTGAAACCCAGTCAGCATTCCCAGTAGATGAGCATTGCAGAAGGTTCTCGCCCAGTCTGTAGTGCATAGCACTGCTCACTGATGACTCACCACATCTGTGAGCTGCTTTTCCAACACCAGTGACCAGTTCTGATCCCAGCTCTTTGGACACCAAGTAGTTCACTTTGGTCTGGACATGGACTGCCTGGAATTCGTGCAGACCCCACTGGTAGAGGGCTCTGTCCCACGTACTCCCTGCTAGAGACACCAGTCATAAGTCCTGAGTTGCTGCCTATGCTTCTGACCAACTAGATATAAATTCAAGGGGTTCACACAACCTCCTCTTCAGGCTTGATCATTTGCTAGAATGGTTCGCAGAATACTTACTGCTATAGTTTGTCATAAAGGCTACAACTCAGGATCAGTCAGATGGGAGAAATGCCTAGGGCAAGGTATGGGGGCGGAGTTGGGGACTCCTGCACCCTCTCCTGGTGGGTGATCTTCCCAGGACCTTGATATGTGTTCACCAGCCTAGAAGCTCTCTGAACTGTCATCTTCCGGGGTGTTATGGGAGTTCCATTGCATAGGCATGACTGAGCAAGTCACTAGCCATTGGTGACTGAGTCAACCTCTAGACCCTCAGCTCTCCCCAGAGGGTGGGCATTGGGCTGAAAGTTCCAACCTTCTAATTATCGATCGACCTTTCTAGCAACCAGCTCCCATCCTGAAGCTATCTGGGAGCCCCCACCCACAAGTCCCCTCATTAGCATACTAAGACACTCGTTAATCCTGCATATACCAACGGTTTTAGGAGCTCTGTGCCAAGAACTGGAGACAAAACTCAAATATACAGTTGTTATAATCTGCCATTTTGCATATGCTATCTCATTTTATGTCCTCCTGATCGTAATTCTGTGAGGTCACTGCTGTCATCCCCACCTAAATGATTAGGAAAAGGTCACTCAGAGAGGATTGCAGACTTATCCAAGGCATCACAGGTTCCAGCTCAGGTTCCAAACATTCCAGAACCTGCCAGAAGAAGGGATGGCTTCACCTTGCTCAGCATGGACTGAAAAGAAGACATGTCTCCTCTGGGGATCACCGGGAAGGCAGAGGCACAGGAATCCAGCCTCATCGATGGAACTGGTGTTATAATTTGGGGTGAGAAGTTACCGGGAAGCTGACTTGAGCACAGGGGAGGGAAGATGGGTATGCTTGCTAATTCTCATTTATTTTAAGGATATTTGAGCAACCGAGTGAAAGAGGGATCAAAGTGATCTTGTGCTTTGGCCCAGGCAGCCAGAGAGTTTCTATATCAAGTAAGAAGGTGCCTTGGGAGTCCAGTTGGCTAACTCCCAGGTTGAAAGCCTTGGTGCTCAAGCCTGAACAAGACAAAGCAAAAGGAGGACAGATCTGCATCCCTATTTTAGATGTTGGAGACTTAAAACTGAGAGAGGCGAGATGACTTGCCCAAGGTCACACAGCCCCCAGTCCAGAGCACCAGTCTCGGGCACCGAACTCCAGTCAGTGTGACCACAGAGTCTGTGACGTATCCACAGTGTGTGGCTGTCCAACAAGTGGCATAAGGCACCAGGGGCTGGGTATTTCCATAGAAGCCATAGACTCATCTCTCACAGCAAGAAGCTCCCACAGGAGTGATGATTCTGCAGCCTCTGCCTACGACTTTTTCTATTCTGGGTGCAGGGCGTGCAATTAGCATAAATCTGAATAAATTTCTCATTTTTAACAGAAAATAGAAATACATGAAAAAAAGCTTAAAAAGCTCATGTTAACTAGTGAAATTGTGTATCATCGTCCTTCTTCAGATTCTACCTCCCATACTTCCTTCTGCCAAGAAGTCCATCCTCATCTTCGCTGTCTAATGAACTCTTCTTCACGCTTAAGGCCCAGCTGGAAGGCCATGTCTTCCACAGAGCTTTCCCAGAGACATCCAGAGCAGAACTGATGGCTTTTCTCCCCCACCCCCACCCCCAGCCATCTATATCCTTTGCATGCTGTCACACTATTCTAGCATACTCCGGAAGTGAGCCACCTGAGGTTGTCTTGTCTCCGGGCCATATGTCTAAGGGGATTTGTTTGACTGAAAGGCTCTAGAAAGTTCTCTCAATGTTGCAGGTGCCTTGACATGCTGCAACCCCCAGCCTCAAACTTAGGGACTCCACACCCCAGATTTGTTTGCATAATTTCCTTCTGACTCTGTTCTGAGGGTCTGCCCAGCCTGGGCCTCTTCTCCCCAGTGCTGTGCAGACACCATTCTGCGTCAACACAAGGTTAATGGCTAGTTAGCCCAAGCTGCAAAGTGTCTTTCAAACAGGCCAGAATTATCCTAAATAAGCCCCCAGATATAAGTCAGATGACAGCCCCCTGAAGGCCCTATAGGCCCTCTAGCCTACTGAGAGAAGCCTGCTCTTTGATATTCAAGTAACAATAGTTGGCCCTCCAATCTAGATATCTACATTTCTCCTAGCCAGCCTTTTTTCTTTGACTTCCTCTAAGGGCTCCCCCTCCAGCTACCTTTGCTCCCCACGTGTCCCCCACACCTCTTTCCTGCCACAGCCACCCACTGCCCCAATCCCACACTGGACACCAGCCTGATGATTTCTCTGCCTCAGATCATCCTGCCCAAAAGGTTCTGTATGTAACAGACTCTGACGGAAAGTTTGTGGAGTGATGACGGGTGGTTATCACACCTCACACAGGGCAGACAACAGCCTCAACTTGAATATTATCCCCAAATCCAGTATAATCCTAAAATCCTGCCAGGAAGAATTTCCGGCTGGCCATATTCCGCTTAGATGCTAGCTTGTTGACCCCTTGTCCTGATTTTTTCCTTCCATGACAGCCTCTCCAGCCCCTTTCAGTTCCCTGACTTATCATTCTAAATTCCTTCTCCATTCAGAGATTTTCTCCATTCCTGGGCACCATCCCTGATGGAGCAAGGCATTGATTTTACCATTTTCCTTCATGGGATCAAATTTTAGGTCAGGAATCCCTCCCTAGGAACAAAGGAAATCCCAGGGATTGAGTGTTGTTTTTCTTTCTAAGCTCTTCTGATTAGGGGCTGTAAGGAAGTCAAGGTCAGAAATTGTTTGACTCATCTCACCAATCCCATTTCTGCCTCGAACTAGGGAAGGGAGACAGAAAAAGTGAAGAAATGGTGGATGGATGACAACAGTACACAAACATAGTACATAGTACTATAGTATGTACATAGTACACTAAACACGAACAACATAGTCCACAAACCAAGAGGAAGGCCGGAGGGAGCAAGGAGATACTTGGGAGTTGGGGTTGGCCACATGTTTACTCATTACCATGCATTCCTGGAAGGATCCAAAAAACCACATATCGATTTCTTCGGTATGAAGTGGATCATCTAAAAGGTCGTTGTGGTAGACTGCATCAGTCCTCAGTAAATATTTGCTCTCACTACTCGGTGCACAGACTACACATCCCACACCCTGGGACTTGGACTTGGCCCCATGACATACTTTGACCAACGGAAGCTGAATGAAATTGACAGTGTGGCCATACTGAGCAGAGAATATAAGATGCATTGCCTGTTTCTGTTCCTGCTTTTATGCTCTCAACATAGGCCACGAGAAGAGCTTGCTTCAGGAACTACAAGAATTGAAGATATACAGAACAGAGAAGAACCCAAGCCTGGCTGAGCCACAGCAGACCTGCGGACCAGTGAATTTGAAGTAACCATTTGTTATTCTAAGCCAGGAAGTTTGGGGAGTTATTTGTTATCTAACATACAGAGACTAATAAAGTCATTGAGGACAACCTCCGCCCAATGCGTAAAGCCACTTCTCACCATTTCTGCCCATTTAAAATCAAGCCTCAGCTTGTGTACTTCCGGTGATAGGAGGTCACGACCTGCTAAGACTGAAATAGTTAGATCCAACTTACCCTTTACCTGAGTTTGGTCATTGGTCCCAGCTCCTCGGGTCCCTCTTTCCTGGCCTCACAGAGTAAGACCACCCACACACACCTGGCTGACACTGAGGTGGCATGGTGTTGTGACACTACCCACCCCCTCAACCCCTAGCTGCTCCTACACAACATGGTCCCCTGTGTTTTCACCTCTCCATGGACTCTCCTTGCCTACTGTCTTCCATCAGTGCTGGGTCTCCAAGTGACGGTCGCAGCCAATCAGTGTGACCCATGGCCAGACTCTTGTCTCTGTTGGTCTAGACAGTATGTCTCCCTGAGAAACCCTGGTTAGAAGCAGACTGCGGAGCTGGGCAGATCTGAGGAGAAACGCCAGCCCTGCCACCACCTGCCGTGTCATCTTGTACGCACCACTTCGTTTCTCAGAACCTCAATTCACTCCTCCACACAAGACGGCCGTCATTGCCTCCGCCTCACAGAGCCGGTGTGACAACGAGAAGCAGTCCTACCCAGCATGCACTGCGCGCAGCTGCCCGCATGCGCAAAGCACCCTGTCTTAGCTGAACCCTTACAAGAGCAGTTTACTTGATGCCTGTTGAACGAACTACACCCACGTTTCTTGAAAAATGTTTTCTTTCAAAAAAGGATTTAACATTTTTTATATTAAAATACTCACATAACTTCCAGTTATATGATAAATAAGTCCTGGGGATATAATGGACCGCCTGGTGATTATAATTAGCAATGCTGTATCACATCATTGAAAGTTGCTAAGAGGGTAGCTCTTAAAAGCTCTCATCCTGAGAAAAAAAATCTGTAACTCTGTATGGTGACGGTGTTAAACTAGACTTACTGCAGTAATCGTTTTATAATATATGCAAATAACAAATCATTATGCTGTACATCTAAATCTAATATAATATGGTATGTCCATTATGCCTCAAGAAAGAAAGAGAAAGAAGAAAGATAGATAGATAGATACTGGTTCAGTACCAGAGAGAAGGAAGATAGAAAATTTGATCACCCACAGGCAACTCTGTTAAAATATAGCTAAGACCCGTTTGGGTAGACACTTAATTTTTAGCCAGGTAAAGGCTCCACCTCCCCCTCTCAGGCTATCCCAGGGGAGGTGCTGAGTGCAGATGAACATGACAGCCTTGGGGTCACACAGCCTCCTCTTCCAGTCCTGCTTTGCCCTGCTAGCCTGTGGCCCTAGGTAGGCGAATTTACCTTTTGGATCCCAGCTGCATTTTCTTTTAAAGATTTTATTTATTTATTTGACAGAGAGAGAGAGAGAGGATGAGCATGGTGAAGGGCAGAGGGAGAAGCAGGCTCCCTGCTGATCAGGGAATCCGGTGCGGGCCTCGATCCCAGGACACTGAGATCCTGACCTGAGCTGAAGGCAGATGCTCAACAGACTGAGGAACCTAGGCACCCCCTCAGCTGCATTTTTGATATGTGAAAGGGTTTTGTTAAACAGCTTTATTGGAGATATGAGTCACATATCATATAATTCACCCTTCAGGTGTACAATTCGATGGCTTTTGGTGTAGAGCCCGAGCAAGGCTGCCGGCTTCCTCAGAAAGGCCCTCTCATCATTTCTCCCCCTGGGCCTTCACTCTCCTCTCCCAGAAAAGTGATGATGTGTGTGGATGTCACTCATTCAGTCCCATAGCTGGTATTCCTGACAACGTCCTACCCCCAAGGCACTGCCTGGGGCCTGTCAGTGCGGCAGCGATCTGACCGACAAGGCCCTCGGTTTCGAGCTTCCCAGATCTCATAGACAATGAACAGGGAAACAGGAGACTCTCAAAGTAAAGTGACCCAAAGGACCGATCAGGGGTACCTGGGGAAGACTGCCTTAAGGAGCAACTAAGGTAGACCTCCAAGAAGAAAGCATGAAAAGGAGCCAGCCATTAAAAGAGCAGCCAGAACATTCCAGGCAGAAATAACAGCCAAAGTGATGGGAATAAACCTGGCTTCTCAGGAAAACAGACAGGAAGCCAGTGGGGCTGAAGGGTGATGAGCAAGGCATGGTTCAAGTAGGAGACCTGTCGGGAAGCCAGGCAGAGAGCAAGTGGGAGGCCTAGAAGCAGGGGAGCAGGGTTCGGGGTTTTCTCCAATTAAGCAGTGTTTTTAGAGGCAATGACAAAAAGGAGGAAGCTTCCTGACTGTGAACGTGCTTCATAAGATATATGAGAGGTGATACACTTGCTTTCCCAAGGGAAGACTTAATCCACAGTTGTCTCTGTTGGAGCCTCTCTCTATACTCTCAGCAAATGGGCACACCTTAGAGCTAAGTAAGCAACAAATTGTTCTTCTCATTTCCTTTCCTGTTTATCTTTCCAGGCCCTGGTAGGCTCCGTCCCTGGATTCTGACCTTTCCCAGGACCTCCCTATTTGAATCACTGGCCGGCAAGCAATGGTGCCATGGGCACCACCCTGGGAAGGCCCTGGCAGAATCCAGAGCTAGAACGGAAGAAGCAGTGAAAACGTTCCAGAAAAGGGGGAAATTAATGCCAGGTGGGACCCTGGAGATAACCTGGGGAAAACCGGCCAGAGAGAGAAAGTGGCTTGTCTCAGGTCATACAGCAAGTCGGAAACAGTCTGGGCCAAATCTGAATGAGGTTCTCTCATCACGCCCTGGGGCACAACTATAGTGGCAGCTAATAACCACGAAGCTTTTCCTGGGTGCCAGGCCCTGTCCTGAAGCATTTTTTAAAAAGATTTTATGTATTTATTTGAGAGAGAAAGCATGTGAGAGAGAGGGAGAGCGAGCATGAGCCGTGGGGAGGAGTAGAGGGAAAGGGAAAAGCAGACTCCCCATGGAGCAGGGAGCATGATGCAGGACTTGATCCCATGACCCTGGGATCATGACCTGAACCAAAGGCAGACACTTAACCCACTGAGTCACCCAGGCATCACCAAGGCGTTTATTTACATGTTTAACTTTGCTTCTCACAACAGCCCTATGAGGTAGGAACCATTAGATGCCCAAGGGCGTAGCCAAGGACACAGGACAATACGTTTAGCTACTGGACAAGATTCAAACTCAGATCGTCTGCCTACAGAGCCACACTCTTAACTACACTACTGCCCCGAGCCTCAGAGAGGGGCCTTGCTTGGTCATGGTTGCCACAGCTCACCCCCACTCCCGCTGGAGTTACTGTCCTGATGCTTTCCTTCAAAGAATGAGTCAGGCACATCTTTACGCCGCTGGCACCGAGCATGGGGAAGGCTTGGCACAGCAAACCCTGGTTGAATTGAACCTAATTGTGGTAACAAGTTTTGCTCTAATGTTGCAGATTCATTTGGTAAGTGTAGGGGGAACAGAGGGAAATTGCAGGAAGGAAGCAGATCGAACATCCCAGCTGGCGGCGGTTGTAACAGAATGTGGGCTCTCTGTGAAGTCACGGGATGCTCGTTGGAAATCTATGGGATCTCCAGCAAGTCGCTGAGTGGCACTCAGCCTCAGTTTCCTTATCTAGAAAATAGTTGGATTAACTCAACTGACGGTCATAAAGTGGGAGTTGGCCAACTGTTTACGCACAGGGCCAGATAATAAACGTTCTGAGCTTCATGAACCGTATGGTCTCTGTCGCATCATCTGAACTGCTTTCATAGCTCGTGTAACCAGAGACCATCTGTATTTACAAAAACACGCAGCACGTTGATTTGGTCCATGGGCCATGGTTGGTTGACCCCAGCCTGACTCGAGATACCTAGCCAGAGCCAGGCATGCAGTGCTAGGTAGGAATTTCATGGGCCCCAGGAACTCTTGCCTTTGTAGGTCCCTTTCAGCATCATAGAATTTCGTAGCCCTAGAAATTTCTTCTTTTTTTATGTGAAGAAAAGTTTTTATTTTTTAAATCTTATGATTTTAAAAGAAATTATGTTCATGAGACCCTAAAAGTACCGTGGGCTCCAGAAGCTGTGTGTATGTGCCTGAGGGATGGGTCAGCATTGGCACCCAGCAAGGCTCTCAGTAAATGGGACTCCTCTCTTCACCCGCTCCTCTGCCAGGTAGGCCTGTGTCTTAATTGGCTCAGGCTGCCATAACACAATACCAGAGACAAAGTGACTTAAATCACAGAAAGTCTGTATTTTCACAGTTATGGTCGCTTATAGGACAGTGCCTATGAACTCAGGCTATGCGGTGAGGCTGTCTGGGCTTGAGGTCCTACTAGACCCTCTCTCAAATTTAGCAGAGAAGTCCCTTCACTTTTCCTGCCCTTAGGCTCCTCTTCTATAAACTGGGGTAATTACAGTTTCTACATCACTGAGCTGCCATGGGATGTGTAACAAGCATTCAGCAGAAGATCTGGCCCAGGCTAAGCACTAGAGCAATGTTAGTAATGGTGATGGTGGTGATAATGACGGTGATGACGGTGAGCATGATGGTACTGCTATTGTGTTGATGGTGATGGTGATGATGGTGATGATGGTGGTGACGGTGGTGATGGTGGTGATAGAGATGGTTATGGTGGTGATTGTGCTGCTGATGGTGATGGTGATGATGATGGTGATGATGGTGATGATGGTGGTAGTGGTGGTAGATATGATGGTGATGATGGTGGTGGTGATGGTGGTGATGGTGATATGATGATAGTGATGGTGATGGTGGTGATGACAATAGTGGTGATGATGATGGTGATGACGATAGTGGTGATGATGGTGATGATGGTGGTGGTGATGGTGATGATGGTGGTAGTGGTGGTAGATATGATGGTGATGATGGTGGTGGTGATGGTGGTGATGGTGATATGATGATAGTGATGGTGATGATGGTGATGACAATAGTGGTGATGATGATGGTGATGACGATAGTGGTGATGCTGGTGATGATGGTGGTGGTGATGGTGCTTCTGTGCTTTCTGTGGAATTCAGACTCGTCACCTCATCAGCACATCAGTGTGTTCAACCAGGAAGCTCCACCATGCCGTGATGTCAGTGCTTTTACTGGGGTTCCATTATGTAAGCAGGATTAAAGAAATCACTAGTCACATAATTGGGGTCAATCTCTGATCCCTCCCACCCCCCCACCCCTAGATGTCAGGCAATTTTCTTTTTTTTTTTTTTAAGATTTAAAAAAATGTATTTATTAGACAGACAGAGATCACAAATAGGCAGGCAGGCAGGCAGAGAGAAGAAGGGAAGCAGGCTCCCTACTGAGCAGAGAGCCCCATGATGCGGGGCTCAATTCCAGGACACTGGGATCAAGACCTGAGCTGAAGGCAGAGGCTTTAACCCACTGAGCCACCCAGGCACCCCTGCCAGGCAATTTTCTAATAACAAAGGTGGACTTTCTGGTGACTAAGCCCCATCGGGAAGATAGCTAGGGACCCACCTAGAGTCACCTCATTAGCATGACAAGAACACTCCCTTCACTCAGAAAATTCTAAAAGTTTTTGGAGCTCTGTGCCAGGACAAAAACCAGATATATTCTTTATTTAACACACTGCCCTGAGTAAGCCTCTCTTCTCTCTCCTCTCTCCTCCCCAAAGCCTTGATTGAATTTTCCAGACTCTGAGTTTGTTTTTTCCAACTGAGAAGACACCTTGTCCCTGAAAATGACCTCTCCGGGGGCTGAGCTCATTATTCAGCTATATGTGGATTCATTCTTTTTGCCTTGAGGTACTCTCAGACCTTCCCTAAATCCCTTTCTGACCTAGATCCTGAGCTTCAGACCCAAACTCCACTTCCTAGGCTAAGGCTGAGGCTCTTCACTGCTAACATCATCTCTTGGGTGTGCCCAGAGTTCCCATCTCACACAGTCACTGCCCAAGACCACTTACTGTGCTTTCTTGGCTCATGCCAACTTCAGATCCTGAGTCTGCCAAGCATAGAATCTGGCTTGAACAGAGTCTTAAAAAGATGTAAGTCCAATAGCCAATGGTACATCTCCAGCACCTCCATTTCCTAGTTGGATGGCCTTGAGCACGTCACCTCAAGTCGAGAAGGTTATGTTTTCTCATCTGGAAAACAGAAACATATCCTGCATTAGTCAGGATTCAGCTAAGCTTTGCCGCAGTAACAAATAGTTCCCAACATAACAGAGTTCATTCTGGCTCACACCCTCACTCACAGCACTGCTCAGTCCTATAACTATGTCATCTAGAGCACATGGTCACCATGGTCACTAGGGCAGTGGGACTAGAAGAGAGGGAGGAGGTATACTGGCTGTCAGTTGCCTTGGCCTGGAAGTGACCCCCTCACCTCCACTCATGAGCTGCTGGACCATAGTCATCACACAACTACCGCATATTTGCAAGGATTGCTGGGGTACATCTATGTGCTATTTGGCAATTGCCAAAAGTCTTCTCCACAGGTTCTATGGTTCACTGGGAAGTTGGGAACATGAAGAAATCTTGTGTATGGGAAAACTCCAGCCACAGAGCAGCTGATGGCTAAACAGTTTTCTGATTTCACAAAGGGACACTGTTTTGCTTTGTGAGCCCTTTGGTCTTGATAAGAGAGGTGGGTCCCGTTGGCACTGTTTCATAGTGAGGCCTCTTTGCTGAATGGCTACCAGGGTTAGACAGATCAAGTGATCTGGCCTCTGGGGTGGTTCAGACTGGGCCAAGATCAGAGTCGCAGAGACGAAGTCTCCAGATCGCTCCCAGCTATCCCTACCCCCACCGCCCTAGGCTGGAGATCCTGACTTCCTAGCCCTCAAAACAAAGGCACAGACAGAGCTTATGTCTCTGACCTTTACCTCTGCAGCCAAGAGCAAAACCAATCTGACTTAGTGCTTTCACTTTCTGTTTTTCTGCCAGAGTTTACTACAGGTAGCTATAACTGAGTTAGTGGGATGGAATGGAGCACAGGACATGGAGTCAAGGTAACGACAACAATAGTAACCTTAGTGGACATTTACTGAGCACTTACTGTATGCCAGGCTCTCTGCCCAGGGTTTTATGAGGATTGTCCTGTTGAACTCTTTCAGCCTCCCTGTGAAGATCCTATTATTATCCCCATTTACAAGTGGAAAATTGAAGCACAGAGTATTGGGAGACCTGTCCTTGTGGGCACGTAGCAAGGCCAAGATTCCCACACTCAGGTCTATCAGACTCCACGGCCTAAGACTAAGAGCTGGAGCACCTATCCCATGCCTGGGATCTAGCAGCATCTCTGCTGCTCACTGTCAGAAAGCACATCTCCAAACATGAAGGATCTCTAACTCAGGTGTATGCACATTAAGTCAGTCCACCTTTCAGCAAGCATTTACTAAATGTCTGCTCTGTCCAAGGCTGGCTAGGTTTTGGTATTCAAGAAATGAATCAGACATGGCCTCCTTAAGGAGCTCACGATCCAGGGTGTCATTGATTCCCAAAGCAGTAAGAAAGAGGCTATGGAAGAAAGGAGGGGAGGCACCTGATGGGTGAAGACACAGTGAGGAGGCAAGGGCAGGAAAGAGCTGAGGTCTGGTGGATGAACAGGACAGTCAGGAAGCCAAGAAAGGAGGGTGTTCTGGATGGAAAACAGTTATGTGCAAAGGCACAGAGGCACGGAAAGACTTTTTTTGGAACTTGGAGGGACTTGGGATAGTTGGAAGATAAAAATCCAAGATAGGGACGGGGTGGAGACACCATTAGGAGATGTGGCTCGAGAGGTGGCTGAGGGCAGACTGTTCATTCATCCATTGAGCAGCAGAAGACTCCAGGCGCTGTGCTAGGCTCTGGTTACAAAAGCCAACAAGCCTCAGAGCTTTAAGTGTGGAGCAAGGAGATGGGCAAGCCATGAGTAGACACATAAAGACAGAGCTTCAGAGCAAAACTCAAATGCCAGGCCCAGGAATCTGGGGTGGAAGAGAGCCCCGGAAGAGCTTTGGGCAGAGGACACATGAGGTTAGATCTCTCTTTAGAAGCTCACCCCGTGTAGAAGGGGACTCCGGTGCCACAGCCCAGGTAGGCACTCTGAGAACAGGGCCAGGCCCCTGGTGGGTGCTCAGAAAACGCTGGGGACCTGGGTATGAGTATGGTGTGCTGCCCAGTCTGGGGCCTGCTCCCCTCCCCCTCCACACCTCTCTGTCCCCAAGGGCATCTGCAGCTGGGCCAGATGCCTTCTAATCACTCAGCTGGCTTTACGCCCGGTGAGGACATCTTGATAAGGGTTAGACCTCTAGCCTTGACCCCACAGGAGGAGATAGCTCAAATCCCTTACACTCTACTGCTGACCGGTGGAGGACTGTGCCGGGTTTCCCCAGGTCCTCATCCTCTGTATGTGTGGTGGTCAGAGATCTGACGGGGAGCCAAGCCTTGAGAACAACATCTCCAACTGCTCCTGACTTCCCGTGAGCCCCGGGCAGGGTGGTCCCCGGCTCTGGGCCTCAGTTTCCTTCCCGGCAGAACAAGAACAATCATCCCACCTTCCCGCCTCACAGGGCTCTGATGGGGGGCAAGGGAGATTATCCATTTGCTCTCAGCCTGCACGTTCTGACTGAGCACTTACCAGGAGACCCTCCACGTTGGGTAGGAGGTCAGGTACAGCAAGCCTGATGCCCAGGCTTTGCCCTAATAATATCACATGGAATTGTTTCATTTAACTTTCATAGCAACCCAGGGAGGAGGACACTCTTACCAACACCTCTTTGCAGACTGGGCAAACAAGGCAGAAAGAAACTGTGAAAGGCCCACAGATGAAGCAAATGGAGATATGAACTTGGACTGAGTCCAGGGCCGTCCCTCTGACCACGAGTCCATGGTGCCTTGCTGCCCACGGTCTCTATGGAAACAAGGGCTGAGTAGGAGTCATTACAGAACACCTGGGTGGAGGCGTTTTTGCCAGACTCTGACTCTGTCAGACCTGGAAACTCTGGCTCTGCCCCTGACCCGCCAAGTGAACTCTGTTGAGTCTTCCTGACCCTTGTTTTCTTTCTCTCAAAAATAGACGTCAACAATTTCCTCAGAAACCTCCAGTAAACTTTAACTCTCATTGGCCAGAAATGGATCACATGACCAACTCCAGACCAACCAGTGGCAAAGGAGTGAGGATGACATGATGCCAGCCATTTCCCAGCCTATCTGCATATTCTTGTCACTCTTCTTCCCGAGGGGCAAGTCCCTGTGAATTTCAGCCAAACTTAAAACCATGGGAGATAATAAGGTGGTGGTCATTGTTTCTGCATTTTGAGGTCATTTGTGAGGCAGCAGTTGATGACCAGTTCACGTGATTGGCTTGCACCAGACTTGCTTCGGCCCCCAGGTTAGGCATGTTGCCAGCTGGGTAAGGCTGGGCCTTTGGTAGCTAGGAAGGGGGCAATGATTGCAGGACAGGCAACTCCCAACGTCTACCACACGGCAAGAACTGGGGCACCTGACCACCAAACTCAGAGCCACCAGAATAATACTAGGAACTTTCTCAGAAGCCTGATACATGTAGCCTAACATGATACTCAGATCGCTTGGTACAAGATTTACATAAGAGTGAGAAACGTTGGTGCTTCTTGACACAGGTTCCCACAGTACTCACACGCTCTGCCTCGGTGGCAGCTGATTCTGTCATTCCGCAATCCTAAGACCGTTCCTGTGACAAGCTGTCTCTGGGTCCTGAGACCCAGAAATGAAAATATAACGCTGTTATATAACCTTTTGGGGCTCTCAGAGTCAGGCATGCCTGTAAATAATGGCCAGATCTGACGGAAAGTATGTCATTGTGAGATGCCACTCAGATGTGGAGGAAATTCAGAGCCAAGCAGTCTCTACTGAACTTGGGGAGACAGAGGGTCAGGGAGGAGGGACTTTGGGGCAGTGGCAGTGTCACAAAGCAGGGCGGCTCCCCTGCCCATCTGTCCTGCTGGTTTCTCCCTTACTCGCTGCTCTCTTGCCACAGGGTCTGCTTTTCATTCCTGAACACATCAAGCCCACTCCTGCCCCAGAGCCTTTGCACTTGCTGTTCCTTTTGTCTGGGAAGGCCCATTCCCCTCATTTTTGCATGACTGGTTCTTTATCATTTAGACCTCAAATCAGATGTCCCCTCTTCAGATGCTTACCATTTCTTGGCTACCAGGCAACAGATAGCCTTCACATCAAAGGAAGTCAAAGAAGAGTGGATGCCTACGTGCTCATTCTCTCTCTTTTATCTCTCTCTCTCTCTCTCTCTCTCTTTCTCCTGCCCCCTGGGAACTGTGGAGCAAGCACATGATCTAGCCACCAATGGGACAACCAGAAATTATCCCCAGTGGTGCCAGGCGGTTTCCTAGGCTGACTGTGCTATAGCTGGAATGGCTGAGGTCTCACTTGGGTCCTGCCCCCTCACCAAGTCTTGCTCTGTAATGCACGTAAATCCATCCAGCGCCCTGGGGCCCCACTCAGTTCCTGATGAGTACTCCCTAGCCAGAGCTGGTTTCTGCACTGTGCACTCATCCTTCCCCTCCCTTCCCATGGCGGCCAGCCCCGATCCCACTCCCCCAGACACATCATCGAATTACTGTATCAAACAGCGTGGTTACAGTTACCTGTTCGGAGGTCTTTCCTTCTCTCCCAACTAAAACGCAAGCCGCATGAAACAAAGGCCTGGGCTGTTTTGTTCAGTTATGTCCTCAGGGCCTAGAACAGTGCCTGACACAGAATCAGGGTCAGAAAATCAATACGCAGCTGTTGAACGGACATGTGAATAAATAAGGAGAGGAGGATGTCCTGGTGGGAAGAACAGCATAAGCCAAGGCTAGGATGTGGGAACTCTTTGGGGAAGGAGAAATCCCCACCGAAGGAATAGAAAAGGGAGAGAGGGGAGTCCTCCCAGGGGGCCAAGGGGCTTCTTGCCCCCCACCCCAGGTAGTTCAGTTCAGATCTCATGGCCGGCTCTGGCACAAGGCAGTGAGCCTACCTGTGGCCCAAATGGCAGAGGAACAAGTGCCACGTGTGTACGCAGCACTGCGCCGGGTGACTCTCAGACCTCCTCGTTTCCTCTGCACAACCATCCCCACTGTACAGATGAGAAGATGGAGGCCCAGGGAGATCAAGGAATGGCTTTCACATGATCACATAGCTTCTAAAGAAAGGGGGGCCCATTCAAGGACACACACGGTTCCCTCTTCAGGGCTTATCAGAAATAAGGGGACTCCAATCAGGGAGATTCAAACTAAAACCACATTGAGATACCACCTTACACCAGTTAGAATGGCCAAAATTAGCAAGACAGGAAACAACGTGTGTTGGAGAAGATGTGGAGAAAGGGGAACCCTCTTACACTGTTGGTGGGAATGCAAGCTGGTGCAGCCACTTTGGAGAACAGTGTGGAGATTCCTCAAGAAATTAAAAATAGAGCTTCCCTATGACCCTGCAATTGCACTACTGGGTATTTACCCCCAAAGATACAGGTGTAGTGAAAAGAAGGGCCATCTGTACCCCATTGTTCATAGCAGCAATGGCTATGGTCACCAAACTGTGGAAAGAACCAAGATGTCCTTCAACGGATGGATGGATAAGGAAGATGTGGTCCATATACACTATGGAGTATTATGTCTCCATCAGAAAGGATGAGTGCCCAACTTTTGTATCAACATGGACGGGACTGGAAGAGATTATGCTGAGTGAAATAAGTCAAGCAGAGAGATCAATTATCATATGGTTTCACTTATTTGTGGAGCATAACAAATAACATGGAGGACATGGGGAGATGGTGAGGAGAAGGGAGTTGAGGGAAACTGGATGGGGAGATGAACCATGAGAGACTATCGACTCTGAAAAACAATCTGAGGGTTTTGAAGGGGCGGGGGGTGGGAAGTTGGGGAGCCAGGTGGTGGGTATTATGGAGGGCACGTATTGCATGGAGCACTGGGTGTGGTGCATAAACAATGAATTCTGTTACGCTGAATAGAAATAAATTAAAAAAAAGAAAGAAAGAAAGAAAGAAAGGAGACTCCTATAATTGCAGGCCCCAGAGTCACGAAGAACCCTCTCCCCACTGCCACCAGCCTTCACTTGAATATCTGCAATGATGGGGAACTCAGCGCATGCCATTGCCAAAAGCTTCCCCCTGGCAGGCTGGGGGAAGAGAGAAAGAAGGTGGAGCCAGGAAAAAGAGCCTGTCAAAAGGCTGAAAGCCTTGGGGGACATACCAGATTGGATCTGAGCTTTCAGAACATCCCCAGGGGCGAGATGAAAGGCTGCCGGGGAGACCAGAAACCTTGGGGGAGGGGGCTGAAGACACGTGGCAGTCACAGATGCCGGGTCTGGGACACTGCTGGGAAATGATGGTGTGCTTGCTCATCATAGTCCGGGCTTTCTTCTGACTGTACTGGACCCCCAACACTGCATTTTCCGGGAGTCAAGGAGGGAATGCCACTGTGCAACTGACACCCTGCTATAGGCAGATGAGGTCAGCGGGCAAGGTCACAGGGAGGCCTATTGCCTGTTAGCCTGGGTCCATGGTAGTGGTGTCAGCCATTAGCTGGCCATTAGGGGCCTCCGGACCAGGGCCCCTGTCAGAAGAGCCTGCACCCTCTGCCTTCCCAGCAGTCTGCCCACACACCACCTCACTGCCCCATTGGGAACCTTAGATCCAATAGACACCCTGCTGAGGGCTCAGGACAGCTTTCTCCCTGCACACATGGGAGCAGGGCAGATCATTCAAGCCTGCTGTCACTGAATTACAGGGGATTCGTTTTTGCCTCTCTGGTGGCCTAAGGTAGTCCAAAGTGTCTGGCTCTGGCCTCTCCTGGACCTGGGTTCTGATCATGACTCCCCCACCACCTGGAGCTTGAGCTGCTGCCTTTATGGATCAGAGACAGGACA
This sequence comes from Neogale vison, assembly GCF_020171115.1. Lineage (NCBI taxonomy): Eukaryota > Metazoa > Chordata > Mammalia > Carnivora > Mustelidae > Neogale > Neogale vison. Next base: position 252,829,698 of record NC_058091.1, on the reverse strand, counting down.
GTGGTGGGGGTTGCGTGAGCTACTACCCAGGGAATAGCTGGGAGAGCCTGGCAGGTGACAGTCTTCCGTACCATCCTTCTGTTGACTCTTAACTGCCCGAAAGAAAGGAGGCAAGTTCTTCCGGAGAGACCACCGCGCCCCCTCCCTTCCTGGCTGCGAGTCCCATGAGTCCTAACCTAAGGTTATACAGGGCCATGTCGGGCACGGAGCAATAACCGTGATCAGCCATGGGGGCACATGGGGTTGGGTATTCTCTAGGCAGTTCTTATGCTTCTTATTTCATTTGGCAAACTATTGTTGAATGTCTATTCTAGGGGCTAAGTCTGGGGACACAAAGATGGAATTATATGACCCCTGCCCTCTAGTTCAGCCGAGAAGGACTCGTGTGAATAAACCATTCCAACTGACCTGACCATTGCCATCACTGACGTGTGTGCCATATTCGGGGGAGCACTGGAGAAGGAGTCCTGCCTCATGTTGCCTGGGGACATAAGTTGAAAACTTGTGGTTCCTCCATACTGTGTGTTTAGGCTTTAGAACAGAGGCAAACCCATGAATACATAATGTCCGCACAACCCGATCAGGGCATTCGCAGATGTGTGAGCAAAATTTAATGGAAGCAGCAGAGAACGAGCTGCTCATTCAGCCCAGAGGAGTTAAGCCAGGCTTTCCAGAACAGAGCAAGAACTGAAACTGGGGAAACCAGCAAGGGCTAAGTCTTCTGAGCATCCGAAGCCTCCCTCTCACCCTCCAGGGTATCTTGCCCTTGGGAGCTCTGACTGCCAGCTCACAGTCTGGCTCGGCTTCCTGGCTCTCATCACACTGGCTCCTTCCCCACTTATGCTCATGGCACCATTAATGCTGGGTTCTCCCACCATTCCCCAAGGTGTCTACTGGCACCAAGCCCGCATAGGCTTCCAGGAAAGCGGGGGCCAGGACAAAGATACTCCTTAGTTCTGTTCCCATGAAGGTTTAGAAAAAATATATATGCCTTTTGGCTTTCTGTCTATCTGCTTCTGGAAGCTACTAACTTATGTAACCCACCACCTCCAGATTTTATAAACACACACTTACCCTCCCCATAAGGGGGGGGGTCAATATCTTGTTTAGTTAACTCAGTACACATCTTTTAAAGAAGAGAAAACCAAGTCTTGAAACATTCAGATGAAAAATGGTAAAGAGAATTAACTGCAAGTTCAGGGCTCCGTTGGCATAATACAGTTACCGACCCTCCCACCCCAGATCAAGCTGTGAGCTGGCCTTCAGTGAAAGGGTTAAAGTAATTACCTTTTATTCAACAAGTAGTTACAGAATACCTACTATGTGCCAGGCATGATTCTATACACTGGCAGCTGGGCAATGAGCAAACCAGACAAATGTGGAGCTTGGATTCCAGTGAAAAGATATAAGCAATAAATGGAGGGTCAGTGACAGTGTTATGCCAATGGGTGAACAAATAAATAAATAGGAACATGTGAGAGAAGAGTATACACTATGAAGAAAAGAAAGCAGGGTAATGGGAGAGAGTGACTGGAAGGGAGAGGGGCTGCTCATTTAGATAGAGCCGTCAGGGAGGGGTTAAATGCTGAGAAGCATCCAGCCATATGAAGACCACAGGGAAGAATATTTCAGGCCAAGAAAGCAGCAAGTGCAAAGGTCCTGAGGTAGGAATGAGCTTAGCACGTTCATGAAACCAGCAAGACCAGTGTGGCTGGAGCAGGGAGAGGAAGAGGTCAAATGCTATGAGACGGGACAGGAGTCCTGCTTCTAAACACCAAGGGGAGGGAGAAGTGGTATTTATCATTCATTAGTCTGCTGCTTCTGTTACTTCACGGGGTGTCCCTGTTGAACATCGGTCTTGCACAGTCCTGTGGACACTGTAGCAATTCTACTACTGTAGCAATTCTCCCCTGCTGGCCTGACCCTCCCAGTTGACACCAGTAGTGTCCCATGTGTAGCACCAAATTTCAGCCCTCTAGGATCACATACTACATGGTCAGCTCTTTGTTCTGAAGCACCAGCCCAAGCCAGGATGGCTGGATCCAGAGTGACCTTCAGCCCCATGAGCTCAGCTTTTCCCATAAACACAGATTTCCCTTCCCCTACTTATGAATTAATTCTTTTTTGGATGTTACCAGCAGGTCCATGTCAGGGCCCCCCCCTCCATTGAGATTTCTTTCTTTTTTTTTTTTTTTAAATTATCTCTACACCCAACATGGGGCTCGAAATTACAACCCCGAGATCAAGAGCCCTATGCTCTACACACTGAGCCAGCTAGGCATCCCCATCCCACTGCGATTTCTTAACTTGAAATTTCAGAGTGCAGGGGTTGGGAGTTTCAACACCTTTCTTTCCAAAATACCCTGACACATTTCACTTTAGAAAAGTGTTCAAGCCCAATGTTGCCAAATTTTCCCATTATGTATCAGTAAAAGCCATAAATTCTTATTTTCGTGTGAAATTTCCAGATCTTAAAAACACCACCAGGGCTGAAACCTGTCAAATACATAACAAAGCAAAACAAAACACTATTAATAAATCATTTATTTAATTTCTGTCATACAAACACTTACATATTATGTGTTTGCATGTACTTTCTTCACCTGTTTGGTGTTGTTTTTTTTTTTTCCTAAAGATTTAAAATAAATCAATTTTAGAAAGAGAGAGTGGAGAGAGGAGCAGAGGGAAAGGGAGAGATCCCCAAGTTGACTCTATGTGAAGTGCCAAGCCCAACCCGGGGCTCCACACAGGGCTTAATCTCACGACCCCGAGATCATGACCTGAGCCAAAACCAGGAGTCTGATGCTTAACCAGCTGCGCCACCTGGGCGCGCCCCTTTGCCTAACCTTTGAAACCAGTTTTTTTTTTTTTTCCATTATCAACGAGAAATAAAAATTTGCTCTGCCCTCTGCCAGCCCATGATGTTCCCATCTGAACGCAAATGATGATCAGCGCTCACAGAATACAAACAGACCCTCGGTGGGTGTGGGGCTCAGACAGGGCCGTGTTGCATCTGTGTTTCAAATAAGACAGAGACAAAGCCATTCAGAGGCCACAAAAGTTATGAAATACCTACTCCTTTGACTAATGTGAATGACTGACGGTTTCGTATTGCCTTCAAAATAGAAGGCATTAAGATATCCAGCGATCGAATTGCCCCTGCTACCATCCAAACCAGAACCCCCTTGCTTAATACCCCTGGAGGCTCACCCTGATCAAGCCCCAATTCTCTGAGAAACTCTCCCAACCCAAGTCTACCCTTGGGGTTCCCCCTGGGGTGCATTTCCCCTTGTTGCAGCAAGCCAAGGAAAGTTACCTTTTGGCTACAGGTATGTTCCTGGCAGTCTTTGGTGGGTGGCTTTTGACAACAGCCCATCTCGAGCACACTTCTATCCTCAGTCCCTAGAGGTATCCACACCCTCGGCAATGGACGCAGGATGGTGCGTGGTTTGGCCAGTAAAATCTGTTACATCCTTTTTTCCAATGTGAAACGTCATCTACTCCTTTATTGTGGTATCACACTCCGCAACTAATTGGCTTTGTTGTGTTTATTCGCATTATTCTGATAAGAGCTCAGTGAAAGGCAGACGGAATCGGAAGGCAACCAGAAGGCTGTTGATTACCAAAGGAAATTGAACAAGAGCAACAGTGCAAGTTATAATTTGGAGCACTTCCCCATCAGTGAGAAATCAATGATGCTGACTCTGGAAGGACGTTGCACCCCTGCAAGAGGGAAATGAACCCTGCAGGACTTAGCTGGCTGCCTGCGACCCGGGACTTCTTGGGATCTATGAATAGCCTTTATTAGAGGGCGTCCAGCTGTGTTTAAGGTCCTGGGACCAGAAACAGGGAAAGACTAATAAGGACAGTCATGAGGTTGGGCCAGGGGGCAACTCCCAGCCCTGGGACTGAGATTTTCCTCCATACTACCGTCAGCAACGCTAAAATAAATCAAGTAGGCGTTCCTTCTTGGAACTCAGGGATGGAAGGGAATTGAGAAATACTGGGCTCCCCACCTTCCATTCTTGCCTAATGCAACTACAGCATTAGACATTCCAGAAATCCAGAGACTCTCAGACTCTGCTAGGAAATAGAACTCAAAAGAAGAATGTCACCAACAGCTTAGCCAGGTTTTGTTCCCCCACCCATGAAGTTGAATCTGAGGACCTTCTGGGAAGAGGTGTCCTTTCGGCTGAGTTTGGAAGAGAAGACCCCACTCTTCAGAGCTGGGATGGGGTAGAATCAGACAAGAGGGCTCATGCTTCTATTGTGGGCAAAACTGTCGCTGGAATTTGAATGTGGAAAAGAGGCTGTGAGGAAGGGGAGAAGACCAGCAGGGGGGCCTTGAGACTTTCTGCCTGCTGTTCTAGAAAACAAGGGTGGAAATACATGACCAGCAAGGGCTCTTTCTACTCCACAGTCTGTGTTGTGTGCTCTGGGACAAGTGACTTGTCCTTTCTGATCCTCAGTTTTTGGCCTGTAGGGAGAAGAGGGGAAAGGGGAGGCAGATGGAATAAGGAAGAAGCGTAGATTAGTGCTCTGTGACTCTGGGCCAGATATCATGCTGGGCACAGGGAATGCAGAGACCAAAGACACCTTCTGGGGCCTCAGGAAGCCCATCACCTGGGGAGGGGACAAGTAAATAGCTCACTGAAATACTTGAAGGGCAATCAGAGGCTCATCAAGCCAAAGCTCAAGGAATGAGTAGGAGTTTCTCCTGAGAGAAAGGGATAGGGTGTTCCTGAGGAGGAAGCCACATGAGCCACAGCAGGGAGGCATGTTTTGTTTGGTGAGCACCTAGAAGTTTCTGGTATGTATACTGGACATTTGTAGCAAAAATACTGGAGCCCGGTGACTGTGGGTCTGGCAGGTGATGCACATGTGTGTGGTAGACAAATGTCTAAGACCACAGGAAGTGTGGGGACTGGGGTGAAGTAGAGAGCTCACACCCTGTCACGAGAGATACTCCTCAGTTCCGGTCTGGTGTTGACTTCTGAGAATTAGACCAGTGTCTGATGTCTGAGGAGAAGGCAAAAGTCTGGATTTTTAGGTGAAATCTTCTAATTTGTGAACATCAACTTCAACGAGCCAGACAAATAAAAGAGGCTGGACATGACTCTTGGTTCCTGGGTTTGCAACCTATGGGCAAGGTGGTCTCTAAAGTCCCACAGCTCTTCTTCTCTTAAAAGGCACATAGCATAGTGATTGAGAGCATGCACTGTGTAGCCAGAAATAACAAGTTCAAATCTTTTACTAGCTCTTACCAGCCAGTTCACATAGTTTATGAATGTCATGGCCTGGAGTTGTGCAGTGCACAGCCTGAGCAGCTGTATAAGGTTGTCTTATATGTAACTCTAAGCCAGGACCTTCTCCTTCCAAGCCCCAATTTCCCCACCTGTAAATCAGGGGTGATTACCTATGTAACTATGAGAGTGAAATGAACTTATTATATAGGTATATATACTTACCTCAATGTTGAGTATATAATAAATGTTTAAAATAGGATGTCTCCCATCTAGTCTTTCTGAGGACTCTAACTGAATCTACAGGCCCTCTGGGGAGAGGTGTTTCTTTGTACTGGAGAATTCTGCTGGGGGTCGGAAGGAAAGACCCCTCTCTCTGGAGCTGGACTGGAGTAGAATGAGATAGGAGTGCTCATGTGTTACCTGGCAAGACATCAGGCAGGATGGGAAAAAAAGATTTTGAGAAATCTGGGCACCAGGTTCAGGTTTTGAGAAAATTTAATAGGAATTTATTAAGAGAAGCAGTTGGGAATACATTTGGAAGTCTGTTATTTTCTTTAAACCTCGTCACTCAAGAGAAAGGAAGTATCTACTTCAGAGGGTGATGGCGGGGATCAAATAAGTTAGGACAAATGGCGCCCTGCCATTACCCTCTTGGAGACTGACTGCGGCTCTCCTGCTGTGGCAGATAGCCCTCCCTTCACCCCCAAAGACCTACTGTATCAAAGATCTCCCTTGCCTCTGACTTCTCCTTGTGTCCAGTGCCGCCAGGAGGGCAGGGGAGGGTGGGGTTGGGTCCGTGTCCATGTGATTGGAGGGTTGGAACTTTTCATCCCATCCCCTCACCCTTTCCTCCCCCACTTATGGGGAGAGGAGGGAGGCTGGAGGTAGAATCAATCCTGAGTGGCCAATGATCGATTCCGTCATGCTTAGGTAATGAGCCTCTGTAAAAGTCCAAAAGGACAAGACTTGGGGAGCTTCAGGATTGGTGAACACACAGACACTTGGGGTGAGGCACACTTGGAGAGGGCATGGAAGCTCTGAGCTCTTCCCACATAGCTCGCCTTTATGCATCTCTTCCATCTGTTCCTGAGTTACATCCTTTGATTAAAAACAAAAAACAAACAAACAAAAAAACCTGGTCATCTCATAAGTAAAATATTTCTCTGAATTCGGTGAGTTTTGGCAGGTTAACAAACCCGAGGAGGGAAGGGTGGGAACCTCTGGTCTACAGCCGGTCAGTTCAGAAGCATGGGTGGCTATTGGGGCTCGTGATTGGCATCTGAAGTGAGTAGGGGCAGTCATGTGGGACTGAGCCCTTAACTTGTGGTATCTGGTGCTATTTCTAGCACATAGTGTCAGAACTGAGTTGAAATGAGGACACCCAGCTTGGTGGCATTGGAAAAAACACATGGTTGGTAGCCATGAGAGTGTGTAGGGGTGAAGGAGCTAGGAAGGGGTGGGATTTCCCACCCATATCCTCATGACATTTGACATACTGGTTCTGCCCTCCTTTCCCATCACTTGGTATATCTCATGCTCAATCTATTCTCTTCCCTTCTCTCTCTCTCTCCCCAGAACCTTTCCTCCATACACTCCTCATCCTACCCAAGATTTCTTATCTCCCCTCTCCAGTCTCCATAGGGTCTTAGGGCAATTTCATTCTCCTCCAGCATCTCCACAGCCAACATCAGTATCACCTTCAAGAATCTGAAAAGTCCTTAGTACTCGTACTTAGTGAACAGAAACGTATCCCAGCTGCCAAAGAGGTAAGGCGGGGGGAGGGAGTTAGAAATTTTTTTTTTGTATATACCAATAATAAATCACCCAGGATGGCAGGACATCGCTTACAGTATCCCAGTGGAACAGACACTACTTCTACTCTGTCAAAGACCAGGAAACTGAGACTCATGGTGGTTGGATGATTTGTCAAGGTCACAGGCTTACTAAGTGGTTTAGCACCCGTATCTGCTAGGCTCCAAAGCCAGTGCTCTGAACCACAGAAGCCAGCAAGAGGAAATCCAACTCAAGATTCTAAGTGTTCAGTCACTCTAATAGACAAAAGCACCTTTTCTGAAGAGCGAGAATGAAAGGAAAATACCCAGGAATAAACCTTGGACAAGCAAGCAAGGCCTATAGGGAGGACATGATGCAGCTCTGCATGGCCCAACAAAGCAGGAGGGCTGGGGGAAGGGACTGCGATCACCTTCCTGGAGTTGTAGGGTTGACGCTCCTCACGTTGACCCATTCACTTATTGTAAAGTCAATAAAAATCCCATTTGTGCCTAGGAGAAGATCTTGGCAAATTAATGAAAATTAATTTGCAAGAACAAATGCTCAAGAGCAGCCAAGAAAATGCTAAAAAAAAAAAATGGAATAAGGAGGGGAGCTCACACTACTAACCCATTCTTTCTGTGGATATTCATTGAGCACCTGCTATACACCAGGTGCTAAAGACCTAGACACCATCCCTGTCCTCAAGAGCTGAAGCCTCAAGTCAGACATTCTCGTGAGGAAGGTGGCAAAGGGACAAATTGGGAACAGCTTACTGCCCATCAGTAAGAGATGGGCTAAAAAAAAGGTCTAGTTCATCCATATAATGGAGTATCATTTAGGAATTTAAAAGAGTCAGGTAAATCTTTATATACAGAAAAAGATGCACAAAATTACTGGTTTTTATTTTATAAAAAAAAACTTCTATTTTTAAATTTATGTTTCTAGTATTGTGTGTCAGATTCAAACCTCCTGGGTTTGAATCCTGGCTCTGCCATCTTAGCCATATAGCTTTGAGCAAATTACTTAACCCCAATTTCCTCATTTCTAAAGTGAGAAATTACTGTATCAGCTTCAAATGGTTGTTTTAATGAGGATGCAAACCTTATTGTAGAACCACAGTGGGAACATTCCAAGTGCTCAGTAACCAGTAGCTTCTACCATCATCATCCTCTGCAGAGCAAGGAAACCGGAAGGATGGACATCATACAGTTCTTTCCCAAGCGTCCGAGAGAAGGGATCGGAGTGGAGAAGGCAGTATGAACATGACTTCCTCCCCAGTCCCATTAATTCACATTCTGGTCATAGATAGGTTTTCTTTTGGAAACTAGAAGAAAGCCATGAGGAAGCTTTCTTCCCTAAGTGGAGGAGCTGATAAAGAAAGAAGGAGAAGAGAGCGGAGCAGATGGGCAGAGAGAAGCAGCATCCCTTCCTGGGTCCCCAGGGAGTGAACAGTGAAAGAAGTGACCAGAGGGTGGGGACGGAGGGCGTCACTTTTCATCCAGCCGGTGGTGATCTCTTTCTGAAGTTGCTTCGTGTTCTTTCTGGAAAACAAACAAACAAACAAAAAACCCCCACCACCTCTTCCTTTTTTTTTTTCTTTACAAATCTATGACTAAAAAAAAAAAATATATTCTTATGCATAGATAAAAGTCTGGAATGTGTTATAGATCAAATTATTCATAGGCTTATCTCTGGAGGAATAAGATTTCAGGAAACTCACTTAACCCATATGGTTTGAAATTTTACTATAAGCTTTGTTACTTTTGGAATGGGTAAAAAAATAATAATAATAATACAAGTACTTCCATTTAGAAAAAAAAAGACAAATAATACACATTCAAACATCAAAAACTTAATAAAATATTTTGTCATTTGTGGCAGATGCTGCATCATGACCAACTCAGCACTTCTACTCCCAGACCTCTTCTGCTTGCCTGCCTCCCCCTGTGGAGGCTAGAAGGGCAACACGGTCACAGTCACGTTGTAAGCCGCCCTTGTGGCTAAGGGTGCCATGTGGTAGGCTGGGGTGAATGGACAAAAGTGGAAGCCTGCTGAGGGATACAAGATTCACTGGCTCCCTCCCTCTCCTCATTCCTCCTACCCCCATCAATACCCATCTTGTGTTCACCATCTTGTGAAAGTGCACGGGGCTAAGAAGCCTCTGAAGAGGGGCGTTGGACCCAGCCTGGGAAATTAAGGTTGAACTTGTGCAAAAGCTAATACCTAAGCCCTACATAGGAGCTAATGGAGAATAGAGAGGAAAATGTTCCAGCAGAAGAAAACTGCCCCACCATACTTTCAAAGGGCAACAAATTAGGGATGGGGTCATATAACTGTACTTCTGTACTTCCTCCCTGAATCAGAATGTGTTCAGCCATGAATCACGGAAACCTTGACTTAAGGCGTAGGGGACTTATTCTCTCCCACGTGAAAAAGTTGCCCCAGGAGCCCTATAACCTTAGGTTTTGAGTCCATTTCTTTGCAGTTCCCATAGTTTTTCCCTCATGGTCACAACATGGCTGCCTCTGCTGCAGGATCAAAAAAAGGAAGTAGCTGAATAAGTAGGAGAAGGGGTGCCTGTCTCTCCCGTTATAGGAGGGAAATTTCCCCCCTTTCCCAAATTTCCTCTCATTGGCTGAACCAGGTCATGTGACAATCTCCACCTGTAATGGAGGCTGGGACAGCAGAGTGGAAATCACTGTTGTAGACAACAGCAGTGCCTGCTGCCCTCCACCTTCCACGCCCCACCACCATGAATCAGAAATGAGCTACCCAAGTCATCTTTGGCTGGACTTCCGACTCACCTTCTGACCTTCACATCCAAACTCCTTGCCTCCCACGACTCTGACTAATGATGTGGCCAGGCTCTCAGGGGGTCAGCCACACATGAGTCCAAAATCTAGCTTTTCCGTCATTCTGGGCCTTTGTGCTCTAACTTGAGTCCCAGTTCTGGACTGCCTGTATCAGCCAACACATCCCCCAGCTGCTCTTAGGAAATCCTTCCTTTAGGAAATGGCTAATAGCTCCTATTCTATGCACTAGTCAGGGTTCTGTGGATATAGAAAGATATATTTTAAGGAACTGGCGCATAACCATTATGGAGGCTGGTAAGTCCAGAATCCTCAGGATGAGCCGGCTGGCTGGAGACCCAGGCTGAATGCATCCTTTCCAACTCTGGGTTCCCACAGAACATTCTCCTTCTTGCTAGTCAGTGCAACAAGAGAGCTGACTGATTCAAAGTTGGGGCTTTGGAACCGGTCGAGTGAATTCCCCAGCTAGCTGTGGGATCTTGGAGAAAACTCTGACTTCTGGAGCTTTGGCATCCTCATCTATAAAGGGGTGATGGTGGCAGGTAACCCTAGTATCTACCTCACAGGGCTGTGATGAGAATTACTTGCGATGACGTATGCAAAAACCCCAGCACAGTATACAGAAGATGGTGGACATTCAACAAATTGTGTTCCTTCCTAGCTCATACACCAGAACTGGGGCATCGGTAATGTTGGAGACACTGGGGAAATAGCCAAGTCTGGGCTCTTTGGAGTAGCCGTGGTAAGGCAGGAACCAACCTCATCCATCCGGGGACTCCCAGCCTTGCAACCTTTCCAAAGCCTCTCTCAAGACTCAGAGCACACAACGGCCAAGAAACTCTACACCCCACACATCCCAGTTGCGGTCTTGGGTGCCCTACCGCAAACCCAGAGCCACCCCAGAGCCCAGGGCAGAGATGAGTAATAACTTATGACAAAACCCAGTGGGTTTCACTGGAATTTTCCGCAGACCACTCGAGTCAATGTTATCATCACTATGCCTTGTCACTTGTTATCTTAATTGTTGTAATTTTTTTTTTTTCAATTTTAAGCTGTCAGACTCGGCAGAGATTACTCATCCAAAGAAGGCACTTTTTTTTTTTTCTATTTTGGTCAAATAGTGGTTTGGGTTTCCTTAGAATAAGAAGCTTCTTCCGTTCCCTTTGAAAGATAGTTTTTATTGAGTATTCAGAGCAAGGAGAACATTTAGGCTATCAGATCCCAAACGCTTTTGCAAGGTGGGGAGCCTCTTAGTTATAATGATGACTCCTTCTATGATCATGTTTAGTAGTTTCCAAAGGTTTTTCTGAACTAATACAGAACTGGAAACTCTGAGAGCTGGAAAGGGTTGCAAATGTTATCCCAGCCTGTGGGGGAACCAACCAGGAATGGACTCCAGCAATAACTCCAGTACTAATTTGCTTGATAGAGCATAAGGGTATCGCTTCCCTGTTGAAATCCTTTCTTGGCTCCATTTCATTTAGGATTAAATCCATTCACCTTACCATGGCCTTGCACCAACACCACCTCCAAACATCTTCCCTCTCCCTCATGCACTCAGCCACTATGAACTTCTCCCTACCTTGGGGCATTTGCACTTACTGCTTCCCCTACATGGAACACTGTTCCCCGATATCATCATGTACGCCTTGGCTCAAACGTCATGGGCTAAGAAAATCCTTCCCCAACCATCGTGAACAAAGCACTGCCCCCAGTCACTCTCAATTACGTTACCCTGCTTTGCTTTCCAGGCAACAATTATCTCTAGCTGAAATTATCTGCCTTGTTCGTTGTCTTTTTCCTCCTTACATTTCCGACCCTCGCCTATCTGGTTCATTGCAGTATCCCAGAGTTAACCCAGGGCCTGAAACATAGTAGGTCTGGTCGTGTGTTGAAAGAAAGAATGAATGAATGAATGCACTATCTATTTCTTTTTTCATCTGAGCCTCATCAAAACTCTTTGAGGTAGATATTGTTGTTATTCTTATTTAATGGTCAAGGAAATAGGCTCAGAGATAGGAACTGATACTCCCCAAGGCCCCTTATCCAATTCATTGCTTTGTTACAAACCATCCCAACATTTACTGACTTACAACAACAAAGATGCATTATTTCTCCCAGTTCAGTGGCTAAAGAGGTCACAGACATGGCGTCCTTTCTCTGGGAGGAGCACTGAATAGGAGAGGACCATAATCTCACCCACATAGAGCACATTTCCCTTTACAGATCCTTAAAAAAATTCTTTACAGAGTCCAAATCTGTCTCATTCTATTTCTACCATTGGTCCAAGTGCTAGAGTCTCATTCACTCCCTCAGAGAGCCCTTTCTAGAGACAGAGGTTTCTGGAGCCTTCTCTTCTCCAGAATATACACCCCAGACTTTGCAGCCCCCCCAAACCTGCCACAGCTTCCATTGCTCACAAGATCAAGTCCTAACTGGCATCCCTGAGGTGTCCTAAAAGCCCCACCAGGGCTTTCTGCTGGGTTTCTGCAGGTGACCCACCAGGCAGCACTCCCAAACTCCAGGTTAGCTAATACCCTGTACCTGTCTTCATGCTGCTTCCTCCAGGCCTGTGGCCCTCCCCACTTCTCCACTCCTATCTCAAGACAATCTTTTTTCCCCTGGCAGCGTCAGTCACACCTTTTCTTTTTTCTAAACACATACATTATAGTGTTTATTCATTCACTTATTCAACCAACATCTGTTGGACACTTAGTGATATATCCAGCTACAGTAACGGGCTCCAGGCTCCCGGGAGGCTCAGGGGAGGAGATGAACACGGGTTACATTGTGGAGCAGTAAAGCAGATAATAAGCATTAAAACGAAAAGTTCTAGACACTGGTAAGTGTTTTCATGATGTGAAAAGCACTGTGGTGAGGAGGTGACTGCTTTGGGTGAGACGACTAGGCCATGCAGCCTCATTGAGCACCCAGGAAGATGTGGGGGAAGAGCAGTCTCAGAAAAAGGAACCGCCAGTGCAAACGGTCTGTGGTATGGTCCAGCGTGGCCCATTCCCGGCACAAGTAGGAAGCGGCTGTGGCTGAGGCACATGGAATGAGGCAGAATGTGGTGAGACACAAGATCAGATCATGTTGGCAGTGATAGAGTACTTGGATTTTATCCTAACTACAACAGGAAGTCATGGGAGGGTTTCAAGCAGGGAGTACAGAGAGGCGTGATCTGATTTACGCTTTTTTAGAGATGACCTATGAGGCTTTGTAGATTGTAGGCGAGCAAGCACAGAGTGCCCCAGACCCGCCTGGAGGCTCCTGCGATCATTCCAAGATACTGGTGACCTGGATGCATGGCCTTCCATATCCTCCTCCAGAAACTGTGATCCCGGAGCTCCAGGGGACTGTGGCCCTAGTCTGCATCTCAGCCCATAGGCACAGGGCCAGGCCCATAGTGCCAGAATGGCTTAGGGTGGCGTGTCAATCACCATGAGCACGCCTCTGAAATGTCTGCTCCCCTGAGCTGGCATCCTTCTGCTCTCCTTTGCCAAGCTCTTGTGCAAACTCCCTTCCTCGTGTCAGGCTCCCAAGCAACGAAGGGCAGCCCATCTGACCACTTGTCTCTCCTACCCTGGGCTGACTACCCTAGGTCTGGCACAATGCCCTTGGCCATCCTGCCCACCGGGCTCCCTCCACCCACGTCTGCACCCTTAGTACAGCAGCCTTGCCACCTTAATATTTAAGAGATAGGTTTCCCCATCTAAGCCTCCATTTTCCATCCCCAAAAGCCCCTTTCCCAAGACCCACTTCTCTACATCTTCTCTTTCTCCATCCCTTCCTCCAACTAGAACAAACCCTCCCTGGGATTTTCTGAAGTTCCACAGATCACAGAATTATCCAGACTTTTCCCAGGCAATGAGTCCTTTTTCTCCTGTAGGTTGATTCCAGGTAGCAGGGTGCTGGGCAGGGGTGTCACCAGATCTCGAGGGGCCACAGCTGGGAGTCTCCTTCTACTCTTCTGGGTCCCAGACAGGGCTGGGGGTGGAGAGGAGTGGGTGGAAGTGAGGCGGGGAAAGGAGAGAAAGACAGAAAGAAAGAGGAAGGGGCCGCGTCAGAGCCAGGGAGAGAAGGAAAGAAGGTCTAGGGGAAAGTGGGGGAGCGCGGGGGAGAGGGACTGTGGGGAGGGAGCAGAGCGAAGGAAGAGAGAGTGTGCTGTGCTCGGAGGCGGGAGGAGAGAGGGAGAGAAAGAGAGGGGAACGGGAGAGCCCGGGAGAGGGAAGGGAGGGAGGGCGGGAGGGGCGGAGAGCAAGGAGGAGCGAGTTGGGGGCGGGGACGAGGAAGTGGGCGCGAGGCGCGGGGCGCGGGGCGCGGGCGGAGCACCCGCTCCATCCCTGCCCGGAGCCCAGCGGGCGCGAGTGCAGGACGGACGCCGCGGAGCCCAGAGCCGAAGCCGGAGCCCCACGGCGCAGCAGCTCAAGGTAAAGCGGCCGCCGCCTCCCCGCGGGGCCTCGGCTCGGGTGGGGTCCCTGCCGCCGTCGTGACCCTGACCCCGAGTGCGAGCTCCGGCCCCCCCGCGGCTTGCAGACTACGCCTGACCTTGAACGTTTCTCTCCGCCTGCGAGCCTCAGTTTCCTTCTCTGTGACCCGAGGGGGTCATACGCGCGCCAAGGGGGCGTTGCAAGGACGGGATGCAGCCCCGGTTCCGAAGCTGTGCTCCGGGCTTGGGGTCTGGCGTGTTGTCCCCTATGCCGCGTAGGGGTGGATTTGGAAAGTGCACATGCACCGAAACAGTTGCTGTCTTGACCCCGGCTCTGAGCGGTGGCATTTCTAGAGGCGTTGTGTCTGCGGGAGCATGGAGCGACATTCTGCTTTAGGAAAGCCAGTAGAAGGTTGGGGGTGGGCGGGAAGGGGACGGACGCGGAGTTCCTCAGGGAGCCCAGGTATCTGGCCTTCGCCCTCCTGGGCTGCCGCCCTATGTCCCCGTAGCAAGGACGGGCAGGGTTTGCCTCTGGGATGAGCTGGGATGAGCTGGGCAAGTGGCCTCCGCTGGGAATCCCAGCGGCTCGCTCACTTAAGTAATTGCAGTTGACCTTGACCATATGAACCTCAGTTTCCCATCCCGTGAATTGGGGTGGGGACTCTAATGGCCCTTTGAGAAGACTCTAAGGATTGGAAGGTGAGTCAGTAAAGTACAGATTGTGGTGTCCCCCAATGGCAGCTGTCATACCCTAACTTCAATGGCCAGAGTCCTGGTTCTCGTTGCCTCCTGGAAACTCATTTGTGTGGGGCAGGTCCTCTCTGGTCTCCTCTGCCAGAGGTAGCCAGTGGCCCAGCTAGGCATAAAACAGGGCCCAGGGAATTGGGGTGGGGGCGCACCCCCGTTCCACTCCAGACACCGTCCTGGTGGTTCTCTGAGACATGAAATCTGTGAGATAACAGTTTCTGCCCTGAAAACCTCCTGGTGAAATCTCTCTGAGCCTCGGTATCTTATTGGTAATGGGAAGTTACAAATTCATACTAATGAGTGCCCTGTCGCTGGCGGTTATAAAAGGCAACGAGACAGATTACATTTATTGACATCTTTGACCGAGAGATATGATGAGAGTTGAATGGAATGAGAAAATAACATTTCTCCTGCTCTTGCTCTGTGCAGGCCTGGTACTTGGGGTGCTGTGCATACAGTATGGGCTCTAGTCTCCACAAGGATCCTGGGAAGGTGGTGCCGTTAAACCCCAAAATTATAGACAAGGAAACCGAGTCTCACGGGGGCAAATTGCTTCCACACAGTCCCACTGATAGGACGTGCCTATGCTGGGATTGCTTCCAGATCTGTCTGCTTCCCAGCACCTTGGATGGTACCGGACTGGCTCCAAAGTAGGAGTCTGGAAGGTGTCTAGCATGCGACCTGGCACCTGGCTGGGGCCCAGGCAGCACTAGTTTCTTGTTCTTCGTGTACTAGGAAGAGCTGCTGTTTATGTACACAGGAGAAAGTGGGTCTGAGTCTGGCAACGGGGTTGGGGTACCTTTGCCTGGTGATTTCTTTAGGGATCTAGAAGGAAAGAAGGTCACGAGTCAACAGCATATAGGAAGCTGATATGAGGCTGGCTTATTGCAGCCAGCCAACTTCTCTTCCTCTACCACCTTGTCCCAGTTAACCTCGTCCCCATTAACCTTGGCCTTGGATGCTTCTCCTTTTCATTATCCATCCACTGTTGACTAAATAAACTGACCCTCCCAGCTGATGCATCCAAGGAGAAGACAAGGCCAGCTGTGGTCCATCTCCACCAATGTCCACAGAAGGGGAAACAGGATTAAGTCACAATCCCAAGGATTTAGCTCAGCCTGGGGGAGGAAATCCCTGATGATGAGAAAATGGATGCCTAGCAATGGGAAAATGGGTGTCCCAGCAGGCTAGAGAGGTCTCTTTGCCAAAAATTTTTAAAAGCAAGGAGGACATCCAAATGAAATGATGGGAGTATGAACGAAGTTCTTTCAAATGCAAGGTATTCATCAACAATCAGAGAGTGCCTAAATGTCCAGTAGGGAATCAATTAAGTAAATTATGGGACAGTCATGTGACTACAGAAAATGGAGAGTTTATAATGAATGAGGATATGCATATGCATATGCATATATAGGGTATGGTCACAGATTCGTGGCAAGCACTTAGAAAAAAGGGCGCCTGGGTGGCCCAGTGGGTTAAGCCACTGCCTTCGGCTCAGGTCATGATCTCAGGGTCCTGGGATCCAGTCCCGCATCGGGCTCTCTGCTCCCCGGGGAGCCTGCTTCCCTCTCACTCTCTCTGCCTGTCTCTCTGCCTACTTGTGATCTCTGTCAAATAAATAAATAAAATCTTAAAAAAAAAAAAAAGGCACTTAGAAAAAAGACTAGAAGGAAATAGACCAAAGAGTGTTTGTTGATTGTATATGCCTGTGGGTGGCAGGATTATGGGGGATTTGTTCCCTGACTCTTTATAATTTTTGAACTTTCCATATTTTTTGTAATATTCTCCTAGTAGACCCACCCCTACCTCCTCTTGGCCAGCATCCAGGACAGGGCTCACATAGCTACACCTACCAGTGACAAGGCCACCTCTGTGTTGAATCCTGGAAGGCCCCCCAGAAAAAAGAAAGAATAGTAAACGATTACCACCAAGAGTATCTGACATTTGTTGTGTTCTTGCTGTGTGTTTATGACAACCCTACAGGGTGGGCATTATCAGTACCCCCATTTTACAGAGAAGAAACCAAGAGTCAGAAAACTCAGTCACTTGCCCAGCGTCCCACAGCAAACCCAGGCCACCCAGGCCATCTGGATCTGGAACCTACCCTCCTACCCAGAGTCAGGAGGGGTGGACAGATCAGTTAACCCACATTTGAGCACTAATCACGGAAACCCTGGGGGAGGCAGGCAGTGCACCTCTGCACTTGGCAGGTGAGGCAATGGGTCCATAGCAACCTCCAAAGGGCCAGGTTTTGTACTTGATGCTGGGGACCCAAAGTGCGTAAGATGCCATGTCTATGCACCTGTGGGGTAGAGCGTGCATGGTGCGATCAGGATTGTGATGGGGCTTTGTTTAAGAAACTGGGCGACTTTTAGGGGCGCCTGGGTGGCTCAGTGGGTTAAAGCCTCTGCCTTTGGCTCAGGTCATGATCCCAGGGTCCTGGGATAGAGCCCTGCATCGGGCTCTCTGCTCAGCAGGAAGCCTGCTTCCTCCTCTCTCTCTGCCTGCCTCTCTGCCTACTTGTGATCTCTCTCTGTCAAATAAATAAATAAAATCTTTAAAAAAAAAAGAAAGAAAGAAAGAAAAGAAACTGGGCGACTTTGGAGAATGAAGGATGAAGGCTCCCCAGAAGAGACGATAAGGGAAATGGTCCTGGAAGGGTACTCAAGAATTCAGCAGCTAAGCAAAAGAGGTTAGAGCAGCAGTTCTCCGTTGGGGTCAGTGTAGTCCTCTAGAAGGTACTTTTGATTGTTGCAGCTGTGGTGGGGGGGATGTGCTGACTGCTGGAGAGTGGCAACAGGGGTGCGGCTGTTCATCCCGTGATTCCCATCCCACGGTACCTCCGTACAGAAGAATGATCCTGCGCAAAATGTCAACAGTACAGGGTTTTAAAAGCCTGGATAAGAAGAGAAGGACATTCCTGAACAGGGATCAGCCTGTGCGAGCCATGCACACAGTCACTGTGTCCCTCCTCTGCACTGGACACTCTAAGCCTATGATCGCATTGTTGGTGCCTGACCTCGTTGCTGCTACTCTGCCCCCAACAGCAACGAGAGTGGCCTTTCAAAACAGAATTAAGGCTTCATAGAGTCATAATTCACATGACCTAAAACTCACCCGTTTAAAGTCTATGGGTCTCTGTTTTTCAGTATGCTGTGCAACCATCACCACGATCTAAGTCCCGATCTCGTTTTCATCACCCCCAAAAGAAACTTTGTACCCATTAACTGTCATTCCCCAATCCATCCCCACTTCTACCCAAAGTCGGGAGCCGCTAATCTATTTTCTGTGTCTATAGATGTACCTCTTCTGGACATTTCCTATCAATGGAATCATGTAATGTGTGATTATATGGAATAATAGATGGCCTTTTGTGTCTGGCTTATTTCACTGAGCATGTTTTCAGATTTCATCCATGTTGCATGTAACACGTATCAATACGTCATTCCTTGATGTGGCCAAAATAATATTCCGTTTATGGATACACCACATTCTGTTGATGGGCATTTGGCTTGTTTCCACTTTTTTGGCTATTATAAATAATTCTGCTATGAACAATGTATGTACTGATTTTGAGGACATATCTTTTCATTTCTTCTGGGGATGAACCTAGGAGTAGAATTACTAAACCATGTAAGAATACAATGTTTAACCTTTTGAGGAACTACTCGTGTTTTCCAAAGCAGCTGACACTTTTCTTTTTTTTTTTTTAAAGATTTTATTTATTTGTTTCTTTGACACACACACACACAGAGAGAGCACAACAGGGAGAGCAGCAGGCAGAGGGAGAAGGAGAAGCAGGCTCACCTGAAGCAGGGAGCCCACTGTGGGGCTCGATCCCAAGACCCTGGGATCATGACCGAGCTGAAGGCAGACGCTTGATGACCGAGCCACCCAGGCAGTCCAAAAGAGGCTGAAACTTTAAAAAAAAAAAAAAAAAGACCTATTTATTTGAGAGAGAGAGAGAAAGAGCGCACGCATGAGTAGAGGGGTAGAGGGGCAGAGGGAGGAGAGTCTTACCCAGACTGTGTGCTGAGCTTGGAGCCCCCTGCAGGGTTCGATCTCATGACCCTGAGATCACAATCTGAGCCGATCAAGAGTGGGACGCTTAACCGAGGGCACCTCCCGGGTGCCCCAGCAGCTGAACCTTTGACATCCCCACTGGCAGTGTATGAGGATTCAAGTTTTTTCTCATCCTCACCAACCCTAAGTACCCAACTTTTGGATTGTGTGAGTACGACATGGTATCGCTATGATTTTGATTTGCATTCCCCGGATGGCTGATGAATTTGAACATCTTTTCAGGTGCATGTTGGCCATCTGTATATGTTTGCAGAACTGTCTGCTCAGATCAGAGCCAAAACTCCATTGTGTTGTTCCCTTACATGGACTAAAATGCAAACCCTCCCAGGTCTCTGCGGCCTCACGTGATCATGAGCAGCCTCTGCCTTTGACTGCATCTCTGCTAACCCTTGCTCAGACCAAAACGGCAAGCTGGTCCCCACTAAAGTCCTCTGCCTCACCCCCTGGGGTCAGCCTCAGGGAGGCCTGCCCTGTCTGGTCAATTTCAAGGCACTCCTCTCCAGGCCCTTGCTAGCACATCTCAAGGTTTCCTTTGATTTTTTTTTTTTTTTTTTTTTTTTTAACTATCTGATACAATCTGGAAGAGCTGGGCTCCAGGCATGACTACACCTTTCATCACTGTGTGACCCTGGGCAAGCCACTGTCCCTCTCTGGGCAACTTCTCCATCTGCAATCCAGGCAGGGGCACACTGGCTGATCTTGTAGAGCCTTTCTAACTCTGTCCATCTTTGATGCCAGCTTCCGTGTGGCAGCGCTGCCAGGAGGGTGCGGGCCTGGCGCCGGGGCAGTGAGGGAAAGGTGGCTGGAGCCAAGTTGGTCACAGATTGGAGCAGGCTGCATGGCTGATTATCGCCAGCCCCGTGGGGACAGTCTCCAGGAACATGTGGCGGCCTTGACCCGGTGCCCAACCTACAGGAGCGGCAGGTAGCATTGTCAACAGCTCCAGCTGGGACTGGACGCCCCAGCCACTTTCAGCTTGGGAATCACCCACCTTTGCTGCGAGAATAATCTAACTTCCCAACCCGCTGCTCTGGGGGAATCAGGACAGGATTCACAGAGCTGGAGGCAGCGGCGAATGGGGAGGGTTGCAGGTAGACAAAGAGTGTTCCAGGTGGAGAAAGAGGTGTACAAAGACACAGAGCTGCTAAATCTCCAGATGTGCTCAGAGCACACAGGACAGCTAGGTTTTGCCAGAGGCGCAAGGGGCATCGGAAAGAGGTAACAGAGGAGTCGACAGGGCTGGACCCCGCAATGCCAAACTGAGGAGTCTGAACTCTGTCCTGTAGGCTGGGGAGCGACACAAGGATTTCAAGCAGAGGGTAGAGGTGACCAGGTCGTGTTTTTGAAAATGTCCTTTCCCCAGATAATGTGGAGGCAGGTGGCACACGCTGACAGGAGAGCTGAGATCTGGAATAGTCAGGATAGGCCGGCTGGGACAGAAGCTGGAACACTGCAGCTTGGAGAGAAGGGGACAGATTTAAAAGCTGTTTGGAAGGTGAAAGCATGTGAGAAGGGCATGGGTCACAGGAGAAATGGGAGACTAAATAATGACCAATGCAGGAACCGTGGATGCCAGCCTCCTGGGGTGCTGGCTACCACAGAGAGGGCAGAAGGAGCTGCCATTTGGGTATGTCACTGTCCAAGCTGCCTGAGGGTTGGACGGTAGAAGCAGTAGCAGGAGAGGGTGAGCCCAACCCAGGGATCGGGATGTGCAAAGGCACTGAGGTGCGAGAATATGGAGAGTTGAAGGATGAGACTTTCTGGCAGGCTGGTGCACAGAGGGCGTGATGGCAGGAGAGGAAGGGAAACTAAGGCTGAAGAGGGCAGGAGGGATGGAGACATCAAAGGGCTGTTAGAGCCCAGAGCAGGAGTCCAACAACAGGGCCAAAGACTGTCACTGCCTGATGAAGAGCATTCACTCCCCCCCACCCCCCGAGAAGGCTGGTTGCTAGGGTTAATCACCCTCTCTCAGGCTCCTTCCCATACTCCCGGGGCAGAGACAGATGGATGTCAGCCCAATTTTCAAGCAGGAGGAAAGCAAACTCCCCTGAGCAATGGGCCGATGAGTTTGATGCTGATCTGGGCCAGAATTCTCAAAGCAATCATGAAAGAGGGTGGGTGGCTAGAAAAGGAAATAAATCCTCAGGGCTGACCTGGCTTTCTGAGAACATCAACGACACACTGAGCTCTTAGCCCACAGCTAGCTGGTGGAGGACTTTTGCAGGGAACCATAAGATATTAGAAAGAGAGAGAGAGAGAGAGAGATTGCATTGAAAAGCTTGGATATTTTATTTTATAGCCAGAAGATTTCATTTAAAATCCAGATTTCCAGGTTCTCTTGAAGAATGTGGCCATCTGGTGGTGCTAGGCCCAGAGTGACCACGGTGACCACCCCTCTGGCCAGTGCAAGCATCCTCTTTCTGGGTCACCATGCCCATACCCCACAGTCCCACAGTGGGTATAGACTGTTCACACACACCTGCCTGGCTCAGGGAGACATGACCATCCTCCTAGCTTTCCCTTTCCCTGCGCTCCCTGAACTGGTCCTGGGAGCATCACTCTTTGGGTAGGCTCCGTGGGAAAAAGAGGGCAGGGTGGGAGTGGCCTCTGGGACCTTCTGTGGCTGGTTGAGAGCCCTCCAATCCCCAGTCTCTCTCAGTCCCAGCGCTTGCTGAGTTAAGTGCACCATTAAGATCCTGTACTTCAGGCACAAATTCGTTTTTTTGTTTTTTTGTTTTTTGTTTTAAGTAGCAACTTCAACAAATGTCCGCAGAGCCCATTTGGGAAAATACTGCTTTTGCTAAATGTTTATTAGGTAGTTATGTTTTCTTTTTCTTTGCACTTTCTGGTTAGAAAAAACATCCATGTCATCAGAAGTACAATATACAAAGGTCTTCAGGGAGATCCTCACTCCACCCTGGTCCGCATCTGCCCAGTCCCCTCTCAGAAGAAGAGGTCGGTCACTTTTGTTTGTTATGATGTATCCTTCCAAATTTTCTTTGTGCAAAAATATACGCACTATAATATGTGTGTGTGTGTGTGTGTGTGTATATATATATATATATATCTGAGTGTTTTAGACTTAAGTGAGGTACAGCATACACAATTCTGCATCTTTGTGTTCTTTTTAGTTACCGTAGAATTAATTCTCATTGTAGAAAAGTTGGAATAAGGAAATTTGAAGGAAGACGTAATAAGTCATACCACCATCCAAAGAAAACCACTATTTCCAGCCAGTCTGCCCTTCTAGACATAAATGTTGGCTGTTTTTCTCCCCTGTAGGTTGACAGGGTAGGAGTTCTTAGTTATCTCTTAGATACAATTTCAATCTTGCTTTTTATTACTTAAAGATAAACTTTTTTTTTTTTTTTTTTTTTTACTATTTCATAGTTTCCAAAGTGTGATAGTAATAGCTATCAGGATTCCATTACGACAAAATTTCTCCACCAGTCTTCTAGTTTTAAACACATCAAGGTCATTTCCAGTATTCGGCTGTCATAAAGAACACAGTGAAACCTGCAGTTTGTTCTGTAACTGGATTGGGCGTCTCCGGGATGCCTGGGACTTAGGTCAGATACTGAAGAGTCATGGCTTGGCCCCCCAGGGCAGAGGCTAAGAGCTCGGGGTGCTGCCAGGGGACGTAGCTAAGAAAGGGGACATGCTGAGGTCATGGAAGGAGAAGGGACAGGGCAGGCCAGAGCCCAGTGGGGAGCTAGAGGGAGACGGGCTCTGGGTCAAGCACTGTGCTGTGTATAAGCTTGTAGAGGGCTCACACCCACTGAACCCCAACTACCGGGACTTTGCCCACTTTTGCCCTTTTCTTCCTGATGACAGTCAGACAACGTAGAAACTCTTGTCATTTCCATTCTGCCCCTTGAGGCATCTGAGGCAGGGAGACAACACCACACCACTGCTTGCCTTGGCCATGGAGAGAAACAGTGGGGAAAGTTCTAGAAGTGCCTTGCTCTGAAGCCTGCAAGCCTCTTGGCGAGGCTGTGTGGTTGAGGTTATTGTCCCCATTTCATGGGAAGGGAAATTGGGGCTCCAAGCCAGGTCTCCTGGCCAGTATTGCCTCACTGGTAAGTAGCAGAGCTGGAATTAGAACGCACTACACCTGCTGGGGAGGACCCTTTGTTTCACTGGGGCGGGGAGGCCAAGAGGAAGGGGTGCTGAGGGCCGGGCCAGGGGGAGAAGCCTGCTAACTGACACAGCGTCCCCCCTGGCCTGGCAGGCTGTGCTGGGCTCACTGGGAGCTGCCCGGCACCCAGACAGTCCCCGCGGAGACCCACAGTGCTCATTCCTTCTCCCCATCTGGCCAGCTGGGGTGCCTTCTCTCCCAGAAAAGGCAGGACTCCAAGACCAGGGTTTCTGAGAGCAGAGCAGAGAACGGCCATGGGGCAGGGAGGGACGCTTGCTAAGGCCGCCACCTCACCTCCAGGCTTGTCTTTATGTCACAGCTCCTCTTCCCAACACTGCACGTTGCAGTACCATGCCCGTGCCCAGGTGGAAAACCGAGCCTCGCAGAGGTCCCTGGCTCCTTTCCATGGCACATTGGGGGCTTCCTGTATAAGCCAGATGTTTCCTCAAGGGTGGGGCGGGCAGCCCTGGGGTCCGGGCATAGACAGGAGTGGTCAGCCACACAGATGTCAACATGCTGCCCGACCAGCGGAGAGAAGGTTCCCTTTTCAGTCCTCCAAGCCTTCCTGTCTGTGTCCAAGGGAAGGTATCAGTTTGGTGGTGGTCCCACTTAAACACCTCTCCAGCCAGGCCAGTCTGCCTAGAGGCTGGCTCTTGGCGCAGCAGTGGCCACGTGGAGTGCAACGTTTGTTAATTGCCACGTTAAATTTCAGGGTGACCTATTTGAAGGAAAGTGATGAAACAATCCCTTTTTTCAATCAATTCAATCACTTCGAAGAAAAATATTGCATAAAAAAAACCAGGACTGGTATTTTGTGGGTTTGGAAAGGGTCCTGGAGGTGGTGCGTGAGGGAATGAGGTTTGAGAAACAGGAGGTAGGGTGCCCGGGTAGGTCAGTCAGTTCAGCATCTGCCTTTGGCTCAGGTCATGATCCCAGGGTCCTGGGATCAAGCCCTGCATCAGGCTCCCTGCTTAGTGGGGAACCTGCTTCTCTCTCTCCTTCCTACTTGTGTGTTCTCTCTCTCTCTCTCTCTCTCTCTGTCAAATAAATATGTTAAAAAGGAAAGAAAGAAAGAGAGAGAGAAAGAAAGAGAAACACAGGAGGTGAGGGACAGGGTAAGCTGTGGGGAATAAGCAACAGACAGCTCTACCCGCCTCTGACCAGCTGTGTGACCTCACCTAGGCAGCTGGCCTCTCTGTGCCACATTTGCAAAACGGGGTAATAGCGACTGCCCCACCTGCTCCACAGTGTAATCCTCCAGGACCCCAAAGGAGGCCATGGGCACACGGAGGGGCCATGAAAAGTGGGAGAGGACAGAGAGCATTATGTAAGACAGCCCATGTATGTGAACATTCGCGGCCAAGGCTGGCTGTTTGCTGCCGCCATCGTTAAGGTGACCCTGCCAGCTGCAGGACTGTCACTGTAGGAGCAAGTTGTACCTTGTCAGAAGGGCAAAACCTGGAGTGAGGCTGGGGGAGAGAAGAACAGAGAGGGAGGGAGATCCCATGTTGGCGTGGGCAGCTTCTGCGGCCCAGCTCCTGTGACGGTGGGGGCTGAAGGTAGAGGGGAGGCGATCTGGCGATGGAGATGAGGATACGAGGACACTGACGGCAGCAGTGATGGGCAGGGCAGTGGTGGCGGTGATGCCAGCCACGATGGCAGTGATGATGGTGAGGAGTCCAGTTGGAGGGCCAGAGGACTGTTTGATCATAAAGAAGCAAAAACTCAGGAGAACAAGGAGCTCTGTCGAGCTGCCTGGAAGTGGGGACTTTGTTCTATAGGGCTTCAGAGCTTTAACCAACCTACAAAAGTGTCTGCAAACTCATACAGGCACGTGCACATGTGTGTGTGTGCGCGTGCGTGTGCGCACACACCCCCCCTCCCAGATCTAAAATACAAAAAGAAAACCACAAAATTGCAAGTAATAAATGTTTAATTGGCTATCTACAATTGTGCCACTATGACAGCTGGTCAGTGGCAGCTTATTATACTAAATAGCTAAGTACACATTCTCTTTCCTTTGGAATATGCATTTATTACAATGTGTTTATTATGCAGTGGGCTATGCCTCCAAAACAAAGAGTGTGTAGGGCTCTATAATATCTGTAAATGGCTGTAACTTGCTGGCAAATAATTTCTGAGATAGTGAGTCCCCCGTCATTGGAGGTATGCAAGGCAGTTGGGGATGACTACCTTTCAGGGATGCCATAGAAGGGTTCTTGACCCCAGGGTGACCACTGAATGTGTTTCTACCCAGAACACTCCTATGTTTTTCTTTAGGGAGCTCATGATTCCATCTTTTCCACCCCCTGTATACATAACACACATACATAATGTCATTGGAAGAAATCTTTGAGATATTCTAAGCCCATCTCCACACTTGTCTGCTAAGGAACCTGAGGGTATGGAACTTGTTTGAGGTGACACAGACAGTAAGAGTCATACCAGGGACTCAAACTCAAGGTCCAAATTCCCAACCCAGTGCCCTCTCCACATTATCCCTGCCCCCTGGATGGCAGAGATTTGGGACCCCCTGCAAACACTGTCAGTTTTGGTTTCACCTCCCTCAGAAGAACCAAGGCAGAATTTTCATTTGACCAAGTCCAACGCCTGCCCTGAAAAGACCTTCCCCAGGCCTTTCCCACACTTGTCAAGCCTCTGCTGGCCATGGACTTTGGCCAAGTCACAAAAACACCATAAACCTCAATTTTCTTATCTAGAAGATGGAAGTGAATAATGGAATCCACATAATAGAGTTATTGCCGAGATTAAACGGGATAAAGTATATGAGGTGCTCAGAACATCACTTGACACCTTCGAAGTGCCCAGTAAATGGGATGTTATATTGTTAGGATGGTCGTTTTCAACATGCATTTAGTCAGTCCAGCCAGTATTAATGGAGCCCTCATTAACTGCCTGTCAGGGAGCAAGACAGAGAGGATCCTGGCCCTCACAGCACCGCACATTCCAGTGGGGAGAGAGACGTGGTGAGCAAGTAGGGGAGGCAAGAAATATGCCAGGGGTGATGCCTAAGGATTTAGCTGAGCATCTATGTGGATGAAAGAGAGGCAGGGGCAGGAAAAGAGAATCAGAGGTCTCTCCCCGCCCTGCACTTCCCAATTTTACACATATTCTGAGGCCACGACATCCGGAATAGGCAAATTCAAAGAGCCAGAAAGCAGGTGGGTAGTTGGAAGGGACCAGGACAAGAGGGGAAGGTGAGTGACCGCTTAATGAGCGTGGAGTTTCTTTTCGGAGCGATGGACAACTTTTGGAAGCACAACACTGTGAATGTACTGAATGCTGCTGAATGATACACTTGGAAACAGTTCATTCACTGTTATGTGAACTTCGCCTTAATTGAAGCAAAAAATGAAGGCGAAATAAAGACTTTCCCAGACACAGGGTTATGGACATTGGGGAGGGTATGTGCTATGGTGAGTTCTGTGAAGTGTGTAAACCTGGCAATTCACAGACCTGTACCCCTGGGGCTAATAATACATTACATGTTTATAAAAAGAAAAAATTTAAAAAAAAAAAGACTTTCCCAGACAAACCATAACTAAGGGACTTTGTTGTCATTAGATGTGGCTTCAGGTTTTAACATCAACCATTAGCAGAGGCCAGGCAAACAGCGTGGGCTCTCTCACTGATCAGAAAACACCGCAACGGGAACTGTTCACACAAATAGTCAGAGAATGAGACCAGGTGCATGTCTTGGACGCTCGGAGACTATGGGACCAGGCCTGCTTCCAAGCCCTGCCTGCCTCTTTACTAGCTGTGTGAACTTGACAAGTGACCTTAGCCTCCTGCACTTGAGTTTCGCCGTCTGTCAAACATGAATAATAATCATATTGGCCTCACAGAAAGAGGAAACTGTAGGTGCTCAGAAAATGGAAGTGATCAGTGTCCCAGCTTGTGGTCCCATGTGTGGACCTTGTGTCCCCCTCATTGCCATGCCAGGGTGATAGCAATCTTCCTAATAGAATGTCCACTTTGATCCCACCGCCTTACTCTCCGGCTGGGAGCGGGTGGGGCTCTCCCCAACCTGTGCTGAGCAGCCCCAGATTCCATACAACCTTCAGATCTGTTCATCTCTCAGCCTGTACAGAGAGGGTGCCAAAGGGGGTACCAGGGGGGTGCGAAGCTTGAAATAAGACACACCTGAGGAAGAAGGAACACACTCCCTGGCTTTGGGCCCCTGAAGGAATGGAAGGTGGAACCAAAGCCCAGATGACTGGTATCCAGGACCTTTCTCTCCAAAGAACACTCGACCAGAAGCCCAGAAGCCTTTTCCTGCCTACGGGCTTTGACTGCACGTCCTGTCCACTGCCGGGAAGGGGTTAGAAGTCTGCAACCACAAAGATGAAAGACTAACATTAATGTTATTGCAAAGAAGGAAGTGAGCATCTCATGTTGTAGATGCCCAGGCTATCACACCATCTCTTTGAAAAGCCCAAATGGTCATTTCTTTCTCCCCTGGAGAAGATAAACAGGCAGTGGCCCAGTACAGGGACCCCGGAGTCCCACAGACCCGGATTCAAATCCTGACTTTTCCACTGAACGGTGTTGAGACTTTGGGCCAGTTCCTGAACTTGTCTGAGCCTTGGTTCCTGCATTTGTAAAATGCAGAAGAGATTTTTTGCCTCAAGATGTTGTGGTGAAGTGTAAAGGACCTGATGCTTATAGAGAGAGAGCCCCAGGCCTGTTGCAAAATAGGAGCTGTGTCCATGCTAACAAGGAAGGAGCATGTCCTTACTGAGGGTTCACTGACTTGGGTCAGGAGAGCCTGTTTCCAGATAGGCTACCAGTTTCCTGAGTAATCTTAGGCCTGATGATTAAAGCTTCAGTGGCTATCCATTGCCTTCAGAACTAAGTCCAAACTCTTTTTTTTTAGTTTTTTATGTAAATTCAATTTAACTAACATATACTGCCTTATTGGTTTCAGAGGTGGAATTCAGTGATTTATCAGTTGCATGAAACACCCAGTGCTTATTACACCACGTGCCCTCCTTAATGGCCGTCACCCAGTGACTCTCTCCCCGCTCCACCTCCCCCCAGCAGCCCTCACTTTGTTCCCTAGAGTTAAGAGTCTCTTATGGTTTGCCTCCTTCTCTGTTTTCATCTTATTGTATCTTTCCCTCCCTTCCCCTATGTTCCCATGTTGTGTATCTTAAGTTCCACACATAGCGAAATCATATGGTATTTGTCTTTCTCTGACTGCTACATCCAAACTCTTTAGAGCCCCATCCCCGGCTCCAACTTCCCCTGAAGAATCAGCCAGAGAGGCTGGCGGAGACCAGATCCTACAGGGTGTGACGGGCATCGTCCTCTTTATGAGAAGAGCCGGGAAGCATTGGAGGGGCACGGCATGACCTGTCTGACTCCCAGACTTGGCCATGATTGTGGGGAGAGGATGGTCCCTGAGCGCAATGAGCTTCACGTGGAGGATTTCTTGCAAGGGGGCTCCTGGACTGAGCGGACCGAGTGCCAGCCCTGGCCTGGAGCCCTTGACCAGCCACACGGCTAGTCCTGCTCCTCAGCATGGTCTGACCACCCAGCTTCCATCCTTCTGTGTGCTGTTCCCTCTGCCGGGCATCCCCTGCCTCTTCCTTTCCCTTCTCCACCTGTCAAGCCGCGCAGCTGCTAGGTTTTGAATCGGTCATACATACACGAGGTAAAAAGATTCAAAAGGTCCCAAAGGGCATATAGTGAAAGAAGTTTCATGGGGCACCTGGGTGGCTCTGTTGCTTGAGCGTCCCGTTCTTGGTTTCAGCTCAGGTCATGATCTCGGGGTCCCAAGATCAAGCCCCACATTGGGCTCTGCACCCAGCATGGAATCGGCATGAGATTCTTTCTCCCTCTCTCTCTCTCAGTCTCTCCCCCTCGGGCTTGTGCTCACGCTCTCTTTTTCTCTCTGAATAAATAAATAAATCTTAAAAAAAAAAAAAAAAAAAAAACCTTTCTCCCACCCATGGCTCAACCCCCAGGTCCCCAGAGGAAACAGCTCCCTTTTGGCAAGTCCCAGTACCCTTCCTGAGCAGTCACGCGGCATGCGTGGGCACACACACATTCCCCCTTCCCCGTCCCACTCGGCACGTGTTTGGAGACCGTCCGACGTGGGCCCAGACAGCCTACTCAGGCTTTTGATGGCTTCGCTGCTTTGTGTCCTCGGCACTTTCACGCCATTTCCAGCTTTGGCTAACCCAGTCAATGCTGTGGGGAGTCACCGGACGAGGTCCTAGAAACACAATGGCTGGGTCAGGAGTCTGAGTGTTCTTAACATGAACGGGGGTTTCCAGGCTCCGTAAAGTGTCATGTGCACACACACAGCTGTCACCTGCCGCCAGCCACAGAGTCCAACTTTGTTCCTCCGAGTTCCCACAGTCCCTTGTTGTCTCCACCACGGCCCCTATTAGCCATGCCTGGGCTGTGTCTGAAGTGCGGGCCTGGGACCTGCCATGTCCCCAGGGGGGAGATCTCCTACCCCAGCCTCACAGCTTGCACCAGGCCCCTGGGGGATGGTAACAAGGAGACCCAGAGCTCCTGGAGTGTAACAGGCGTCAGCCATTCTTAAATGGAGCTGCACCTTGGCCGGCATCTGTAAGTGGGAAGAAAGGATCCCCAGGGAAGACCGAGGTCATTGCAGTGCTGATGGACCAGCTGGGCCTCAGCCCCATTTGCTCTGCACCCCATGTGGTGTATGTGCGTATGGCCACTCTGGAGATTTAAAGGCTTGTCTTCCCTTCTTAAGGAGTGGAAGTTGCCCCACTGACAGAAATCCTGCTTCTCGGGCCCCTTTGAGACTCCTGACAGGGACAGAGTTCTGGAGGGTCTGCTGCTGGGACTACTTTCTAAAGCCCTCAACACCAGGCACCTAGGATGTTTGGAATGGCCAATTATAGGGGGAAAGTTTGAAGAAATTAGGGCTCATAAAGGCAAGGCAAGGAACTGCCTTTCCAGGACCCAGTGAATTCTGTCTCATAACCTGTGGGGATTACAGGGGTGTGGACAGCAGGGCCCAGTTCAGACCCACCCCCACTGCCACAGCTCACCTCCTGGTATAGACAGCAGGACAGCAGGGAAGGGTGCCCCTTCCTGCCTCCCGTCACATCGCCTTTCTCGCCACTCCCCCTCTACTTCGGAGGCTTCCCATGGCTCTGGGGTTAAAATCCACCATCTCCCTCCTGGAGCTTTTGTGTGAGCTCTTCCCTCTGTCTGTTTGTCCCCCATTTTCTTCGAGTTTCCATCTGTTCTGGTGTCTCAACTCACATATCCTTCCTTGAGAAGCCTTCAGTAACCCCTGGACTAGGCCAGCCCCCACCCCCATTATATAATCTTTGATCTCCCTATACTTCCCATTTATACATAGAACTGTAATTAAATGTGACTGTAATTAAATGAACAGTTCTACAGTGAGTTACTAATGTTTGTCTCCCCCACTGTACTAGAAGCTTCTAGATGTGTCTGTCATGCTCACTGCTGTGTTCCAAGAGCCCAGCATATTGTCTGCACCTGGAAGGCACTCAGTAAATACACAGAGTGCTCATGGAATACTTAATTCCTGGCTGTACAGCTTTAGACAATAATACAGATAACATCTGGGGAGAACCTGCCACGTGCCGGGTGATAGGTTCTACATTTTCCCATCCACCAAGTGAGGGAGGGCGTATTATCTTAGAGATTTTACAAATGAGGACACTAAGGCTCAGGAAAGTGCCCAACTTCAAGAAGCTACGAAATGGCAGCACTGGACTTAGAACCCAGATCTGTCCAGAGTCCTTGCTTTCGGCCCCTGGGGCTCCCCTTCGCTTATCATGCCTACATTTGAAGAATAAGGACCCAGTCTCCCCCTTTGCAGGGTTGCCTGCCTGCATCACCCAGGAGGGATCTGGCAGACGGGAGTTGTCTGATGAATCCTGTTTTCTTTTCCTAGTGAAAATTATTGCTTGGGAGACCAGACTCATCCGTCAGGCCCTGAGAGGAACCCCATCAGATAAGGCTTAACTGATCCCGGCTAGCACAATGCCAGCCCCCTGTGTCTGGAGCTTAGATACTTAAACATGGAAAGGGGAACTTCATTTTGCTTCCCAGGGAAAAGGGAAAAGAAAGTGCTGGACTCGGTTTGATAAAATTTGAAAGGGAAGATCCCCAAGCCCCTAGATTAGTGGCTTTTCTAGAAGGCCTCACCCTTCTAGTTAGCAAACAGAATCTACCACCGGTGGCATTTTTTCTGGGATTTTGTCTGCGAGGAACAGTGAGAGGGAAGTAGAGGCACGAGGCAGGCCTGGGTTTGCCTCTGGGCTGCACCAGTGCCGGTGGGGCTATGCTCAACCCTCCAAGCCCCCGTGTTCTTTGTGCTGCGTGGGAGGAGTGAGGAGGGAAATGATATTCTGGACCCCAGGTACTACACCTCAGTTCCTGGGGAGACATATTCTGATGACGAATCACCAAGGACCCCCCCACCCCCTCAGGAGGAGAGTTTTCTTGGGGGCACTAAACACCCAGGGTTCTACCCAGCGCACCCTAGAAAGCCCAAGCCTGGGCTAGAAGTGGGTGCAAGTTGGGGGGCAGAAGTGAGAGAATAGAGTGAGTACCTCTAGGAGCTTTCCTGGCTGAGATAGCAGAGGAGAATGGAAGAGGGGCATTCCAGGCAGGTGGAACAGCATAGGCAAAGGCATAGAGTCAGAATGGGCCTGGCACTTCCAAAACCAGAGGAATGAAATGTCCCCAGTGCCGTGTTTCCCAAAGTGTTGTCCCAGGACACGGAAGTGCACATGGTAGGCAGGAGCTGAGACAAAAGAGAGGAGACAGAACCGGGTCATGAAGAACCTTGAATGCCACATCAAGGATCTAAACTTAGAGGCCAGCCGAAGCTGGTAACGGAAAGTGGATCAGCCCTCCCCTGCACAGAGCCCAGCATGGAGGGTTTCAAGCACATCAGAGAGTGCAGTGAGTGCACTTATCACGCTGGGCTGGGGCTGCTCCTGAGGGCTAATTGGCCAGCATGGCCTCCCCATGAGGCAGACTCTGAACTGGGCCCCACTCTTTGTTCTGGCTGCATCTGTGAGGGGCTGATGGCAGGTAAAGGTCAGAAGCTTCCCCAGGGGGCAGCGGGGAGTACTGCGGCCCTGAGCCAGTTCTCCAGAAGGTGCATTTTGAAAGGCTCTTAAGACAGAGATGAGAAGAGGAAGCAGTGGGACGCGGGCAGCTGTGAGACACACCATCAGCCTACGAGATGGGGGAGGAAGGGGCTGAAGACTGTCTTAATGAATTTCATGTGATTGTTCATACAGAATGAGAGGTGAACAGTCAATTATCTAATCTTCATGGACAGTTGGATAAGATCTATTGTATATTGTGTTGTTTTTTCAACTTTTGTGTATGAAAGTGTTCACCATAAGATGCTGGGGGAAATAGGCCCATTTTCACGTATCCATTCAGATACTAATCAGACCCTTTGAATCCCAAGGTGGATACCCACATATTTCCAAGGTGGGGAAACCACATGCACAAACACACACACACACGCACACACACTCGCACTTCATGTACTCTGTATTTCTCTGTGTTATATAGACAACAGAAAATGTTGGCTGGGTGGATTGATGGATGGGTGTGTGGATGGGTGGATGAGTGGGTGGATGGATGGAGGGATGGATGGCTGGGTGGTTGGACAGATGGGTGGGTGGGTAGATGGGTGGATGGACAGATGGATGGATGGATGGGTGGGTGGATGGGTGGATGGATGGGTAGATGGATGGACAGACGGATGGACAGATGGATGGATGGATGGGTGGGTGGATGGATGGATGGACAGATGGATGGGTGGGTAGATGGATAGATGGATGCGTGGATGGATGGATGGATGGATGGATGGATGGATGGATGGACAGATAGATAGATGGGTGGAGGATGTGTAGATGGGTGGATGGAGGGGGGTGGAGTGAGGTGGGCAAGATCCAGGCCTTGCAGGTAGGCAAATTAACCCTGGGAGCCATATTAACACTGCAAGGCAGCAGGTGCCAAAGCATAAGTCGATACAAAGCACAGGGGAGAATGCTTCTGCCTCCAGGCATTTGGGAAGGCTCTAGGGAGATCGAGGTGCTTGAGCAGGGCCTTGAAAGGAGTGTAGTTGAAGTGAACACAGGGAAGAGCAGGGCTGCAGGTGAGGGAGACAGCAAAGGCAGGAGTAAGAAGGTGTGATAGGTTTGGGGAAAGACTGGGTTAACTGAATGGGGAAGTTAGGGGACAAGTACAGGGATGTTTGATGAGATCCAGCTGGAAGGATGGAGTGACGTCTGATTGAGCATAGGCATTAAGGCAGGCTGACGGGATGTGAGCTGAATTTGAATCCAGGCTTTCTGGCCACTTACTAGTCCTGTGACATCACTTGGCCCCTCTGAGCTTCACTCTTTCAGACAATGGGGCAATGATTTCTCTCACTCATGGGTTATTGTGAGGATAAAATGATATTTCTTTTAATATGTGATCTCACCATGCCCAGGGCGATCCCACAGTAAGGATGAACCATACTCTCAAGCCATCCCCTGCTGCTGGACACTCTGGGTTCTTGCTTTTTGCTGCTTGCACACCTGCTGTCACAGATGTCCTTCATACACTTAGCCTGGTAGAGGCTGTATGGCCACAGCACAGGTTCTCAAAAGAAGGAGTGAGGTCTAAGTGACCTAGAGGGGTGTCTTTATACAATAAAGGAATTAGGGAAACAGAGTTGCTCGGTAACGTGGAGAGCGTGTGTACCTGTGTACACAGAGAAGCCCAGAGCAAGAAGGGAAGGCCTCCGTCACACAAAACTGTCAGCAACAATCACCTCCTGGGCGTGTGTGACAGCCCAAACAGTCGGTCTTTCCCATATCCCTCAGGATATTGGGTTTACTGCAATAAGCATGTCATGGCTCTGGAATTTTGAAAGGAAAGTTCGAGAAGGTGTTTTTGTGTTATCTGTGATGATGAAAACAGTGACCGTCATCTTGTGGGGCTGTGGCCTCTGGGGCAGTCCCTCTATCCACAAGGTACAGGGTGGAATGAGGCTCCATTCGAAAATTCCTGCCTTTACAAAAGGTCACCGGAAGCTCCAGGACCTGGGCTATAAAATAGAAACACGACAGAAGTGATTCTTTGAGATCCCATGAAAAAGGGACCGCCGCTGCTCTGTTCCTCCTTGTGCCCCCAGCACCTAGAACAGCATTTGCCATGTGTTAAGTTCTGAAAGAAATACTGGCCAAAAAGAACAGAGGGAAGGAAGAGAAAGAAAGAAGGGAGGGGAGGATGGATTTTGAATTATGCGAGCGGCTGCTTCCTTCAGATTTGAAAATCCCAAACATTAACTAAAATATTGGTCCAGGGCCAAAATACCTACACCTGGCTGTTAAGAAACTCGGGAAAAAATTTGTTATCAGAAATAGGGATTCTCAAAAAAGATAGCCTCGCTGCTATCTCCTCCACAGTTAATTAAATGTACCAGGGAGAGCCATGCTGCTTGCGTTATTTATGTAATGAAAAGATCTTCTAAAAATAATACCAGAGGCCCAGCTCGCAAAGCCTGGTGACTGAACCAGCTGGAGCGGCAGAAGGTGACCAGAAGCCGTGATCCTTGCCCCAACGCTGTGGTTATGATTAAATGATGCTTCTCGTATTCAGGTTGCAAAACCCCTCCAGGCCAGAGCCTCAGAGAGGTTTAATTCATGTCACATGGCGATTCGCTTGCTTCTGAGAGGGATTCCGCTGTCATCCTGATTTCTGCAGGCTCCCAGATCCCAGTAGATGGCCTGCGAGCTGCTCTCTGGAAAACCAGGATCAGCTTGCATGAAAGGGAGTCAGCAGGGCCTCTGTTTTTCATCCACTGGAATCATAGAATTTCACCAGGAGAAGGGGATCTTCTGGGACTTGACAAGAAGTACTGTGTGTGTGCAGCCTTTCTGTTGAAGTGAGGTTTGCGTTGGGACAGGTGGAAGGAAAGCAGGGAGGGCGGAGAGGATGGGAAGGAGGGAAGAAGAGAAGAAGGAGCCAGAAAACACCAAAATACCTGTGATAGAGGCAAAATGGGATCAACGGTGGCCAGCCACCCCGTGGGCTGCCAGGCTGCCACTGGAGAGATCAAGTCAGTTCTGTGCGGGCTGACTGGCCACACACGCTGCTAAATAAGAAAAGGAAGATTGAGAGCGATGTTTGGAGCAGGTGTGGGCAGGGGGTGCCGTTGGCAAACGATGACAGCAGACGAAATCTGGCCCTCTGCCTGGTTTTGGGCAGCTCATGAGCTAAGAATGGCTTTTACATTTTTAAAGAGTTTGCAAATGGTTTTAAAGAGTTGGAAAAAATCAAAAGACGAATCCTATTTTGCGACACGTGAAAACTATGTGAAATTCAAATTTTAGGGTCCATAGTAAAGTCTCATGGGAGCACAGACACACTCATTCATTGGCACGTTGTCTCTCCATGGTAGGTGCTTTCGGGCGATGATGACAGAGCTGAGTAATTCCAGCCGAGACCTTGGGGGATGCAAAGCCGAAAACATTTGCTACCAGGCTCTCTCCTGGGAAAGTTGGCCAGCTCCTGCTATATGGTATGATGACGTTTTTGTGAAAACCAACAGCATCAGACACTGTTCTCAGTGCCTTATCAGAGAAAATTCATTG
Source organism: Neogale vison (assembly GCF_020171115.1). Lineage (NCBI taxonomy): Eukaryota > Metazoa > Chordata > Mammalia > Carnivora > Mustelidae > Neogale > Neogale vison. Next base: position 252,793,816 of record NC_058091.1, on the reverse strand, counting down.
CATTTGCTTATTTATTCACTCCTTTGATCATTTATCCATCAGATTCTTAATGCCTGCCTCTAGGGTCAGGCACTGGGAACCAGCAGTGAGCAAGCAGACACAGCCCCTATTCTTGTGTTTAAATTTGTGTCTAGTTCTTTCTTTCTCCTGTATAAATAGTCCCACCCCTCCAACCGTATCTCGCAGAGTGACACAGTGGTCCAGACCCTTGCATCCTGTCTCCCTCTCTCCTCCCTCATGTATCCTGGTTGCCTCAGTCCCTCCTAAGGAGAGGTATCCAGATTGGCCCTGTGCCTCCTGGTATTTCATAGCAAGGTCAGGGTCTAGCAGGATTCCTCTCCAGTTGGTCATGCTGTTGGTCTGGTTTCAAAGTGTTCAATGCTTGATGCTTGCATTTTCAGCTCCTGTTCACCAGTGGTCCTAAGAGGCAGATGCGGCTCCCCTTAACCCCTGGCTCTTGGGTGGGAACGTCCACCAGCTATGGAGAAGGATGCGGCCACACCTCAACCTGATCCCTCCTGCATAAAACCAAAGCCACCTCCAGATTCAGGCTCCAGTGCCTCCACCTCTATGCAGAACCTGGAGAGTAGAGACCTGCTCCAGTCCCTGGAGGAAGCTGGGTCTGCAGGCAGTGATTTGAGGACTGGAATTTGAACCAGAAACTTTCTCCTTTTGCTCTTCTTCGTCCATACTCATGCCCAATACCTCCCAGGAGACTGCTTTATTTATTTCTAGAATAACAGTATTGCGGTAGTCATTGTCACCTCCCCACGTCTGGACATTTTCTTTGGGCTCCGTTGCGAGCCTAGAGCCCAGCGGTTGATGTAATTGACACACTGGGAAGCTGGGCGAGAAGTGGCCAGGGGCCGTGGGCGGAGGAAGGAGCCGGAGGGTCCCAGGATGGTACCTAACGGCACAGCCTCCTCCTTTTGTCTGGACTCTCCCCCGTGCAGGATCACTGTCAGCGTGGTCCTCACCATCCTCATCCTCATCACCATTGCCGGCAACGTGGTGGTCTGCCTGGCTGTGGGCCTGACCCGCCGGCTCCGCAGTCTGACCAACTGCTTCATTGTGTCTTTGGCTATCACCGATCTGCTCCTCGGCCTCCTGGTGCTGCCCTTCTCGGCCTTCTACCAGCTCTCCTGCCAGTGGAGCTTCGGCAAGGTCTTCTGCAATATCTACACCAGCTTGGACGTGATGCTCTGCACGGCCTCCATCCTCAACCTCTTCATGATCAGCCTCGACCGGTACTGCGCAGTCACGGACCCCCTGCGCTACCCTGTGCTGGTCACCCCTGTCCGGGTTGCTGTCTCTCTTGTCTTAATTTGGGTCATCTCCATCACCCTGTCCTTCCTGTCCATCCATCTGGGGTGGAACAGCGAGAATAAGAACAGCAGTTTCAATCACACCATCCCCAAGTGCAAAGTGCAGGTCAACTTGGTGTACGGCTTGGTGGATGGGCTGGTCACCTTCTACCTGCCGCTGCTGGTCATGTGCGTCACCTACTACCGCATCTTCAAGATTGCCCGGGATCAGGCCAAGCGGATCCATCACATGGGCTCCTGGAAGGTGGCCACCGTCGGGGAGCACAAAGCCACAGTGACACTGGCTGCCGTGATGGGAGCCTTCATCATCTGCTGGTTCCCCTACTTTACCGTGTTTGTTTACCGGGGGCTGATAGGGGATGATGCCATCAACGAGGCCATTGAAGCCGTTGTTCTGTGGCTGGGCTATGCCAACTCGGCGCTGAACCCTATCCTGTATGCCACGCTGAACAGAGACTTCCGCACGGCATACCAGCAGCTGTTCCGCTGCAGGCCTGCGGGCCACGGGGTCCCGGAGACCAGCCGGAGGTTTGGCAGCTCTCAGCTGGCCAGGAGTCAAAGCCAAGAAGTCGTGCGGCAGGAAGAGAAGCCCCTGAGGCTCCAGGTGTGGAGTGGGACAGAGATCACAGCCCCGCGGGGAGCCACAGACAGGTAACTGCCCGGAGGGTGTGTGGGTGCGGGACAAGTGCCCGGGGCGGGGGTCCCCAGCGATGACAACCGTGAAGGTGGTGGTTGTTCCGCAGATGCTGGTCGAACATTTTGTGCTGGAAAGTCTTTGTGAGCGCTCTGCAAACCTCATGTTGTTCCATCCTCCCAATGGCCTCCCCATCCCAAGGTAGAAGCTTTGACTTCTGTTTTTTAAGGGACCACATTAAATCTCAGAGCATGTGGCCAGGGTCACACAGCAGGGATCTGGACAGAGAGCCCTTACTCCAGAACTTGTGGGCCCTTTATTCCTAGTGACGTTGTCTTTACAGTCAGGAGTCCTGAGTTCGAGGCCCAGTTCTGCCACTTGGTTAGTCGGCTGAGGTGTTCACCCAAGCTCTCTGGGACAGCCCTGAAATGGCAAGGCACTAATGTCGCCGACTGGGGAGTGACCACAAACCCAGCCTGGTCCACGTTCACTGAGCACTTATGAGGCACCCGCTCTTCCGCCAGAGTTGCTCGGGTCAGAGGAGAAAGGGGGCTGGCCTGACCAGGAAAGCAGAGCCTTGCAGGTGAGGCTAGGGCCTTGGACCTTGTACCATTGGTCTTAGGGGAAGATAGAAGTATTAGAAACAAGGGTGGGGGTTAAGCCAGGCAGCTCTGCACTTTGGAAAGAGAGCTCTGGTTCCCCTGTAAAGACGTGGACCAGAAGGAGGAGACGGAGCCATCGGTGAAGGGGAATGTGCCCTGACCCATGAGAGAGAGAAGGAACTAGAGCAAAATCTAGGAGACTGTTAAGAAAAATAGGCTTGGCGATCCTTGGATGTTTGTGGTACAGGAGATGCAAGAGAGAGAAAGCCCCAGAATTCCTGGCTACCCAAGAGGTAGCCAGGCTGAAAAGAGAAATAGGATGGGAATGAGATGTAGATGCATGCATTGGTGGCAAAGCCAGCACCGGGCATTAAGGGAAAGCCCACCAGAGACCTGAGTGGCTCTGAGGAAGGTCGCCCACAGCCTGGAGAGGACACTGCCCGGTCTGCGGGCACTCTAGCTGCAGAGATGGCTGAGCAAAAGGGTGCTGGTGGAATGCCTGGCATGCAGAAGTGCTCAGCAAATGTTGCTTTCCTTACTCTTCCCACAGACCATGCCTTTGCCTCCCCAAATGCAAGTAGTGTGCCCCCTTCCACCCACCCATCCATCCATCCATCCGTCTGTCCCGTCCATCCATCCATCCATTCATTTGCAAACATTTCTCAACTTCCCACCACGTGCTGGGAACTGTGCTGAGCCCCGGGGATGCAGAAATGACATTTCGGGTGATTTGTTCTGATGCACCAGCGTGGAAAGTCAGCTGCATAACCCTACTCTCAGCTCTCAGTTCTCCCACTCTCCATGGTGTGAGCCAGTCCCCGCCTGTCCATGGGGCTTCTGTTTCCTCATCTCATAGAGTGTGAGGTCTGTCCTCATCAGCCTGCCCTGCTCGCCTCCCAGGGTTGCCTGTTGCCCAGGCTCTACAGCCCCAGTGGGACACTTGTCTCCTCTTAGTAACTGAGCATCAGCCGTGAGAAAAGCTTGGACGGATGCCACAGCCCCACATCCTCTGGGTTCTGGTCCCTGTGGAGCATTGTGGGAGCAAAACTGTCCAGCCAAACCCCTGGGCCTCATGTCCCCTCTGGTCCTTGCAGCAGCCAGGTGTGGAGTGTCCTGCCATAGACTTGGGTCCCGGGCCCTCCACCCCTCCACTGCCAGCCTTCTGGAACAAGCCTCATTGCTCCTGCCTCCAGCCTCCTAACCTTGAGACTCTCCCTCTCAAATCCATCCTCCAAACCACCCAGCAATGTCTCTCCAAAATGGAGATCTGGAGCCTTCCACATCCGGCCCTGATGGGTAAGGCCCCCTCTGACCATGTCGTTCCCTATTCCCTCCCTCATTCAGGAAGCAGCCTCGAGCACAAAGCTAAGTTAGATCAAGAAGCAAATAAAGAACAAAGCACAGGGAGTAGACCCCGCTGAAGGCCGTTGACACGATTCATCCTAGTCACATGTGGCGCTTCCCCACTGCTCTTACCTGTGCAACCCATGGTGGAGAGGCTGCCTTCACCCCTAATCCCTAGGGAACTCTATTCAATAAGCACTTAGCAATGCCAGCCAGCGCTCCTCGGACACCCACTAGGGGCCCGCTGTACACGTTTGCCATTGTTTCCATGTACAGTCCCTCTGTGGGGCTCCCATCCCCACCCTTGTGCTGGGTGCTAAGGGTGCAAAGGGAAACAAAGCAAGCTCCCCCCCACCCCACCCCACGCATCGGTCTCGCCACCTAGCTGCAGCTCGGTGCAGCACATCCCAAAGATTGAAGCCCCGTGTGCTGGGTGCCCAGAGGAGGCTGTGTGGGACCCAGGGAGTCCAGCCCTGGGAGCAGACCTCCCAGCTGAGCCTTAAAGGCAGATGGGAAAGACCTTTGTCATCCAGGGTGTCTCTGGACCCTTTGGACTTGTGACCTCATTTCACTTTCCCCACAACCCTATGCTTGTTTAATCTCCACTTCACAGCTGGGGAAACTGAGGCTCAGAAAAGAGAAGTATATTACCCAAGTGACGCAAGCTAGGGAGTCAGCTGAAGCCATGTTCTGAGCAACAATAGAAAGAGCAGCCCCTCCCCCCGACTGGCTGTTCCCTGGGTGCTGGGCACACTGTGGACCCGGAATGAACACCTCTTCTTCCGGTCTTCACAGCCACCCTAGGAGGGGACTGTGAGGCTGAGGTCTGCCGAGAGGCTGTGCCTGCCTGGGTCACACACAGCAGCCACAGAACCAGGACACGCATGCTCTGGGTGGCCGTGGCCGTGGCCGTGGCCATGCTCTGCCCTCCAGGCCCTGGAGACAGTGAGCAGAGGGGTTGGGCAGACCAGGGTGGTGAATCAGTTGGACGGGTGGGGGCCTAAGGGCTGAAGGAGGCCACAAAAGCCAGAGATTGATTTTCACACTGAGACTGCCAGGGCCATCAAGTGGCCCTCTGTAAGGTTGTCTCCCCGCTTCCCTGATGACCGATAGCCCTGTCCTTTCTGCTTTCCGGCTGGGGACAAAACTCAGCCTTGACCTGACCGCAGGCCCTTATCACTGCTGGGGTCAGGGGAGGACAAGGGCGGGGGATGGTGGAGGTGTGCTCTGAGTACAGAAATCTGAAGGGCCTAACTGGGCTTGCCCTTGGGACAGGGTGGGGCCCAGTCAGGGGTGAGGTGGCGCCAGCCAAGGGGAGACTCTAGGAGAGAGTGTGGCCCTTGGCACATGTCCGGCAGTGCACCCACCTGGGCCCCACTCAGTGACCTCCACTGCTCCTGCTGGATATCGGTCTGCGTTCATTTCCTAGGGCTGCTGTAATCCTTGGTGGCCGAAAAGAAGGCAGACAGATTCTCTCACAGTCTGGGAAGTCAGTAGTCTGAGATCATGGTGCTGGCAGCGCTGGTCGCTCCTGGGGCCTCAGGGAAGACTCCATTTCCATGCCTTTCCCAGCTCCCGGGCTGCCTGCTCCCCTTGGCTCGTGAGCTCTCTCTCACATCTTGCCCCTCTTATTTCCTTTGTCACAACTCCTTCTCCCATCCATAGTCAAATCTCCATCTACTCTCTTAGAAGGGCTCTTGTCACTATATTTAGGGACCACCAGGATGATCCAGGATCGCCTCCCCATCCCACTTTCCTGAACATAACCAGATCTACTGACTCCTTTTTATGCCAAAGAAGAAAATGTGCTCAGGTTCTAGCAATGAGAATGTGGACATCCCTGAGGACCGTGTTCAGCGACCCCAAGTCCCAGCGCCTCTTGTCGTTAGACGCCCTACCCTCCTCCTGATCTGTTTCTTGCCAACATCCCCCATCCCACACCCACCCTCCACCCACTTCTGTCACAGCCAGAACAGACCACCCAGAGCCCAGGATCCTCAAGCACTCAGTAAGGATTTACTGTATGCCCAGCCCTGCTGGGGGCACAGCGGTGAGTGGATCAGAGGCTCTCCTCCCTGAGGGATGATAGTCTAGGGCAATGGTTCCCAAAGTGTGGGCCCCAAGTCAGCTGCAGGCTTCCAGAAGCAAAGTTTGGCCAGCCTCGGACCACATAGCCTCAAACGTGGCAAAGCAAGGATTCCAGCCCAAGCCTGTCTGACCCTAAAGCTTGGGGTCTTTCTATAGTAAAACACAGTCTGGACTCCACTGTCTGGACTTAAATGGAGTCCAGACTCGGTGGTAGTCCCATCGACACCAGGTGAGGGAACTAAGATCACTGGGAAGCGGGAAGCAGGTGATCTATCCGAGACCCAACATAAGCTCAGGAGGGGCTGGAGATAGACCCAGTACTTGGACCCATGCCCAGGGCCCTTGGGTCCTTTTCCCACCCGCTGGCTTGCTCTGGGTTATCTCCCAGGGCAGGGAGATAATATTTATAAGCGCCTGAAGTATCAGCAGCCTCTCGTGGGTGTGGCACTTCCTCATTCCTGCAGAGTGTGTGGAGGCTGGAGCCAGAGTTCTGGAAAGACCCTGGGAGAAGAGGCAAGGTGCCCCCACCCCTCCGCCAGCGTTCCCCCCCAGAGGTCCCATGGCAGGGGTCCACCCGACCCCTCCTAACTGCTCTCCTGCCTTCTGCAGCTACAAAGTGGGTTTCCACATGGAAGTGGGACCATGCGCTGTCCCTCCTGATGCTCTCAGAATAAAACACCAAGTTCTAATCCTGACCTCCCAGGAGGGAGGTCCCCTTGCCTCAGCCCAGACTGTCTAATTCCCCTTGATGCATTCTCTGTGTTTCAGGCCTGCACCCTCCCCCAGAGGGGTACGCTCCCCATGGGCAGGCCCGTGCCTGTGCTGTTAACAGGATAGGCACACTAACACTGTTGAATGAATGCATAAGTGAATATCTAGTTTTAGTTCCCCAAAAGCCCTAAGAAGTGCATAATACTGCCTCTACTTGAGATCAGGAAACCAAAACCCAGTGAGGGAAGTTCCAGCAACTAGCAGGAGCTCAGAAATCCCTGGTTCCCTTTCCTAATTCAGACATCACAGTGGGCTTCCCTCCAGATAGTGGTGTCGGGGCAGGGCTCAGGACAGAATCCAACCGCAGGCTCTGAATCGGTCTTGGAGAGGGAAGAGGCCCCTTCCCCGAACAGGACTGCAGCCCCTTCCACTGGCTATGTTACCCACCAGCCCAGATAGGGGAGGTGACTTGGGCAAGGACACAGAAATTAAGCTTCCGAGTGGGGTGGGGGTCCACAGTTCTGACAACCTGATGCTGGCCTTTAGGGCTCCACAGTTGGTCTGGCCAGATGTTGGGGGCATAGGGGAGTGTGGGGCTGACGTCATTGGCTGCTCCAAGCCCAGGCTCTGCAGGTGGGCCCCGGAGCCCAGCACACACATTTCCTAAGAAGGAGTGCTGCTCAGGCAGGAAGTTCCCCATAGCTTACCCCGCTAAGAGCCCAGATTTGCTCTCCTGTATCATCCGGGTTCTAAAGTAGTCTAACCTTTTGCCACACTGATTCCAACCTCTCTTAATGGCCTTCATGGTGCTCTTTGCAAAGGTGGCTGGAGCAGCTCACACCCAACAAAGGGTCTTGGCAGGCCCCACTGCACTCTAGAATCCCACTGGCTGCTTTGTCACCTCTTCCCTCTGTGCCCGGCCATCACAGCATAAAGGCTCTTGGGGTGTTCTCCTGTTTCCGGGGTGGAACTAGGGAGCCCCAGTATGAGTCCTGCCCCACCACTGCTTAGGGGTTGGTGTGGGTTTATTTCTGGGCTCTCTATTCTGGATCCATTGATCTCTGTGTCTATTTTTATGCCAATGTCATACTATTTTGATTGCTATAGCTTAGCAGTGTAGTTTGAAATCAAAGGAGTGTCATACCTCCAGCCTTGTTTTCTTCCTCAAGATGGCTTTGGTTAGAGAAAGTCTTGTGGTTCCACACAAATTTGAGGATTCTTTCTTCTAGTTCTGTTAAAAAGCCATTGGAATTCTGTTACAGATTGCATTGCATCTGTACCTTGCCTAGGGTAGTATGGACATTTTAACAATATTAATTCTATCTATCCATGAGCATGGACTATCTTTCCATTTATTTGTGTCTTCTTTACTTTCTTTTGTCAATGTTTTATAGTTTTCAGGGTGAAGATATTTCATCATCTTGCTTAAATTTATTCCTAGGTATTTTATTCTTTTTGAGGCAGTTATCAGATTGTTTTGTTTACTTTTTTAGAAGATTTTATTTATTTATTTAAGAGAGCGAGGAGAGAGAGTGCATGCAAGTACGGGGAGGGGAAGAGGGAGAGGCAGAGAATCCCAAGCAGACACCACACTGAGCACGGAGCCCAGCTCGGGGATCCATCTCACCACCCATGAGATCATGACATGAGCTGAAACTAAGAGTGGGACACTTAACTGATGGAGCCACCCAGGCGCCCCTAAGGAGGCTGTTTTCTTAATTTTTCTTTCTGTACTTCATTATTACTGTATAGAAATGTGACAGATTTTTGTATATTTATTTTCTATCCTGTGACTTTACTGAATTCATTTTTATCAGGTTTTTGGTGGAGTCTTAAAAGTTTTCTGTATAGCGTATCATGTCCTCTGCAAGAAGTGACAGTTTTACTCTTCCCTTCCAATTTGTATGCCTTTAATTTCTTCTATTCTTGCCAACTCCTCAGCTAGGACTTCCAATATGATGTTGAATAAAAATAGCAAGAGTGGGCATCCTTGTCTTGTTCCTGATCTTAAAGGAACAGCTTTCAGCTTTTTACTGTTGGGTAGGATGTAAGCTGTGGGTTTGTCATATATGGCCTTTAATATGTTGAGATACGTTCTTCATATCCCCACTTTGTTGAGAGTTTTGGTTTTTTTTTAAATCATAAATGGATATTGAATTTTGTCACATGCTTTTTCTGCATCTATTGAGATGATCATATGATTTTTCTACCTTTTCCTGTTAAAGTGATGTATCCTCATTGATGATGATGAATCATGCTTCTTCCCTGGAATGAATAAATCCCACTTGATCATAGTGTACGGTTCTTTTAATGTATTATTGAATTGGATTTGCTAATATTTTGTTGACAGTTTTTGCATCTATGTTTATCAAAGATATTGGCCTGTAATTATGTGCGTGTGTGCTTGCGTGCATGTGTGCATGCACTTTCAGTGTCCTGGTCTGGTTTTGGATCAGGGTAATGTTGGGCTTAACATGGGTCTGGAAGCATTCCCACCTTTTCACTTTTTTGGAAGCATTTGAGAGGGATAAGTATTAAATCTTTGAATGTTTGGTAGAATTCACCAGTGAAGCTGTGTAGTTTTGGACTTTTGTTTGTTGGGAGGTTTTTGGGGGTAGAGGGTAGTTTTTGATTACTGATTCAATCCCTTTAATAATTGGTAAAGTAATTGGTCTATTCAGATTTTCTGTTTCTTCAGGGTTTTTATTTTATTTTATTTACTTATTTGACAGAAAGAGGGAGCACACAATGGGGGGAGCAGCAGGCAGAGGGAGAGGGGGAAGCAGGCTTCTTGCTGAGGAGGAGAGCCCGATGCGGGGCTCAATCCTGAGACCCCAGGATCATGACCTGAGCTAAAGGCAGATGCTTAACTAACTGAGCCACCCAGGCGCCCCCATGATTCAGTTTTGGAAGATTGTATGTTCCTAGGAATTTATCCATTTCTTCCAGTTTGTCCAATTTGTTGGTATATAATTATTCTTGGCAATCTCTTACAATCCTTTGTATTTCTATGCTATCAGTTGTAACTTATCTTCTTCCATTTTTGATTTCACTTATTTGAGCCTTTTCCCTTCTTCTCTTAATTATCTAGCAAAAGTTTGTCCATTTTGTTTATCTTTTCAAAGAACCAGCTCTTATTTTATCTATCTTTTCTACTTTTTATTAAAGTCTATTTCATTTATTTCTGTTCTGATCTTTATATTTCCTTCCTTCTACTAACTTTGGGCTTCATTTGTTCTTTTTCTAATTTCTTAAGTGTAAGTTTAGATTATTTATTTGGGATTTTTCTTCTTTTGGGGGGTAAGCCTGTATCCCTATTAATTTCCCTCGTAGAACTGTTTTTGCTGCATCTCCTAGATTTTGGATTGTTTTGTTTCCATTTTCATTTGTCTCAAGGTTTTTGTTTTTTTTTTTTTTAATTTCCCCTTTGATTTCATTGACCCACTGGCTGTTTTGTTTAATCTTCACATATTTGTAATTTTTTCCAGTTTTCTTCTTTGTAATTAATTTCTAATTTCACACCACTGTGGTCAGAAAAGATGCTTGGTGTGATTTTTGGCCTTTCTCTTCCCCTCCCCCTTCAAATTTTTGTTTAAATTCTAGTTAGTTAACATATAGTATAATATTCATCAGGAGTAGAATTTAGTGATTTGTCACTTAAATGCAGCACCCAGCTCATCACCACAAGCACCCTCCTTAACCATCACTCATTTAGTCCATACCCCTGCGCACCTCCCCTCCAATCTTCAGTTTATTCTCTATCATTAAGAGTAATTTCAATCTCCTTAAATTTATTGAGACTTATTTTATGGCTTAACATGTAATCTAACCTGGACAATGTTCCATATGTACTTGAAGAGTATGTGTGTTCTACTGTTTGAAGATAGAATATTCCATATATATCTTTTAAATTCACCTGGTCTAATGTGTCATTTAAGGCCAATGTTTCCTTAATGATTTTGTGTCTGGACGTTCTATCCATTGAAGAAAGGGGGGTATTAATGTCCCCTGCTATTACTGTATTACTGTCCATTTCTCCCTGTGGGTCTGTTAGTATTTGCTTTATATATTTAGGTGCTCCTGTGTTGGCACACAAATATTTACAAATATTATCATCTTTTTGGGTTGACCCCTTTATCATGATATAATACTCTTCTTTGTCTTCTCTTATCATTTTTGCTTTAAAGTCTATTTTGTCTGGGGCACCTGACTGGCTCAGTTGGTTAAGTGTCCAACTCTTGTTGTTGGCTCAGGTCATGATCCCAGAGTCTTGAGATCGAGCCCCACATCAGGCTCCATCCTGGCTCTGTCACCTGCTTAAGATTTTCTCTCTCTCCATTTGCCCCTTCACACTCCCCACTCATGCATACATGCTCTCTCTCTCTAAAATAAAAATAAAATAAAATCTATTTTGTTTGATATAGTTAAACCAGATTTCTTTCCATTCCCATGGAATATCGTTGTTCATTCCTTCACTTTCCATCTGTGCGTGTCCTTATATCTGAAGTGAGTCTCTTGTAGATAGTGAATATATTTGTCTTATTTTTATCCTTTCAGTCACTCTGTGTTTTTTGATTGGAAAATTTAGTCCACTTACTCTTAATTAGTGTTAAGTATGTACTTACTGCCATTTCATCAGAAAACATCTATGTTTTCTGGAACATAGTTCCTCTATGTTTTTTGTTTTTTTTCTCCTTGGTCTCTTCCTTCGTGGTTTGATGACTTTATTTAGGGTTAATTTTAGATTCCTTTCTTGTTATGTTTTGTGTATGTATTATAAGGTTTTTGCTTTGTGGTTACCATGAAATTCATGTAGAGCAGTGTGTGTGTGTGTGTGTGTGTGTGTGTGTGTAGATATATATATATATATCTTATTTAAGTTGATAACTTAAATTTGAATGCAGTGTAAAAACTCTATTCCCCCCATGTTTTGTGATTTTCATGTTATATTTACATTCTTTAATTTTGGTATCCCTTAGCTAATCATTAAGAGTTTTAGTTAATTTTATTGCTTTTATCTTTTAACCTTTATATTAGCTTTATAAGTGGTTAATCTACTACCTTTACCGGTGAAATTTTTACTGTCATATGTTTTCTTGTTATTAGTTAGTGCCTTTTCTTTTCAGCTTGAAGAAATCCCTTTAACATTTCATGTAAGGCCACTTTAGTGGTGATGAATTCCTTTAGACTTTGCTTGTCTGGAAAACTCTTTATCTCTCTTGCAATTCCAAATGATAACCTTGCCAAGTAGAGTATTCTTGGTTAGAAGTATTTTTCCTTTCAACACTTTGAATATATGATGCCACTCTCTTCTGGCCTGCAAAGTTTCTGCTGAAAAGTCAGCTTATGGTCTTAGAGGGGTTCCCTGTATGCAAGAAGTTTTTTGGTTTTGTTTTTTTTTTTCTCTTACTGCCTTTAAAATTCTCTGTTTAACTTTTGACATTTTAATTATAATGTGTCTTAATGTGATTCTCTTTGGTTTCATCTTATTTAGAACTCTTTGGACAAGTGTGCCTGAGTGGCTCAGTCAGTGAAGCATCTACCTTTTCAGCTCAGGTCATGATCCCAGGGTTCTGGGATCGAGACCCACATTGGGCTCCCTGCTCCTCAGGGAGCCTACTTCTCACTCTCCCTCTGCCTGCCACTCCACCTGCCTGTACCCTTTCTCTCTCTCTCTCTCTCTCTGATAAATATAAAATAGTTCATTTTAAAATAAAAATTTTATTTAAAAAAAAAAAAAAAGAAGAAGAAGAAGAAGAACTCTTTGGACTTCCTGGACTAGATGTTTGCTTCTGTCCTCAGGATAGAGAAGTTTTCAGCCATTATTTCTTCAAATAAGATTTTTGCCCCCTTTTTTCTTTTCCTTCTGGGACCCCTATAAAGCAAATGTTATACTGTTTGATGATCTTCCCTAAGTCCCTTAAGCTATCTTCACTTTTTAAAATTCTTTTTTCTTTTTGCTGCTCTGGGTGAGTTCCACTGCTCTGTGTTCCAGGTCATTGGCCCATTCAACTGCTTCATCTGATCTGCTGTTGGGCCCCTCTCATGTATTTTTCAGTTCCATTATTGTATTCTTGAGCTCTGTGACTTCTGTTTGGTACCTTCTTACATTTTCTGTTTCCTTGTTGAAGTTCTCAGTGTTCATCCATGCTTATAAGATGAGTGAGAATCTTCATGACCATTACCTTGAACTCTTGAATAGGTTACTATTTCTGTTTCATTAAGATCTTTTTCTGAGATTTTGTCTTGTTCTTTTATTTGGAACATATTCCTCTCTTTCCTCATTTTGCTTGCCTCTTTGTGTTGGTTTCTATGTATTAGTCAAAAGAACTACCTCCTTAGTCCTGAAAAAGTGGCCTTGTGCAGGAGATGAACCTTATCATTCAACCTTGCCCTAGCTCTTATTGTTCTTCAAGCCTTTGTGACTGAGTAGTGTGATTTATTCTTGAGCGACCACTGTGGTTGTGTGTGCCAAGACCTGCCAGTGTTCCAAAGAGAGAAATCACAGGCAGCACCTACTTTTGGTCCAATTGGAAGCCAGAGCCTCAGGTAGCAACTTTCTAAGTATGCAAATGTATATAGTCTTGTAGGACTGCAGTTGTTGACCTTGCTGGCATCCAGACCAGGAAATTTGGAGGTGTCCTGTGGGCAACTTTGGAAAAATCAGGGCTTCAGGCAAATGTATAAGCGCTTTCCTAAGAGATGCCAGTGAGCTTTGTGAAGGCCAAGGGAAGGCTCAAAGACGCTATTTCCCTGGCTGTATTCCCTCCAAGTGCCTCTGTAGCCTCTGGATATCCAGCAAACCCGAAACCTGTCCCTCAGATTGAAGTTCCCGGATAAGTAGAGGGGTCTTTTTCAGAGGCAGACTGGGGCTGTGTTTCAGTCTGCTTTCTGTGCAGTGCGCTGAGTGTGACAGCCTGCCCAGAACTTTCTAATTGCTATGATCACAGGGGGCCCATAAACACAAGCACCTCTAGCCACAAGGGCCAGGTGATCAGCGCTGTCCCCTGTGTGGACTGCCCTCGCCAACCATCTTCAGTGAGGCTGTTGGAGAGTGCTGAGGCCCGGGCATGCCCATGGCTCTAGGGAGGCCGAGAAAGAGGGTTGGGGGACAGGTACACCCAAGGCTTTAGCAAAGCTGTGTCTGTGCGTACTGACCCATACTAGCAAGGTAGAGGTAAAGTGCAAAAGTGCTGCCCACCAGCACCTCCATCCCCAAAGAAAGTCCTAACTGACCTCTGCCCCTCTGGTAAATGCACCTTCTCCACGTATAACCCAGTCACCTCTCAAACTGCTGACTTCCCGCTGGTCCCAGGATGGGCAAGTCTGCACATGAGCCCCTCGGAAGGAATACCTCAGATCCCCACAGACCCTCCTCTCTCTTCAGTGCAGATACCAAGGGTTGGGGGGGTGCAGTGTGGGACACAAACCCGTCTCTCCTCAGAGAGAGATTACGACCCAGAAGATCTCTCTTTATTGTGAATTATCCCACCAGGGTTATGGTTTTTGGCAAGATTGTGTCTCCATCTTTCCTACCTGTCTTGATGTGACCCTTTTACCCCTTGCTGTGGAGGGAAATGTTCCACTACTTTTCCATTCTTTTTCGGCAGGAACTGTTCCATGTGTAACTATAGACTAGGTGTGTCCAGGGGCGGTGATTTCAGGGGCTTCCTATGCTGCTGTCTTGGACTGTCTTCAATCTTCCTTCCTTCCATGGAACAGTTTTATTGAGATATGCTCCACATACCATGCAATTCAGCCATTTCAGCGTACAATTCACTGGGTTTTGGTATATTCACAAAGTTGTGCCACCATCACCACAACCAATTTTAGATCATTTTCATCACCCCCAAAAGAAACCCTGTAGCCTTCTGTGATCACCTCCCAAACCCTGATTCCTGCCTGACCTCTACCAAGCAAACACTAATCTATCTTCTCTCTACAGATTTGCCTATTCTGGACTCTCCATATAATATGTGGTCTTTGGTGACCTGCTTTTTCACTTAGAGTAATGTTGCCTAAGTTCTTTTTTTCTGCTTTTTCTTCCTTTCTTTCTTCCATTCACTTTGTTTTCTTTTCTTCCCTGTTTCTTCTTTCCTCCCCTCCTCCATCCATGGTCGGATTTCTCCTTCACAGAACCCTTGGGCTTTATGGAAGCTTTGGGCCCTGGTGGGGAGCCCTAGGCATGAGACTATGTCATGGACTCCTCAGGTGCCCCTGTCCCTGCCTCCTGCCCAAGGGAGGCCCAGAACACTTTGCTTACATCTGCACAGCTCACACGTGTGTACAACTGCCAGGCAGAGCAGACAGGCTACAGCAAAGGGTTAATCCTTTTCATCTTCTGTCTCTGCGGAGAGTTTCAGGAATGAGATTCTCTTCCCACCCCTAAAGGGGAAGTCAGGGGAAGGAAAGCAGAGAGAGAGAGGAGGTGGGAAACCTTTTCCAGCCTTAAAAGTCACAGAGAATAAATAGTGGCCGCCCGGAATCACTTGAAAGGTAGAGAACTCCTCATTTAACTCCTTGGTGATTTTTGCCTTTGAACTCAGCTAGAGGATCCAGCTTCTGCCATCCCTCCTACCTCCCTCTGGCTTCATGCAGACCCCTGCCCCTGCTTGTTCCCCACCTTCACTATCCACTTCTTCTGCTGCAGATCTGATGGGACATATTTTGCCTTCTTAGAGGCTGTGATGGGAATAGAAGGGGAACTGTGCGTTTGGGGCCACTGCTATTAGTTTTGTACCCATTAAAAAAAGGGGGAGGTGAACACTCCAGGTGAATAAATTAGAGGAGGGCCCTTCTCCAGGGGATCCAGTCCCAGGGCACA
Source organism: Neogale vison (assembly GCF_020171115.1). Classification (NCBI taxonomy): domain Eukaryota; kingdom Metazoa; phylum Chordata; class Mammalia; order Carnivora; family Mustelidae; genus Neogale; species Neogale vison. The sequence continues at coordinate 252,778,288 of NC_058091.1, read as the reverse complement.
GGGCTTGCCAAGCAGAAGGAGGCCTAGGTTTAAGCCCTGGTGTCCTTGTGCAGGGACAGTGAATGCCCTGCAGACTTTCCAGGCCCTCTGGGAAATTGCATGGCCTCGGGCAGGAATCAGCCAATCTTATCTGCAAAAAACCAGATAGTAAATAGTCTGGGCTTTGCAACCCATCTGTTCTCTCTTGCAGATCTACTCAGTTCTGCCCTTAGAGTGCGAAAGCAGCCTCAGACAGTACGTAAATGAATGGGGGTGGCTGTGTTCTAATAAGACTTTATTACACATGCTGAAATGGGAATTCCATATCATTTTCATCTGTTGTGAAATGTTATTCTTCTATTTATTTTCCCCCCACCATTTCAACAGAAATGGGTGGTAGGTTGGTTTTGGCCTGCAGGCTATAGTTTGCCAGCCCTTGATGTAGGGGAAAGAAAATGGGTGTCAATTTCAGCCCCAGCACTCTCTGGCTCTGTGACTTTGGCAAGGTGGCTTGCGCTCTCTGAGCCTCAGCTTGCTCATCTGCAAAATGGGGATAGAAATGCCTCCCCGTGTGGACAAGCAGTAAGTCTTAGCATCAGTTTATACAGAACACTGAGCACAGAGTAGATGCTTAGAAAGTGGTAGCCTGCCTGCCTGCCTTCCTTCCTTCCCCCCGTCGCTACAGGAGCAACTGGGAAGTTAAAGGCAGGCACTGGGGACTCATGTCGCAGCTGTGCCCCCAAATTGTTCAAGTCAGGCCCTGACCCCCGAGTCTCACATCTGTCCTCCGAAAATGAGGGACTTGGATCAGGCCCAAGGAACAGTTTCAACCCAAATTATATATAAATGCTTAACAAGAGAGAGAATTTATGCCAAACCCCCAATGTGTTTGTGTCAAGAATCTTCTGGCAAGGGCAGCAAAGACATGTTTTTCATATTAATAAATCGTTCTGAGTGCAGAGGCAAATTCAGTAAAATGTGTCCTTGTCACGCCCCAAGCTGTGAGTACACATGGGGGGTCCAAGCCAAGCAGGTGCGCCACAGGACTGCCAAGGGACCCCCGCCCTGGTGGATGAGGGACCTGGATTCCTTGCTGCCTGTGTATCACGTCTCTCTCCGAGTCCCAGTTTCCTCATCTGTCAGAGAGCTAAGACTTCTGGAGGCTGCCACGGCTCCTGAAGAAACAGCAGTGAGTCGCAGAGATCTCCGCTCTGGGGGCAGTTCGTGAAACCCATAGGGGCTGTTTGTGGTGGGGTCGGGGACAGGGGTGGGGTACACCTGAGACCCACTGTGGACTGAAGGGTGCCCATAGCCCCTGAGGCTCTCCTGGGATTCATGGATGACTTACTCTCCACTCAGAGATAGGAAGGAGGGAGCCTGGGGCGTTTGTCCCAGTTGGCTGAAGGGGTGGGTAGCTCTGGGGCGCACTGGCGGGTCTGCAGCTGCAGACTGATCAATGCAGAAGGTTGCAGCGTGCAGGGAGGGCTGCAGGCTTGGGCAGCACCTGCCCATGGATGGGACCCCAGCCTTCCTCCTTCCAGGACTGAACGACATGCCATTGTCACCCAGGGACCGGCATTCGGGGTGGGTGGCGAGACAGTCCCAATGCCCAGAGGATTCAGGGAACTTCCACAATGGAAGTGGAAGTGGAAGGAAAGTGGGAACTTCCCTTTCCACAATGACTTTGGAAACACAGTATTTATAAATACTGAAATTATTGTGGAAGGGGAACCAGAAGATTGAAAGTCAAGGAGAAACACCATTCCTGTTGCCATCTTATGCAATCCCTGAGATCATGGCTCTGTTCTCCCTTCGTGTTCTTCGTGAGCAGATGTGGCCTCAATATCATGGCCAAAAAGAGGTTCCACACTTGGGAGTTCTTCAGCAGGGCCACATGTCTCCTGTTTTAGGGGCTGCAAAGTCTTACTGAGTGACTGAGTCACTCGTCCTTTACCAAGGGCACACTCCCCTGCAGGGCTTTGGATGGGAGAGAAAGGGACACTCCTGGAGACCCTAGAAGAGCAAGGAGGGGTACAGACACATGTGATGGGTGCTCAGACCCCGTTGGTGTGGGGGCTGGGCTGGGAGGGCAGAGAAAGCCTCCTGGAACGGGCGACATCTCAGCTGACCCCCGAAGGCCAGTAGGTAGTTTCTAAGCTGAGGAGCAGAGGGGCCATTCTGGACAAAGGAACATGGGGAGAGGGGTGCCCTCATAGGGAATGAGATGCCATTTAGTGCTGTGGTCTGTCGAGAGAGCGCTGAGCCGACCTCCCCATTTTTGTTGGCTGGTTGACCTTGAGCAAGTCCTTCCCTCTCTAAAACTGTGCTCCCATCTGAAAAGTGGGGCTCGTCCTTACAACACCTCCACCGCAGGCTGGAGAAGAAGCAAGGCTGTTAATGCATGTGGCTGGACAGCAGCCTATGGAGCAGCCCTGAGCCTGCACAGGTGGAAGATTCTTTGTTTTGTTCTGCTCAGGGTGCCCGTGGACCACCATTTCACGATGGTGGAGAGAAGCGTATACTTTCCAGGTCAGGGAGCTCGGTCACATCCAGCTGGAAACACAGTGACTTTGGAAGTTGAACCAACTCAAAACAAGATTCTCTCCACTCCCTGCCCATCTCCTTCCCTCTCGGGTAAGCCTTCCCAGAGGCTGTCTGACTCCCATGGCGTCCTCTGGACCACAATAGACCTGTCACGCCAGTTTCTCCATCCCTGGTGTTTGTGGCATGGTTGGGCCCAGGGACACATCACCTGCTCCCGGGCTCTCCCTGGCACTGCTGAGGACCAACCACATCCTCTCGGGGGCTTTGGCCTCTGCTGCAGGCCCCCAGACTCGTTAGACTCCCCCAGCAGGCAGGCCTCAAAGCCCAGCCACATGCTGGGGCTCCCTGTAGATCCATGAGATTTGTGGGACCTCTTGCACCCCCTGTGAAGCAGAGGAGTTGGGGTATAATTAGGCTGAAGCCTCCTCTTTGCCTTGTCTGCAGAGGCCCCTTCTTGTCCTGGCTTCCACTAAGGATAGGGCATAAGCCCCTGTGCTTTCAGCCCCCCGACACTCATCCTCCAGTGACCCCCCCACTTCAATTCCAATCTGAGTTATGACCCCAAAGGAGAGTGATGGGGGGGGTCCACTCTACTACCTTGCCAAGCAAGCCCTTGACATCTCAAAATAGTATCTCAGGTGAGACGTCACACACCTGGCACACTGGCCTGCCTTTAACAACCAATTACCTGGTGACAGTGACTAGTCACTACCACGGCTCTGGGAGCAGTTGAGCTTGCTGGAGTCAGACAGACCTTGGGCACATTACCTAACCTCTCCACGCCTCAGTTTCTTGGTCTGTAAAATGCGGGTGTTGCCAGGACCCACTTCAGAAGGTTGTAAGGATTAAAGGAGACAATAAATGTCAAGTCCAGAGAACCGTGCCTGGCACATGGGGGGTGGTCCCCAGTGAACACCAGGCCATCGCAGTTTGCTTGGTGGGGTGGCGGGGGAATGCATGAGGAGCCACATGGTTGATTGAAATGTTTCCCAATTGCACTTTGCTGTGGTCTTCAGATTTTTTTGCTATTATAAGCAACCCTGTAATGAACATCTCCATGCAGAGAACACTCTGTTTCTTTCAGATTATTTCCCTAGAAACTGAATTTCTGGGAACAGAATTACTGGTAGAAGGGGAGGGACACTTTAAGCTTTTTTTTGTCACCCTTTGCCTAGTTGTTTTCTAGACAGGCTGCCAGGCTTCCCTGCCACCGACCACACTGGAAGGTATCACTTCCTCGAAACCAAGTCAGGAGAGCATCCTGGAAGGGTTGTAAGAGACGCTGCTGGCTAGGGCAAGGCATAGATGCACGGCTTTTTCAGATGGGCAGAGGGGACAGGGAAGAGCTGAAAATCTTTGAAAGGACTGAGAAGGACATCAAAGAGGGGACAGCCTGACACACATCCACGTCCTCAGCCGTTCAGATCAAATAAGTCAGCCTGAAGAGACCACCAGCGTGTTGATACAGGGAGCTGAGCCCAGGATGCTGCACCTGATAGCACCCAAACATGGGGATGTGGCAGGCCTGCCTGAGCCTCAGTTTCCCCATCTGTAAAGTGGGCATGACATTTCACCTGCCTCACAGAAGTGGGACAGAATGGGTGATCGGAAATGACTTTGAGGATTGACTCGGGTGCCAGGGTTCCTTTTTGGTAAGCAGCCCCTGGGCTACGTGAGCAGGGGCTTTGGGGTTTTCTTAGGTTTACCAAACGTTCTATACTTTCAAGGAGAGGATTGGGCAAGCCATCCAGTCGCATGGGGATCACTGGAGGGTTTGAGCTGCAGGGCAGGGGAGCACAAGCCTGGGGCTGGGATGAACTGAGTGTGACCCAAATTGCATGGGTGACGCCTGGGCTCCCCAAGCTGCTTTGCATACAGGAAAGGATCAGGGTGGGTAGGACATCTCCAGCTTCGCAGCTGGGCCACATGGGGCTCCTTCAAGGCTCTACCACTTACCCACTGTGGGTCTCTGGGCAAGTGACCCAAGTTCTCTGGGCCCAGACTTCATCTATTAGTGCTAAGAACTCAAATTGTGTGTGTCATACGCGTGCTGTGTAGTTCAGTATTGAGTGCCTGATGCGTGAGTACTGTCCTCACTTTTTTATTTGGCAATTCCAGTGCAGCCCCAGGAACCGGATGATGTGGAGGCAGGGGAGGGGGTTGAGTGGAAGTAGGGCCCCCCACGCCCTCACGCAACAAGCCCAATGCACTGTAACATACCCAGCTCCCCTTATTGGCTGTGTGACCTCAGGCAGATTTCTCCCCTTTCCGTGCCTCAGTGTTCTCCTCCATCAAATGGGGAAAATCCTAGCACTTCCCCCATGGGGTTTGCATGTGGCTTAACTGAGCTCAGACTCACAAAATGCTGAGAACCAGAACGCAGAAGGCACTATCATTTGGTTGCCCTCTGGGCTCAGGGCACAGGCTTTGGACCAAAGAGACATGGCAAGAACCCCATTCCTCTACCCACCAACTCTGCAACCTTGGTCAGGTCACTTAATTCCACGAAGGTCTCCTCCCCTCATCCGTCAAGATGTGAGCAGTGCCCATGTGGCAGGCCAAGACCTGACGCCTGAAATGCTCAACATGACTGGAGATCGAGGGTCTTCAAGAGAACACCCATGAAAATGGCCCGGACCCGCACCCTGCAGCCTTGGCTGTCCCCGTCTGTGTGAGCACCTGTGACAAAGGGTCACACTCCCTCCCCACCAGCCACCCTATCCCTGGCAGTCACTCAGGTACAATCTCACTGACCCACGTAGGTGTGAGATCACGGAGAAGGGCCAGTCCAGGCCACAAGCTGAGACTGTTCCTCGGCTGATTACTGACACTCGAGCTCCGTAGCCTCCAGCATCACTCCAGGGCCTGCCAGGTTGCTGGCAAACCCGTCCAGCAGGCCTTTCCCGTTCCAGCTATAGAACCCCTTTCTGTCTCCTCTCCCACTGCATCCTCAGGCTCCTTTCGCTCCAGATGAACTAGACAGCCCAGGCTGCCCTCTCTGCCTGAAGAGACACCCACCCCTTACTGACATCCTCATTCAATTTCCACTCATTGCCCCAGGCCCAACTCAAAGGCCACCTGCTCCGCGGAACTTCCCTTGATCCCCGGGGCCAGAAATGGTTCTGTGCCCACCATCTTGCCCAGGCACACCCACACACACTCGGGCCCTAGCTCACACTCACTTGCCCATCCGTATACGTGTGTTCACGTTCATAGCTACTCACAGCTGTGAGTTACCGGAGACCAGCGACCTTTCCCTGACCATCGCCACGTCTCTCATTTTAACCTCGGTCCTGTTCTGTCCAATTCATTTCGCCTGTCCTCAGAAAGAAGCAGGCCACAGTGGCAAGGTGTGTACGTGGGAGCCAAGAGCTGTTGTTTCCTATTTGAGTTTTGTTATTGAGTGGCCTGGGCACATCACTTAACCCCCAGAGCCTCAGTTTCTTGGTCTGTGAAATGGGACTCGTCTTATAGCACCACCGTGAGGGTTAACTAGAAAAAGGATGCCACACAGCCCACTCAGGACCTAGCACGTGAGCGCTCGGTAAACACCAGTTCCTATCGACCATGTACTCATTCACCAGTACAGTGCAGGATGCCTGCTCTGTGCCAGGCCCCTCACGACTGCCAGAGTCATAGCCGACGCCTCCCTCACTGAGCTCCCAGAGCGGTCCCAGGCATTCAGCATTCAGGGACGGGTGTCCCGAGATGTCCCTAATCATTAAGATCCCTTTGATGAGCCCAAAGCTTTCGGACCCTCACCATCTGGTTCCTTTGTCATGAGGGAAATATTAAAAGGGGTCAATGGCTTATGACTGTCACCTCCAGATCTCAGCTACATCCCAGGGAGTTCCGGGGTGCCTTTCTTAGATAAATTTCACCTTCTCTGGAAATGAACACAGTGTGTGTACAAAACTCCAGGAGGAAGCCTCCGCCCAGTTCACCGTGATACCTACTGCTGAAGGACAAAAGACCTCGCCACTAGCCCTTGGAAACAGATGCTGCTGTAGGCAAACCCTCTGTGTCTGCTTCCAGAAGATTCTGAGTAGGGCTGAAAAATTAATTTCTTTCATGAGCGGAGGCCTGAAGTTGGGTCATCCCCGCGTATCGGGCGGTATCAGTTTGTGATAGAAAACAAGGATATGTGGAAATGACACTGATTGACGTCTGGGTAGTCCCGTGTCCTCGTAGCTTATTCCAGAACAACCAGAAAATAAGCCTGGCCCTGAGAAGAGGGTCACCCCTGACTTTGACAAAAGCTTAAGGCAGGGGAAAGAGCCCTGGTGGGTTATGGCGGGCTCCCCGCGTACGAGAGAGCCTCTTCTCCTTTCTCTTCTCCTCTACTTCCTTTTCCCCATAAAGAAGTTTCGGTGACCCAGTTCCCAGGATGTAGGCAAAGCCGACACGTGGCAGTAACGGTTCTGCTGTGTGGTTGGGCACAGAAATGGGTTCGGAGATCAGCCCAGATCCTCAACACACAGTCCCTCAACTTCCAGCTCTTAGGGAGCCTGAGGAACAAACAGCCAGTGGCCACGCCTATTGCAGGAATCAAGGGGGAAGGAGGAGGAACCTTCCTCTTCCAGCCCTTTCACTGGGATCATCCCCATTTTACAGATGAAGACAGGGACTTGAGACAGAGATGGAGTTGTCCTGAGACCCAAAAGCAGGGGAATGAGGAAGGCTCAAACCACACTCAGGACTCCTGGTCCCAAAGCTCGTGCTTTCTCCATCCCCCCAGCACATGGTGAGTCTCAGAGTTGCTGGCTAAAATGGTCAGCCTCCCTCACGGCCCCTCCCGGGGTTCCTGTCCACAAGGCTTTTCCCAGCCAGCAGCAAGGAGGTGGATATAGAAATAAAGGCAGCATGAGTCACCACACACAGTTTCTGATGATCTGTGAATTGGGGAAGTCAGAACATGGGAGATTCACTACTGAAGCTGGGATTGGTTGAGCTTTTCATGTTCACACACATGACTGAACACCTACTAGAAACTTGGACAGTGGGGCTGAAGATGAAAGGTCCAGCGCCTGCCTTTAGTCTGGGAGACAGACAAGTCAAGTGAGAGTTAACCCCAGGAGGACAGTGCCTCGGTGCTGTAAGAGCTGGGAGGGGCTCCACGATCCTGGGAAGCCTCAGAGACAGCTTCCCATGGAAGGTGATGCTCGAGCAGAACCTTGAAACAGAAGTAGAAGTTGATTGTCAGCAAAGAACATAAAGACATCTCTAGCAATGGGACACGGGCAAAAGCACTCATGGAAGTGATGGCAGGTTCGGTGTGTGTGTGGTCCTTGGTACTCTATTCAGGAGGCAGAAGTGGTGAAGAGCACTGACACTCGTTACCTGTAGTCCTCACAGCAGTCCTGTGAGGATGCTGTTACAGACTTGTTTCACAGAGGAGAAAACCGAGGTTCAGAGAGGGCCTGAGCAAGGCTTCCTATAGAGAGAGTAGTGCTGAAACTGGAACTGGACCACGGGTGGCTGAATATATTCTAACACCCTCAATGTGAAAAGATGAGATTCAGATTCAAATTCAGATTCTAGGCGTATTATAATCAGAATACTGTTGACTGCCAGGATCAGAAACCCAGTGGAAAGAGGCTGGAAGGGGGTTGCTTGGGTGACTCAGTTGGTTAAGCATTCAGCTCTTTATTATGGCTCAGATCACGATCTCCGGGTCACGAGATTGAGCCCCGCATCAGGCTCTGCACTGGACGTAGAGCCTGCTTAAGATTCTCTCTCTCGGGGCACCTGAGTGGCTCAGTGGTTAAGCCTCTGCCTCTGGCTCAGTCATGATCCCCGGGTCCTGGGATCAAGCCCCGCATCTGCCTCTCTGCTCAGCAGGGAACCTGCTTCCCCTTTTCTCTGCCTGCCTTTCTGCCTACTTTTGATCTCTGTCTGTCAAATAAATAAAATCTTAAAAAAAAAAAAAAAGATTCTCTCTCTCTCCCTCTACCCCATCCACCACACTCATACACATGTGAACTTGCTCTTGCTCTCAAAAAATAAATAAATAAAATAAAGAGGCTGGGATTGGTGGAGGTGGGGAACTGGCTCTTAAAACTAAAGAAAACAAGGGTGCCTGGGTGGCTCAGTGGGTTAAGCCTCGGCCTTCAGCCCAGATCCTGATCTCAGGGTCCTGGGATCGAGTCCCACATTGGGCTCTCTGCTTAGCAGGGAGCTTGCTTTCTGCCCCCCACCCCGCCTGCCTCTCTGCCTACTTGTAATCTCTCTCTCTGTCAAATAAATAAATAAAATCTTAAAAAAAAATACTGAAGAAAACAAGGGAAGCTTCAAGCATGGCTGGATCCAAATGTGCAAATGTCATCAGAAATGTGCCTTTCTCCAGCTTTCAACTCAGTTTTACACTGTATTCACCTTATTCTCAGAGTCTCAGTGGTGCCACCAGCAGCTCCAAGCTTATATCTTACCGTCTTAGCAACTCCAGTGGAAAATGTATCTCTTTCCTACTGTTCCAACAAAAAAGTTTCAGACTTTCATTGGCTGGGTGGGTCCTATGTCTGACTCTGTGCCTGCACCTGGAGCCAGGGCAAAGAATAAGAGGTCAACCCCACCTTGCTCATGTGGGCAACGAGCGAGGAAGGCTGGATTCCAAAGAATCAAAGTGCTATTACCAAGAGAAGGGGAATAGATAATGGGAAGGTGAAAATGACAGTTGTTTACCATAAGCACTTACTGTGTGGCAAAACCCATATTTTGTGCTCTTGAGAACCCCCATTAACATCCCCCAGCTTCCAGATTTAGGGCTCGGCAGGATGCACCATGGGGCTATGAAGGGGGCCAAAGAATATTAAACCTATAAAAATATTGGTATCTCTAGACTCTATAATGTAATAGAGTCTACACAGTATTAGAATTTAGCTTATTAGTGTCTCATCCCAACTTACATTTGACAAGAATGGCAAACTAAGTAAAGGGGGAGGGCTCCACGCCACTAGACTTTATTATGTTAAATATGCATGCTAAAATTATTTTATAAGAGGCCAGAAATTCCACAAAGTGAGAAGGAAAGAGAATGAGGGGAGAAGGGGCAATTTAAAGCAAAGCAAGAAAAGATAGGAAAAGTTAGAAAAGGTGGGGCAAATATAAAACACAAAACCACACTGAAGAAATTAGTGAAAATTATCAGTAATCACAATACATGGTGTAAATGTAATAAACTATCCAAGTAAGAAAAACAAAGCTTGTCAGATTTTTTTTTTAAAGATTTTATTTATTTATTTGACAGAGAGAAATCACAAGTAGATGGAGAGGCAGGCAGAGAGAGAGAGAGGGAAGCAGTCTCCCCGCTGAGCAGAGAGCCCGATGCGGGACTCGATCCCAGGACCCTGAGATCATGACCTGAGCCGAAGGCAGCGGCCCAACCCACTGAGCCACCCAGGCGCCCCCTGTCAGATTTTTTTTAAACCAAAACAAATATTTTTAGAAGAAATAGACTTAAGGAAACAAAAATATTGAAAGTATAAGGAAAGTAAAGTACAATATGCTAGTCAAATATTAACCAAAGGAAATGTGGGTAGCTATATTAATATCAGACAAAGTGAATGTTAAACAAAACATTTTACTAAAGATAGAGATGGTCACAATATTTTGAAAAAAGACTCTATTTACTGGGATAATAATAATTCTAAACACATAGGTACATAATAAACTAGCCTCAAAAATACATAAAGTAAAATTGACAGAACTACAAAGAGAAATCAATCACAATCATCATAAATAAGCAATATTAAGAGTTTAGAAAGGATATTGTTTTAGATGTTACAGAGATTAGGAAAGGGAATATGAATGCTATAATCAATTCTATGCCCCAAACAAGGGAAAACTCAGATAAGGGGGAAATTTTCTAGCAGAACAGAACTTGCCAAAACTGACTTGCAATGAGATAGAAAACTGGAATGGTCCTGTAACCATTAAAAACAAATAAAGTGACTGAAACACCAGTATGACATGGTTTTGCAAAGGATTTCTACCAAATACTCTAGGAATAGATCATTCCAATTCTGCTCAAACTCTATCAGGGTTTTGATGAGGCCATTATTATGTAAATTCAAAAACAAGTATGAGAAGGGAAATGGTTAAAAAAATGGAAAACAACTCAGATGTCTATCAACAGGTGAATGGATAAATAAATTGGAGTATTTTCACATAATAGAATACAGCAGTGAAAATGAACTATAGGAACATGAACAATTTAATCTCAAAAATAGAGTGTTCAACAGCAATAAAAGGTAGCTAGAGAAAAAAAATCATAAAACATGATTTCATTTATATAAAAGGAAATCTGAATTTTAAATACTTTCGATTTATAGTTTTAATCCTTCTTTGGATTTTTCTGGGTTGTTTGTTTGTTTGTTTTTTACAAGTGGTGAATTTTTTTTAAATTCCAGAGTAAATTATATAAATTAGTGCTTATTACCTAGGTGAAAATGATTGAGATGTATGTTGAGAGATTATGTATCCCAAAGCCCACTAACTGCATTAAGTAATCAAAATTTTAGTATCTGAAACTGTGTATTAACTGATAAATAAGCCAATATTTTTCTCTTTTTTCTTTAAGATTTATTTATTTATTTTGGAGAGAGCATGCGGGACTGTGCTTGAGTGGGAGGATGGGCAGAGGCAGAGAGAATCCTCAAGCGGACTCCCCTCTGAGTGCAGAGCCTGTCTGGGGTCCGGACTGGATCCCAGGACCCTGAGATCAGGACCTGAGCCCAAACCAAGAGTCAGACACTTAACTGAGTGAGCCTCCCAGGTGCCCCACTAAGCCACTATTTTTCAAACCTTTATATGCACTCAAAATGTCAAATAAGTGGTGAGCCCTTCCAGTCATGTTAACCTTGTGTTTGCAGTTATAAAATATTGTAAAAGTTGTTTTGTTTACAGGTATAAAGTGTTGAAGAGGGTTGTTACCGTCATAAAGTATAGCCAGTTGGTTGTGTTTACAAACTGTCATAGAAGGTTGTTTTGCTGACTATATTATTACCAGAAATAGTCTACCTCAAATAATACTCTGTGTTGGTATATTAGACAAAAATATTTTTTTTTCTTTTTAAAGAGAGAGAGAGAGAGAGAGAGAGCCTGAGCAGTGTGGGAGGGGCAGAGGGAGAAGGAGAGAGAGAGAATCCCAAGACTGAAATCACGACCCTGAGATCATGACGTGAGCAGAAACCAAGAGTCAGATGCTTAACCCACCACACCACCCAGGCGCCCCTGGGCAAAAGTCTTTTGGTCGCAAGTGGTAGTACTTCAGTAGGAGAACCACTGACTGCCTTATTTCATGGGCTCCCAGTTTCTCTGTCTCATAAGAAAGGTGCAGCAGTCACGGGAGGAACCCTCTTTCTCCCTGGCTGTGTTCTGAACTCACCCCTCAAGCAGTCGCAGGTGCCACATGGAGAGGCATCTGGGAGGTGGGGCCCGATGATCGCCCTCCCACCCGGACCACATGCTGTGGGGAGTCGATGTTTGCCAAAGGAAGGCATGTGAGGCAGAGAAAAGATTCATCTCGAGACAATTGTCATCCATGAACAGCCTTATTCCAGACAGACCATCCAGATTTAGCCCCAATTTAGAAAATGCCAATGCTGCTGAATCAATCGTTATTTTATAAAAAGAATGAAGCTATAATTTGCCACCCCCCTCTCTGCCAGTAAATAAATAAGTAAATAAAGTATAGGCAGAACAACCCAGTAGGCTGTTTCGATACCTAAGTACTTGCTGGGACAAATCAGGTACTGGTAAATTCTGTCTCTTAACCTGAAAGGTGTTATCCATTTTAGTATTCTTTAAGAGTCTTTAAACCATGCACATTTGTTTTTTTATATAGTCTTTTGGGATGTATGATGTACTTCATTTAAAAATACTTAATGACCGATCCAACATGTAACAAAGATATGCCTGAGAAGAGGAGTTATTTGAGATGTTTATCTTCTTTGTTTTGTTCATCTGTCTGTCCCAAAATTTTTACAAGGAGCATGTGATATTTCCATAGTAATATTATTTTAAGGGATCTGTGAGCTCTTTAGAAGGGAGCCGGTTATTTCCTAGCCAAAGCTAGCTTTTCTTTGGTAATTTCAGGGAAAGTCGCTTGAACAGAGCTGCGTCTGGAATGTTAATCCAAGGGTAGATAACCTTGCTGCTAGCACGAAGGATGGGGCCTCTGACGTGCCAGGGGTGTAACCTTGAGGTCCAGGTGAGGGCCTGTGTTCCGGGGAAGGAAGGGCTGGCCATACCTCCAGGGAGTGCTTGGGCCACTGGCGGCCTTCAGCAGTGGCCAGGCTGGAGCCTACCTATGCACTGAGGGGATCTGGGGTGTCGGGGGCAGCTGTCATCTGTATCTTACAAAGTCAGGCATCCCAATCCAAAACCCCTATCCATCTATCTAACAGATGCCAAAGGGAAGCTCGATGCTCTTCCCTCTCTCTATGTAGAAGGGAGGAGGAGCAGGGAGATAGATTCCTCTGGCAGCCAGATGACCTTCACAGGTGATTGTGGGAGCTGAGGCCAGGTGTGATCTTCATGGACATCCTAGGAAGCGCAATGTCTCAGGATCAAACAGTGGCTGGCTCCCAGCTTGAAACTGACGAGGAAATCTACCACTCCAGCCTAGGCAGGGAAGCCAGAAAGGAGGTAGCCGTCCTGGCTTTAGACAGAGCTGAAGCCAGATTTTTGTCTTAGGATGGCAGAGACCCCAGAAACAGTCTCTAGGGACACCACGCAGTACTCAGCTTCTCCTGAGTTTGAGCTAAGTGGAAGCTGGGATGTGTCGGGGACTCAGAATGACACTCCCCAAACCACGGTCGCTTGTGCATTCCCTTCCCCATCCAGTCCAGTCCATAGTCTTGTCCCACCTATATTATATGCTCTTAAATCTCTACACCAACTTGCTGTTTTCACTAAAATATATGAGGAAACTTTATACTGTCACTATAAATGGAAACAGTATCATTGGTGGAAAACAGAAAGAGCTCATGAGCTTAGATACAATCACACGAAACAATGTCATCAAAGTTGGACCAGGCCCAGTTGCCTGCTTACACCTCTGAGCCTGCCTCCTGTTCTCTGTTCTAAAGGGAGATCTGCAGGTGTTGGGTGCGGAAGACACAGGAGCGCCACACTGAGCCTTTCCTTCTGACTTGAAATAAAGATGGATAAAGGAATTCTTACTCGCTGAAAGCAGCTAAAGAGAAAAGTGGGTCTGCTATCTGTACCTTAGCAGGCAATAGCTCCTAAAAATGTCTGCCAAATAGCCTGTTTAAAAACTTTCCCACCAAGCTTTTGGCTAACTCAGTGTTCAAGATCTATTGTTTGATCAGGTTGACTCCGTGGACATTAACTGAGTAACTATTATCTGCCAGCTGTAATTACCTGAGGGCTAGTGCCTTGCCTTTGGGGAGCACACATTCTAATGGAGACGGATGTGCTCACAACTGATTGTAAGGCAAGGCTGAGTAAATCTGGGCGTCTTTTCTCAGCCTCCCTTCAAGCCATGCAAGGCCTGCTGCCGATGTTCGGGAATCATTTCACTAAGAGTGAGAAACAGCAAACTCTAATTGGGTTCCTGGTGTGAGCCAGGCAAGGTGTGGCATACTTTCGTACATATCTTATAACACTTAGTCCTTCCAAGAATTGGAAAGGTGGTTGTTTTTTCCCCCACCTAGGGTTGGGAGGAGTTAAGGGGCGCACGGCATGTTGGAAGCAGGCGTGATATCTGAGAGCAGGTCTCCTGAATGCATCCCTCGATGTCCTTGCGGCACGTGGGCTGCCCTGGTGGCCAAGGAAGGGTTCCCCCACCCCACCCCACCCTTCCCCAGGCTGGCTCAGAGGAAGCAAAGGCCAGAGGGTGGGCCCTGGGCCCACTGGCCTTGCTCCATGGTCCTGTCAGCCCTGACCTATGCTTGTGTCTCCTCAGGAAGCCCGCGCTCTCCAGTACGCTGTGCTCCGGCAACCTTCTAAGCTGCTGCAAGAGTCTGTGGGGGCGTAGGTTCCTCCAGAGACACATGAGAGGCCCCTCAGAGGAGCAGCCAGGAGAGACGCTGTCCAAAGAGCCACTGAGGACACCACCCCAGGAAGCGGGGAGGACTCTGCCCTCCGAGGCTGTGTAGACCCAGCCCAGGACACACAAGATACTGCTTCTGGTCACCAAGATTGGACTCCTGGAGCCATTAAGGACCCAGAAACCCCCAGAGCCACCAAGGAGGCACCCTAGCCTGAGTCTAGGGACTCCTGGAGCACACAGCAGGGTGCTGGTGTCCTCAGGTCTATGCAGAGCAGCTCGGCCGGTGCTCAGCATTCCCAGCAGATGTTCAGAACTCTCCTGGGCATGGGTCCGCTGAATCCCATGGGTTCAAAGCTCACGTTGGGGCTGGCCCCAAGTCTCGAGCCAAGATGGCTGGTATGGGGGGGATGTGTGCACAGGTGTGTGCGTGGATTTGGCCATGCAGGAACACGCAGGCCCTCTGAGCGCAGCAGGGGTGTCACCATAAAGAGTTAGCCTGTCACTCCCTCACAGGTTCTATGGGATGAAGGAAAGGCAAGGGAAAGGAAGAGAAGGGAAGAAAAGAAAGGAAATTTGCCTTCACTGAGCACCTGCCGTGTGCTAAGCACTTCAACTGCAGGAGCTCACGTAATCCTTTGAACCTGTGGCAAGAATCACCAACCTACTTTACAGAGGTAGAAACTGAGTGTCCAGGAAGACTGGGGTCCACCCCAGGTTGAGTTCAGCTAACACGCATGCCTGGCTCCTCGGAGGCCCTCAAAAGATAGTTGTTGAAGGAACAAAGGAATGGGAGCGTGGGCAAAAAGCCAGGCCTCAAGCCCGCATCCTTGACCTGACATTGCACTGCTGCTGAGGAGAGAGCAAGGTGTTGGCTTGACTCAGCCCACCCTTCTCTTAGCGGGGCTCCGACCTGGGGCCTGAGGGGTCCCTTCATGCTGCAGCACTGGCCCTCTCTGGTGCTTTCCATCAACAAGAAGGGGTGTGGAGCAGAGCCAACAGCAGGGGCAGGTTTGGGGGGGGGCAGGTAGTGAGTCAGAGGGAGAGCTTGCATTGGGGGGTGGGGAGTTGACCACCCAGTGTCCTCTGCTGGATGTGTGACCTTGGGTGGATCAG
The DNA here is from genome assembly GCF_020171115.1 of Neogale vison. Classification (NCBI taxonomy): domain Eukaryota; kingdom Metazoa; phylum Chordata; class Mammalia; order Carnivora; family Mustelidae; genus Neogale; species Neogale vison. The sequence continues at coordinate 252,762,636 of NC_058091.1, read as the reverse complement.
TAGTGATCTCTCTGAGCAGCTCTTGACTCCCACCCAAGAGGGTAAGATCCCCTTTGCTATTCACAGGGTTGTTGAAGAGACCCAAGGCGATGGGGGTGGTGCCACCCAGAGGAACGGGGTGTGCTTGGACTCTCCCCGATAACCACGGCCCCTCCCCGAGCCCACTCCTCCCTTGGTTCCACGAACCCCCGGTGGTGTCCCCCTTTGTGCGCACCCAGGCCTTCTGGGCCAGCTGGCGGCTGTCCTCTCTCCCGCTGTCCGGTGTGCCTGTCCCACGAGCCTTCTCTTCTCACTCTTCTCATTCACTTCTGTCCCACTGTGGCCTCGTGTGTACCCTCGTAACCGAAGTCACCAGGAGATTTACCTGTGACGAAATAACTCACAGGTTTGTGCCCGGAGCCCAGGCTTCCCCTGGGAACTTTCCACGCCCAGCCGCATGCCCGACCCCTCTGCCTGGTGTTTCGAAGGCGCCTCTCTTCCAGCCTGTCCGCAACCACACTCTGACCTTCTCCCTACACTTGTTCCTCTGCCAGCTTCCCTGTCTCACACAGAAGGCTGCCGCCGGCTTTGCAGCCTGAGGGTCAGCTCCTCATGGTCCATTTTCTCGCGTCCCAGCTGCACAGGTCCCAACTGGCTGCTTGATTCTCTCTTCCTGCCCTGTCCACACTCAGCCCCACTGCCATCCCTTGGTCAGGACAACTGAGATAGCTTCCTGACAGCTCTCCGCGTTCCCCACTGGCCTCTGCCCAGCCCACCCCCCACCCCCACCCAACAGCCACAGCAGGCTAAGCAAAATGCTGCTGTGGTCACATGTGGCATGCAGGTGACCACCTTTCTCCTGGGCCACCAGCTCTGCGTGCTCAGGCCTCACGTGGCCCTCCGGCCTCCTCCAGCCACACTGCCCTCTGTCTCTCTGCCCTGATCCTCCTGGCTTCTCCTTTCTGTTTGTTTATCCTCCTGCTCCTACCCAATGTAGGGCCATGCACAGAGCTGTTTCCATGACGTGGAATGCTTTTCCCACCCATCTGGCCATGAGAGCTTAACTGAAATACCACTTCTTAAGGAAGTCTTCCTTGACCCACCCCATTAGGTCAGGCCTCCCCCGCCCCGACACACACACACACCACAACGGGCCTCAGAAGCCACTGTGTGTTTGTGATTTACAGTCATCTGTGTGGTTCCCTCCCCTTTGTCTGTCTCCCCTACTCAGGAGGCCATGGGCCTTACCTATTTCTGCTGACCTTTGTATATCCAGCCCCTAGAAGGGTGTTTGGCACATAGCAAGGGCTTTAAGCAAGGGCTTTGGCAGTTTATCTGCCAAAACACCTGAAGGCATGATTTGCCCCATGACCCTCAGAGGTGCTCAATCTCTTGGCTGGGTTCCTTCTAGAAGCCCCAGAATCCCTTCCCTGAGGCAGGTGGGTCTCTAAGTCACAGCCAAGGAATTGGAGGCTTAAGATGTGGTCTGGCTAGTGGCAGCCTCATCTGGTTGGGGCTCCGGCCCAGCGTGTGCCCACGAACCTTGCCCCCGGCATGGCAGGGGCCTCCTTTACGTCTGGGCTGAGCTTCCCCCACCCTTCTGGAGGTTCTGTGGAGCCTCTGCTGGCTGCAGAAGTGGGGTACATGCTGTCTAGAGGAGGGCAGCTTCTGCTGTGGGCCCCCAAACCCATGTTCTGCGTTACCATCATGTTCCAATAAAGCGATCAAAACAGATGCTGCCTTGCAGTTTTATTTTTTCACTTCCTGGTGAGGAACACTCCCCAAACTTCATCACATGGTGTGTCTTGATTTAGAAATGGAGTTATGGTAAAAGACTGGAGTAAAGGCCAACTCGGCAATTGCCTTAAAAAGTCAAGGAGCTCTCAAAGGGACTGGAGAAACCCCACACCGGCAACGAAGGACGAGTTGTCAGAAGCATCAGGCCCTTGTCCCGCTGGCCCCGCGGGCCAGGTACATGGTGGACTCTCGGTGCGGGTTTGCAGAAGGCCATGCTTCCGCAGTCATCAGCTGCACAGATGCCTGTGTTCGGGAAGAGGAAAAGATAGCTTTCAAATGGAAAACTTGGCGGTTGAGGGAGTCTGCAGCCTGGTAGATGGTTGAGGAGCAAGTAAGAGGCCACCAGACCAAGAAGAGGTTCATGGATTTGGGGCCAGGAAGGAATCCCAAAGTCACCAATGAAAGGGTTTGAAAGTTGAAGAGAGGGAGCTGGCCAGATTCAAGATCAGCAGTGACAGTGTCCCCTCGGAGGGAAGGGAGGAGACCAGAGGAGGCCGCAGAGTCCTGAACTTTGGGCCTTGCAGCAAATACAAAAAGGCATACCTCAATGACAGAGAAGTGATTATGAGTTATCTCAGTCAAAGCTTATAGGAACTGACTGGCTCAAAGTGGATTTTTTTTTTTTTGAAGACTTTATTTATTTATTTGAGAGAGAAGATGAGCAGGGTGAAGGGCAGAGGGGGAAGCAGGCTCCCTGCGGATCAGGGAACCCGATGTGGGACTTGACCCCAGGACCCTGAGATCATGACCTGAGCCAAAGGCAGATGCTTAACCAACTGAGTCAACCAGGGGCCCCTCAAAGTGATAGGGGTTTTTTTCAGGGAAGAAAGGACAAAGCTGTGTTAAGGGAGGCTTGGGAAAGTTGAGAGTAGCTGATGGAGTCTATAGCTGGTATTAAGCAGGTCTGTGTGGATGGGAGAAAATGATAGTCTTTATTCAGTGTCCCCTGAACTATAGCAATGGGGGGTGATGAATAGTGGGGTGCTATATAGGCAACCAGCCAGGGCTGGAACCTGGGAATCACAATTTCTAAAATCCTATTCTAACAGGTGTAGAGTCCACCAATAGGAAGCCAAAGAGGAGCAAAGCCATTATTGCTAACTAGACAAATGGGGGAGGAGGGAAAGGAAACCAGGGAGTCCAGAAGGGCTTACCTCAGAGAGTGAGAGCAGGCCCCCAAGGCAGCTGCCTTGGGAGCATGGAAGAGTCTTCATGAGGAGGGCCTAACGTGATGAGGTCTGTGTTCTGGAAAGTTCATTCAGACTCTAGTTTGGAAAATTCAGGAATGAGAAGGTCTGTTACAGAGTGGTCATTCATTCTCCAGGTGAGGGAGCAGCCCCACTGCTGGGGAGGGTGGGCTGTAGGATTTTATTAGGATCTATCTCAGGCTCTACAGCAGACCCTGGGCTCCATGCTGGGAACTCAGAGGAGCGGACCCCTCCTCCCCCTTCAGAGATTCTGGCATGGACCTGAAATTACCAGGGAATCATGGAAAGAATGGAACATGGGGCCAGCACTGGGGTGGCCGAGGCCTGACGGAAGGTGCAGGGTGCGGAGCGTGGGAGGACATTGCCATGGCAACCATGACCTTCTGAAGGGAAACGTCCCTGGGGCGTGCTGGGGCCTTGCTGAAACTTAGAAGTGTGGAGGGTGGGTGGGAGCACTCAGAAGCCCGGACTGAGGGAATCCATTTGGAATCCCATCTCAGCCTAGCAGCCAGCAATTCACTTCGCTGACCCAACTCCATCTGGAGCTTTGAGGGCCAATTTATCGTCTTCACTGTCCAGTTGAGGGATCTCTTTCCAGGCCACCCAAGCAGGAACTGACAGCCAAAGACACAGACCTCTCAGGATTCCAAGCATTCCAGTGACAATTCAGGAGACTTAAATGGTCACTAACAGCCTAGAGGGTGACTGGGAGAAAGTCTCCCACACCCAGCCAGCAGCAACAAGGCATTCATAATTTATTGTTTTTTGGAGATCTTTGCAGGTGTTGGTATCATGTTCCCGATCTCCCCACTCGGGATCACAGAACACAACATGGCTTCTCTCATGTACTGAGACGGCACTGGGCTAGGCCGAGCACTGGCCCAGCTGGGCCAAAGCCCTCACTTGCGGGGGCCTTGCCAGGGCTCTATCTAGGTGTCCAGTAGTCCTGACAGGATGCCCAAGGAAATACAGCCCCAGAGGGACCTGCAGCCTAGGCTACATGCCTCCCAGTTGACCCCATCTTTTGCTTTCAGCTGACATTTATATGAGCCCCTTCCTGTGACCAGACATGATGTCAGCCCCTCCACAGACACGAGCTCATTTCTTCCACCAGTCAGCCCTGGCAGGTAGAGGTTCACATCCCCACCAACTGGGGCCTGAAGAGGGTCACAAAGTGCCCAGAGTTAAAAGCCTAAGTATGTGACACAGCTGAGGTTCTAATCCAGACCTGCTTCTTTTCAAAATCGTGACATTACAGAGAAAGCTGGAGTCCTTCTGACCACCCCTTCCCATCCTTTCCCCTAGAAATTCCCCCTGAGGCCACCACTGCTACCCAGTTGGCTGTGTGGTGTTCTGGTCAGTTTTGTTTGCTTCTCAACACAAATGTTATACTCTATGTACTGAACTCAGCAATGTGTCTTCAAGGTTCAACCCCATTAACCCATAAAGGGCTCCTTCATTATTGCTAACCATCAGAGGATGTGCCGTGCAGTCTCCCGAGCCAGGAACATTTGAGCCATTTCTAATTTTTAGCTGTTTAAACAAGACTACGTTGATCGTCTGACAATACTTCCTTGTGCAGATATGCAAGTGGGTTTTGGTGGCCGTGGCGTGTGAATGTGTTTAGTGTACCAACAAGTGTAATTCTGGAACTGGAGTGTACCTGTTGCCCAGTAGCCTTGTAGAGAGGCACAGATCCTCCAGGCTCTCAGCAGCAACCCTGGGGGTGAAGGATCTGGCTCCCTACAGCCCCACCATCCCTTCTGTGTCTTTTCTATCATGCACTGTGGCTTCTTTTTTCCCCTAGAGGTTAGAATATTCTCCCCAAGAGATGTCCTACCTCTAGTGAGTACAGGACAGGACTTTTAACTAGAAGAAATTCTCAGAACGTTCCTTGGGTTCACCCCAGGCTTTCCATGAGCTCTACGAAGCCTTGCCTTCCTCCTGTGGGTCTCCATGGAAGAAGCCAACCTGTCCAAGTCACACAGCTCATGAGAGACTGGATTCGATCATGATGGCCACAGTAATAGTGCATAACAAGCATGCCCAAACTCTCTCAGAAAATGATAGTAAACATTTATTTAGCTCATGAATCTGCAGGCTGGCTAACCCAGGATGGGCTCTGCAGGGTGGCATAGCTTTGTTCCACATGCCTCCCATCCTCCATCATCTCTTGGGACCAGCAGGCCCACCTAGGCATGTTCTTGTCGTGGAAAAGGCAGGGACACACAAGACTGTAAGCCCAGCGTTACAAGGACATTTCAAGTTCCTGAGCATCTTGCCCACAAGCACATTAGCCAAAGCGAGTCCCACAGCCAAGTCATGGGTAGAGAGAGTAAATCTACTCCTCCAATGGATTGGAGATCAAACCAAACTTGTCCAGATATCAAGGGATCAGGACACCCCAGGTGTCATTTTGGTTATACAGGGGTAACAAAATCTACCTTACAGGTTGAGGTTTAAGATTAAGGATTAAGGGGCACCTGGGTGGCTCAGTGAGTTAAAGCCTCTGCCTTCGGCTCAGGTCATGATCCCAGGGTCCTGGGATAGAGTCCCACATCGGGCTCTCTGCCTGGCGGGGAGCCTGCTTCCTCCTCTCTCTCTCTGCCTCCCTCTCTGCCTACTTGTGAACTCTGTCTGTCCAATAAATAAATAAAATCTTTAAAAAAAAAAGATTAAGGTTTAAGGTTTAAGAATTAAGGGGCATGATCAAAAAAGGCATCTGATGAATACATAGAGACAACAATTATTTGAGTGAATTTTCCTCATGGTTACATCCTCAGAAAATGGCCCTCTCACAAATGCCTCACACAACCTGATAGGTTTTTCCAATGTGAAGATCACGTCTCGCACGGCATAAAATGCTAAACACTGGGTGGGTCTAAGCAGGTGTTTCCAACAGTCTGAAACAGTTTCGACTCATATTACAAATGAGAAGAGGAGGAGATGTATCTTCTCCATTTTCGGAGCTTACGTCTCCCTTGAAACATGACACTCCAGATAGACTCAGCCCAAGGTAAACTGTGGTTTGAGCCAGCCAGCCAGAGCAGGAGCCCTGAAACAACATGAAGGTAACCACAAATATGTTAACTCAAGTTTCCACAGCCATTCTTCCATCGTAGCTGGCAAATCGTGCATTGACCCCAAACTTCCAACAAAGTAAATGACTCTCCGTTGTGGAATTTTGAAAAATACATTGCTGCACTGATCCTTCTCTGGATTTTTTTTTTTATTATTATTAAGGTATAATTCACAGAACATCAAGTCATCCTTTAAAGTACACAATTTTTAGTATATCCACCAGGTCACGCAACCATCACCACTGTCTGATTCCAGAACATTTCCATCATCCCAGAAAGAAACTTCATACCCATTGGCAATCACTCCCCCGGCCCCTGACAACAGCCAGTCTCCTTTTTGTCTCTATGGATTTGACTATTGTGGACATTTTGCTCTATACACATGCCTTCAGAGCAAGCTTGTCGTCCACGGCGACAGCTGCTGAAATTCCAAAACCCAGTCGTTCCTGCTGCTTACCAATAAATTAAAAAAAAAGTATTATCTAAAATTAAAACTCTTTACTATGCCTCCCACTAGTTATTTGATTTGGATCCTCCCAAAGGCAGCCTAAGAAAGGAAAAATAACCACCAAAAAAAAGAAACACAGAAAATGTTTTGCTGAGTATTTTCAGAACTGAATCGCTGGAACCAGAGACGTGAATGCGTGACTTTCTTTCTGTATCTAGTTTTTGTTACAGAAAAATCAGTTTTCCCTTGGTTCTACTGAGTAAGCGTTGAACAGAAATTGAGAGACAGAGACCTGGGGGGCTGCCAAACTGTTTATCTGCTCAGGGACCCACACATCTACATCCAGCCTTGACCCCAACAAGGACTTGCCCCCCCAAAACCCTTGTCTGTTCTTAAGTAAATTTATCCAAGACTTGGAAATAGGGCTATGGTGATGGCATGTCCTCTGAGCGTCACATGGGAGTATAGCCAGCAGGCCCGACCAGTGTTACATGGTTCTCTAGAGGAAAGTACTTTTTTTTTTTTTTTTTTTTTTAACTATCTATAATAATAAACAGATTGGGGACCGGACTCTGCAATTACATGTTAATTTGTACAAGATTGATAAGTTGCAGATGATTTTCTTATGGTTCAGTAGAAATGCTAATGATTTCTGTTCAGTGGAAAAGATATTGTCAAAGGTTACAGTTTATTGTCCTGTAGGACACTGACCAGTTTTATTTCTTGACAGTCTCATTTCAAGATTCTTCCTTTCCAGATGTATAGCTGCCTCCAGATCCTTCCTTGAGCCAGATCTACCATCTTTCTTGTTCCCCCACGAACAGGCTCAATTAAACTCCACCACCTGTTGACTATACCTTTGTACAAGTTATGTTTTTAAGCTTTTGAAAATCACACTTTGATAAAAATCTTGTTTTTCTAACCACGGCAGTGGGCAGGGGTGCCCCCTGCTGGCAGGGTTACTCTATCTTTTAGACACTTAACTACATGCTTTTTCATAGACTTCCCTAGCTTCCAAAATATAAGAAAAAGCAAGCTTTAAAAAATTAGTAAATGCTTGGTTAAATAACTATAAAATACAGAATTTTAGAATCCCTCAAGAAAAGAGGAAGGTATATTCTTTTTCTTTTTCTTTTACTCATTTGACACAGAGAGATAACAAGTAGGCAGAGAGGCAGGCAAAGAGAGAGGAGGGGGGAAGCAGGCTCCCTGCTGAGCAGAGAGCCCGATACAGGGCTCCATCCCAGGATTCCTGGATCATGACCCAAGCTGAAGGCAGAGGCCCTAACCCACTGAGCCACCCAGGTGCCCCAGGAAGTTATATTCTATGTGTCGGTTTCACCAAGTGTAAAATGGAAATAAAAACAGTTATGTACCTGGGGACACTCTCTTGGAGGGGCAGCCTCTCCTGCCTGCCCTATTTCTGAGATGGGCTCATTTCTCTGTTACAGAAACCCAGATCCACCCACCAAACCCTTGTAGGCTCCCTAGGATCTGGTATAAAGGGTGGGCAAAATTCTGGCCCTATAGTCCCAAGACTCTATGCCTCTGTGATCCCTTGTCATGCTTTAGGACCAGTAGACTGGGCTTGGGCCTTGATGCAAGTCGGCTATTGATCTGGCCAACCAGAGACCAATCACTCTTTGTGCACAATCCACCAAACTTCATGGGAAGGCACATTAATAGGAATGTCCTTCTCCCACCTGGTGACAACAGCCACCCAACCACTATGGTTTCATGGACTCCTTGCTGCAGGCTACAAGGACCTGGCACTAAGAAATGCTAAGAATGTTCTGGTTTGAGCTGTCTTTCCAGTAATCAATTCACCGGTTTGTATCCATGGTAACCCCTCCAGGCAAAGAAGAGGTCTCAACAGGGATTTCATGTCTCCATGTCCACAAGATACAAATGATCTTTTTAACTATCCTAATTTTTATTTTCATGATCTAACAGTATCGATTTTGGTCCACCAGGGACAGCAAGGGAGGCTACAAAATGGCATTACTAGCTGTTTCGAGCTCAAGAAACTCAACGCTTAACAGCCATGGGGTGGGGATTGAGCTCCTGTCCTCACTTCTCTGAAACTGTGGTCAGACCCACCACAACCTTGTTGACAAAGCTAGGTTCTATTTTGACCTAAAATAAGAGGAGAAAGGAAATAGGCACACCGTGGGTCTCAAGGTTTTGAGACTTTTCCTAAGGACCATCATTCCTCTCTTGATCCCGGAACCCTGAGATCTGAATTCTGACTGCAGTCCAAGTTCTAAAGAAGCCTGGTGCTCATTCATTTGTACGTTGGTTTCCCCATCTGTAAAATGGGAGTGACCATCAGTAGAAGGATCAAACCAGGATTGAATGAGATAATATATACGAAGTGCCCAGCACCCACTCAATACTTAGTAAATATTTGCTTTAAAAGCCCCACAATTTTAAAATAAATAACTGTTTCACATGTCACCAGATGAAGATAGTTAAGGTTCCAAGTTTAAAAAAAAAAAATTCATGTAGTTCAAAATTTGATGAAGGTCCTTTCTGTATAGATATACTAATATGGGAGGATTTACCCCATATCTTAACACATTAAAATGTTTTCAGACCCCACCTCAAAGGGCTCTATTAGTGTTGAATTCAGCTGCAATTCACCAGCTGGCATAATATTAGCGCTTGCTGAATATGTTTAAATCTAAACATTGATTGGTTTTGATTTTGTAGTCTTATTTTTTTATTTTTATTTTTTTTTAAGATTATTTATTTATTTATTTGAGAGAGAGAGACAGTGAGAGAGAGCATGAGCGAGGAGAAGGTCAGAGAGCGAAGCAGACTTCCCGTGGAGCTGGGAGCCCGATGTGGGACTCGATCCCGAGACTCCAGGATCACGCCCTGAGCCGAAGGCAGTCGTCCAACCAACTGAGCCACCCAGGCGTCCCTTATTTTTTTATTTTTATATCCGGAAATCAACTTTTTTTTTTCTTTTTGGCACTATGCACACAACAGCTAAAGGGCGGGGGGGATGGTGACAACCTCGCAAGAAGAGGGAGGGAGTCCCAAGCTGGAGGTTATAAACTGCAACCACTGCCACAGCGAGCGTTCATTCGCAGGGTTGTTTAAATATTGACCCCAAATCAAAATAGAATGTGACTTGCAAAAAAAAAAAAAAAATTGCAAGGGATTGAATATCCTGTATTTGGCAAGATCAGATCCCTTCTTCTTCCTCCAACCAGGGCGCTCGGCTCGTTGCCAGGCAGGCAGCTGTCAATCACAGCTGCCCACGCGTGTGAGCGCCCGCCCACTTGTCCAGGGTTTCCTCTCCTGTGAATTCCTCCCACCCAATACAGAACGCAAACATCTGCATTTCCAGCCTCCATCGGCCTTCCGGTACAGACATGTGACTTGGAATTTCCCGATCAAAGGCAACAAGCACCTTTGATGGAAAAATAAGCTCACTGCAGAGAGCGTTGGGCTCAGGCACCGGCGCATCAGGCCGGTGGGCAGAACCGGCTTCAGAGGGCTGCCACTTCTGCCAAGGATCTCTACGCCTCCCAATAAGCCTTAACTAATAAAGCCGTCCTGCTTAATACCCAGCTCCTGGCATGTAATAGTTACTCGATCCATTATAATTGAATGAAGGCCTGTAAGACAAAAAAAACCTCTCCTACATATTGGTTTTCAAGAACCGGTATGCTTGGGGGAGAAGGACTGGGTCTGGTTTGAGGTGTGCGCTCCCCTACTAACTGCAAAGGCAGAGGCTGGGTCCGTCAGATCCTTGGTTGCTAGAGCCTGGAAAGTGCTTGGCACAGAGTGGGCCCCCGGTGAGCACTGAACTGGTATTATTTAATCCCCCCACCCATTTCTGTCTCTCCAGAGTCATTTTTGTTCTGCCATGTCCCTAGGAGTGCCTCACTCCTGCCTGAGAAGGTTGAAACAAGGGGCCCTCCCAAGGTGACCCTCAGACTCCAGCCAGAAGGGCCCCCGCTGTGGTCCCGGAGCTTCAGAGAGTCCTTCCCAGGACCTCCCAGGACCTCCAGCTGTACCTCACAGAGTCAGGAGTCTGTGGGGCCAAGAGGATGTGTCCTCCAGGACCTCAACCCTCCCTTTGAAACCACACTTGAGAGCCTGGATTTCCTCGGCTAAATACCGCTAAAGCCTAACTCTAGCACCTGCATGGGCCTCTTCCCTAGAGCCAACCTCTTTTTTTAAAGATTTATTTATTTATTTGACAGAGAGAGACAGAGTGAGAGATGGAACACAGACAGGAGGAGTGGGAGAAGGAGAAGCAGGCTTCCTGCCCAGCAGGGAGCCTGATGTGGGACTGGATCCCAAGACCCTGGTATCAGGACCTGAGCCGAAGGCAGATGCTTAACAACTGAGCCACCCAGGCGCCCCTAGAGCCAACCTCTTGAGGCAGACTCTGCCAATGATGTGAGCATGGGCGGGGCCAGAATTGGCTAGTTGTTAGGAGGGGCTGGTGTATGGAGTTTTAACCCTCACATGTGTATAAACTCTGGGGTGTATGGGACGGAGCGAGGGTGTGAAGAGAAACGGGGGGTGGCCTCATACCACGGTCCAGCTCTCCCGCTTCCACCATGTTCTGGTGCAGAAAGCCAAGGAGTCCAAAGATTCTAGATTTGAACCTGGCCTCTCAGGTAGTTTTAAAAGTAGGCTTTGTCAAGTTCAAAGGATAGAACATACTTGATTTAATTCTTTGTCCATGTACCATATACACATGCTGAATAACAATTTAGACCAAAAATTAGCAGCTTAAGACAGCACACACTGATTTTCTCACAGTTTCTAGGGTCAGGAACCTAGGATCTGCTTCGCTGGGTTTTCCGTTTCACGGTCTCTCAAGAGCTTGTGATCCAGCCCAGGGTCTTGTGTCAGGCCAGGGTCTATGGTCTCATCCGAAGGCTCAGTTAGGGAAGGATTGACTGCTAGGTTCACTCACTTGTTGTTGACAGAATTCAGTTCCTTCTTGCACTGGCCTCCCCCACACAGCAGCTGACTTCCTCGAAACAAGCCGGCCAGAGGGAGTAAAGAAGGTCTGCTGGCAAACAGAAGTCACAGCCTTTTGTAACCTATTGTAAAAGCGACACCCATCACCTTTGTCATATTCTACTAGTTAGAAGCAAGTCACTAGGCCAGCCCAAGGGCAAAGCACCAAGCCCCCACTTGCTGTCCCCTGAATGTCCCACCCCAGCAGTCAGGTAGAACCCAAATGCTTCACTTTGAGCCAACCCCAGGCTGTGCGCACACTGCTCCCAACCAAGAGCCCAGTGCTCCCCCAGAGCTCTACCCTGCACCCTGGACAGACGAGCAAAGCTCAATTCAGAGGGAGCTGCCATGAAGGACAGAAATTACCACCTCCTGTTCCAAATACCAGCTGAGCTAATTGCAAAAGTAATTGCAATTGAAAGGTCTAATTACCAGGCTGGGCCAGACTAGCGCCTCCTCCCCGCCTTTGGGGAGCCTCCTGCTGCCTCCTGGGGGCTGCAGACATGGTGGGAATTCTGTTCTGGAGGGAACAGGAAGTCTGACCTGTGTTCCAGAGACCAGACTGCCAGAGATAGGCCCCCATTTGCTCCCAACTCCCAGATAAGCCTCTGCCACCCCACTAGTGGCCTCTCCCCTTGTGTTTCTGCCCAGTCCTGGACTCTTAGCCACGTGACCTCCTCCAGAGCTACACACCAAGAGCCAGGAAATAGGAACCGAGGGTCCCTCACATTAGCATTGGGCCTCAGGCCTCTCTCTTGCCCTTCCCTCCCCCGCATATGACTGCATCAGACACACATTGGCCCTGCTGGGGGCCCGGCATTTGTCCTCAGCCTGGCTCCTCGAAGGACACACTCATGCCTGTGTGTGGCCACCAGCCTCTGGATTCTCACACAGACCCATTCCTGGCACCGCCTGCCGGCTGCATGCAGGCCTGCAGAGCACATCTGGCTCAGGAAACTATCGGGCCTGACCTGGCAAGCCCAGCACACAGCACAACACAGGTGCTCCTCAGCCTCTGTAGGGGGAACGAAGGCAATGAAGAGAGACCACAGAGGCATGCCCTTCCCTACCCTGCAGCAGCTCCAGCTGCCTGCTGCCCTCTGTCAGGCACCCGCCAGCTCCCTCTCCACACCCCCAAAACGGCTCTCTTTGGGCCTAGCCACACACACACCATCAGCATGGCCCCCTGCCCAAAGGGGAGGCTGGAGCTGGGGCAGGTCTTGCACAATCCTGGAGTCAGGCCCCAGCCCCACAAGGTGGGCTCTGGGAGAGGGGCTGGTGGTGGTCTCCAGGGGGGCACATCCTCCTGGCCAGGGACTCCTGGGCTGTGCAGAGCAGCATGGCTGGAGGGCCAGGCCAGGTTCTGCCAAAGCACGGAAAGCACAGTGGGGGTCCCTCTGCCTGGGTCTCAGGGTTGCTCTGGGCGAGCTCTCTGTTCTGTCAAAAACTTTCTAAGTCAGGGGTGGCCCGGCCACTCTCCTGCTCAGAACCTTTTAACAGGACCCCATTGCCCTCAGGAAGAGCTGAATCTCTTATTTGAGCCAATAGGCTACTCCCTGCCTCTTATCATTTTATCTTCTGCAGTCCCCTGCTACCCCAGGGCCCTCCCCAGGGCTCTGGCCACACCACCCCCCTGGGCTGACGGGGTCCACCTGCTCCTCAGTCTAGTCCCCTGCTTTGGCTCCTCCTCGGTCTGGGGGCAAAGCCAGATAAAGTAGAGCCCCAGAATTCCACGCAGTCTGGGGTGGGTCTTCAGAAGGGAAGGAACACTAAACGACCACTGCAGCACAAAGGCCGAGCTGTTCCCTTCACAGTGGACATACTGCTCCCTCTGTACCATCTTACCTCGGCTGCCCCTCCAAACTTACCCAACCTGTTACCTTCTCTGACCAACCTAGCCCTTGCCCCTCCCACCACTCCCCGTTCCTGCCCAGGCTAGGGTTTCCCAGCATGCCCTGTGCATGGCTTCACGGTGCCCACATCACCCCCATCATGGGCATCTACCTGTGGGCCTGACCCTGTCATGGGCGGGGGCCTCCCAGAGGGCAAGGGTGATGCCCAGTTCTCAACTTTGGGGCAGGGTTGTGCAGATATCTCTGGAGACAGGTTGAATGCATTCATAAATAAACAGACAAGCCAATACATAAACATCTGTTATCTCTTCTGAAAGGTTTCAGCTGTCCGAAAGCAGAGGCTATTCCATCAGGTTTCCCCAAACCCACCCATAGTAACTACAATCAGCTCAAACTCACCCTCCAACTGCCTGGAGGCCAGGCTCATGCCGTCCACCAGGGGGCAGTGCAGGGACACGGATGTGCCCGCCGCAGCACCCGCCGGCAACTGCCCTTCCCGAAACCATCTCCCTGCAGAAATCCTCTCCACCCAACCCCACCACTGCAGCTCCCAGAGTTCCAGCCGCTCATGGGCACTGCTCACAGGAGAAAACTGGGGCTGAGGAGCCAGGCAGATCCAGGATCAAACCCCAGCTCTACCCTGCCCATCTCGCTGTGTGAATTTGGGCGGGCTCCTTCCCGTCTCTGCACTAGTCTTCTAACCTGCAGGGTGGCTGAGATGCCCACGAGAGCCTCTGAAAATGGTAACCTGCCAAACTCGGCTTGGTTATTGGTTACTTTATCATAAGCAGTTGTCTTAGTCCACTGTCTGATTCCCAAATGATTGGGGAAAACGTGGAAAATGCCAACCTTATAATAAGGTTATAAAAAGCTCTGATTTGGTCTTTATTAAAGACATTATAAGCAGTTTATTGATTTTTTTGAGGGAAATGAGGAAGCAGGAGCAAGCCCTTCTGGGTGCCAATTGAATTAGCAGCTGGGAGTTTATTACATGGGAGACACAGCACAGTAGGGCGTTGACACTGGTTTCTGTCCCTTCGCCGTCCCCTGCCACAAATCACGAGCTCGTCCAGACTGTAGAGGAGATCTGTACCCCTCTCCTGGTGCTCAAAGCTGGTGCTCAATAAATGCGCACTGCTTTGCTCTAAAGAAGGCTTTAGAAAATATTTCCGTTCCTACTATGCACTTGGGTTTCTGTCTGCATCATCAAGAGTCCTTGGCTGCAAGCCCTAAACCCTGATGTGAGGGATTTTAATCTACTGGAAGAGTGTCAGGTAGCTCCCAAAATGAAGGGAAACCCAGAGGATTGAACTCAGCAAATGCCAGAGCAGCTAGGGGTGGGGTGGGGGGAGGAAGCTCTTCTCTCTGCCAGGTTGCCTCCGCTGTGATGAATGACCTCTGGGGGTCTCTCCCTATCATTCAAAACCACGTCCCTGGCCTGGTCTGGAGAACACAGCCATCTTGATAGACAGCCCCAGGACAGCTCCACCCACAGTGCCAGAGGGGCAAATTCCCCAGTGAAGGGGGCAGGGAGACTTGGGGTGCCGAAGACCAGCCAAGGTCCACGACTCAATCCAATACAGCCAGTCCAGGCAGGGACTCCAGCCCCCGGAACTCTCCCTTAGTTCCCAGAGCCCAGCCTTGCAGCCCAGGGCATGGGAAGGTGGCAATGTCGGGGAGCAGGTGAGATTCCTCCTTCAGAGTGTGGGAGAGCCAGTGGCAAAGCCCATGGAGGGCAGGGCAGAGTGAGTGAGTGACAGAGAGAGGCCTTCAGTGCAGGTGTTAAGTCCTAGGTGCTCATCACAGCTTGTCTGGCTTCTCTGAGCTCAGATATATCATCAGGAAGGATTTTTCTGGGCAAGCATATTCGCCCTCCATGGTCCTTCTGTCCAGCAAAATCCCAGTACATAGGGTCCATGAGGCCTACAGAAATGCAAAGACTCCCTTGTCTTCGAACACACACACACACTCACCAGGCCCGTGATAAAGATGCCCTTCCACATCTCAGTCATTCAACAGCAAATTTCTAGAGAAGGGAAGCTGGCCTTGAATTAGCTCCCTCACTCATTAGCTGTATGACCCAGGGCAAGTGATTAATCTTGAAGCTTCAGTGTCCTTCCTCTGAAAAACCTTCCTCACCGCTTTGGCACATCCCATGAGATCACAGGTGAGGGAGTACTCCATGAATCGTGGAACTAAGCAAATACACGAGATTATTTCCAAGTTGTCAACGTTGCCCTTGCCTTTGGTGACCCAGGAACTAATTCTGGTTTACAGTGGCAAAAGCCCAGGGCCTTTTATTAGGGGGTAGCAGAGCCCTTTCCGTATCTCTCTCTTCTCTCTCTGCATTTTGCAGACTGGCTCGTTGGGAATCCTGTAGCCTCCTGAGTCGAGCCTCGTGCTGCGGACCCATGCCGGCCTGGGAGAGGAGAGCTCTGTGCGGCCCATTCTGGCCACCAGAGACTCAGCCAAAGTGCACGTTTACACCCAAAGTTGGTAGTTACCAAAGCCACGTGTGTAGTTAGGGTCACGTTAGCTGCTACAAAAATCACCCCAGAGGATGCCGAACACTTGAACCCAGTAGAAGTATTATTTCTTGCTCAAGCAATAGTCCCATTCAGGAAAACCCAGCCCATGCAGAGAGGCCCTGCATTTCTTTTTTTCTTTTTTCTTTTTTTTAAGATTTTATTTATTTATGTGACACACAGAGAGAGAGAGATCACAAGGAGGCAGAAAGGCAGGCAGAAAGAGAGCGGGAAGCAGGCTCCCCGCCGAGTAGAGAGCCTGATGCGGGGCTCAATCCGAGGACCCTGAGATCATGACCTGAGAGCCGAAGGCAGAGGCCTAAACCCTGAGTCACCCAGGTGCTCCAGGACCTGCGTTTCTGAGCTCTGTTGCCCTTCACGGCGGCCCATAGACTGGACAGTTCTTGCCTGGACATGTGCCTTTCTCACACGGTCTTGCTGTGGGCAGCAAAAAGGAACAAAAGCACACCAGCTTTCAGGCTCTTTCTCTCTTCCCCACCAAACGGCTGCTTCCCTGGCCCACTGTAGGCAACGGTTCCTTAGATGTTCTCACCTGCAAAGCAAGAGGGCCCCGCTTTGTTGCCTGGGGCTGCAATGTCCTTCCCACTCCCGGCCCAGCCCCAGGCCACGCCGCGTACATTGTGATGGCAGCACCAACAGTTCAAGGCACCAATTTCCATATTAATCTGAGTAATACACTCTGCCGAAATGTCGCTCCGCAATGAATAAGGCCTCAACACGTCTGAATCGGTTCGTTGCGCCATGGCAGTCCTGAGCCTGTACTCCTGCTCGGTGGGACCTCTTCCTCTTAATCAGGAGCAGGCTGAGGCCTCCACCACTTGTCGCCTTGTCCCCATCTCCTGCCAGCCTTAGCCAGGGAAGGAAATGTGGACGGACACAGCTGAGCCTTAGCTCCAAAAGGGAGCTTATCATTTCTGGCTGTATCTCCTGGGCCAGAATTCAGTACTCAGCCCACGGCCACATCCAACTACAAGGGAGGCAAGAACCAGGAAGAAGAAAAAATGAATTTGGGGGGACCAGCCAGGAGTGAAGTCCAATTCCATCTTTAGGCAGGAGTTCTCCCTGACCCACCCCGCCTGCCTAGTACACACCTACTGTCATTCATTCATTCATTCAACAAATGCGTACTTAGCTCCTGCTCTGGGCAGGCCCTGCGAGGGGAACAGCGACGGAGGAATCAGACACTGTCCGTGTCTTCAGTGAGCTCACAGCCTGATGGAGGAGAAGAGAAACATACATTCCACCCCGGCGTGAGTCAAGCCGATGGAGAGTGTGCAGGGAAGGGGAGCCAATGAGCTGTTGAAGTCACGGAAGACTTCTCAGGGTGGAAGTGGTGTGTAAGCAGAAGCCAAGCCGCTGTGTGCGTTCTCCCATGGAGGAGGAAGGTTCAGAGTAAATCCCAGGCAGCGACAGATCTGTGAGCCCCACGCAAGCTGTGCAGTGGAGCAGGGCTAGCTGAGGGGGGTAGACCCGACTCCCAACCCTTCTCCAGCAGGGACCCCCGGGAGATGACTCTTTCTCTGGGGGATGGAGGGAGGGCGGGGCAGAGCAAGACAACCAGAAGGTGAGATGTCAAGTACTAAGGGGTTTGCCAGTTCCCTCTGGCCACAGTAACAAACTTGCCACCAACTTCATGGCTTAAAAACAACACAAATGTATTATTGATCCAACGCGGCTCTCAAGAAAGCTCCAGAGGAGAATCTGTTCCTTGCTTTACCAGCTTCTTAAGGCAGCCTGCATCCCGGGGCTCATGGCATCCTTCCAAACTCCACGTCTGCTCTCGCAGCCCCTCCTCCTGCCTCTCCTGCTCACAAGGATGCTTGTGATTACACGGAGCCCCTTCTGGACAATCCAGGACTGTCCCTTCGTCTCAGAGCTCTTAACTCCATCCCATCTGCAAAGTGCCCTTTGCCACAAAAGCGCACATATTCACAGGCTCTGGGCTTAGGATGCAGACATCTGTCAGTCACCAAGACGGTGCTCAGACAAGAAAAGGAGCCTCTGGGCAGAGAGTCCAAGCATCATGATGAGGAAGCCAGGAGGGCTCAGAAGTTAGAAGGAAAGGTGGCAGCAGCTGGCGGCAGGAAACCCACCAGCAGGATCAGCCCCCAGACAAAGACACGTTTCGCCTCACCTCCATCCACAGTACCTCTTCTGGGAGCCTAATTTTCCTTATGGAAATACTTCTGTACCGTCTTAACCCAGGAGGTGGGCCATGACCCAGCCAAAGCCAACCACAGCCTTCCATGCCTGGTCCAGGGCTGGGCATGGCCCAAGTCAGGAAGTGAGAGCAATGAGACTGTTCTCTGCAGAGCCAGCAGAGAGGTGCTGCCAGTGAGCATCTTTGGGAGAGCCCCTCTGAGACAGTACATGGGGGCAGCAGATGTGAATAACAGAAAGAGATATGACATTGTTTGAGAATCTGGATCTAGCTATGCCTGAAGCTGCCTCTGGACTTCTCAATTACATGAATCAAAAAAAAAAAAATCCATTTGGGTTTAATTCCATTTCTCGCAATTGTAACCAAACAGGTATTGATGAACCCAGCTTCTGGCTCTAGTCTCAGGTTTAGGGACTGCCTGCAATGTCTCTCCCTCTTTCTCCAGGATTCTCCATCTTTCAAGACTGTCACACCGCCTCTGCAAGGAAGCCATCCCTGATTCTCCATGCTCCTAGCTCACCTGCCCCTACCTACAAGGCTCCCCATTGGATCCCAGACTGTCCAGATGGCCACCTCACCCAGGTGCCTTCTCATAGCCCCCTTGACCTTCCCTGTCCCTTCAGCCTTAGAGATGAGCTGCCTGTCTGTCCTCTGGTCACTTACATCTACTCGAACATGACCTTCCACCAGTCTGGAAGAACCAGATGCTAAGCTGCAGGAGAGTCAACAGCTGCCATCCTGGAGAGCAGGGAAAGAAAAGCATTACTGGGCCTTCGCCAAGGGTTGCTGCGCCCTGCCCTTGACCGGGCCCCCAAAAGCCAGCTCAGAGCTTCTCACCCTGAAGTCTTCTCTGCAAGGCCAAGGTCATCCCCAACAAAGGAGCAGTGAGGTCATCAGTCATTTCCCCCAGATAAAGAGAATTAGAGAAGGGTCTTTGGAGGTCTGGTGCCCTAATCCTTCCATATCTTTGCTTGAGTATCTACTTGAATATCTCCAGAGACAGGAGGCTCACCACTTCCTGGCAAATGATTCTCTTGCTGGACAGTGGATCCAAATCTGCCCTCTACACCTACTTTCCCCCAACCCTCCCCCAGAGCACCTCTCTGCCTGGCCTTGACCCCCTGCTTTCCAGTGCTGGCTACAGCCCCAACACTCACTGGCTGTGCAGTAGGACAGTCTCTGAGGTCCCCCACCACTGGCGTCCCACTCACAGGCCCCTCCCTTCTACCCCAAGTATTTCTAGCTGTCTCCAGAGGGGTCTCTGACATAGAGTCTGGTGTCACCTCACGCTATGCCCCCTCAGCCCTTCCTCGATGGGAACATACTCTATAAATGTTGCAACCATGCTGGGCTGCCCCTGCAGAGAGCACAGGCGGCCACTCCAGCTCTTCCCGCAGAAGGAAGCCGTGCCCACTAAGAGGAAGAAGCAGTGAAGGTGTGGAATGCAGTGAAGGTGGGGTGGTGGAGGGGTGCCATCGGATAAGAACATCAGACTTCGCGAGCCCAGATGCTTCTCAGGGAGGCTAGCCAAGGCCTCTGTTCTGCCCCCAATCTCCCACCTTCCAGAAGCTGCCCCCAGACCTGGTGTGTAGAGCCCCGCTCTCCTCCCCAGCAAGCCGTGTGGGTACACAGCCCAGCCAAGCTTGGCCTTTAACCAGGACTGGCAGGGTGGACAGGGGGCAGTGTGGTCGGGGCGCCCCACTCCATCATTCCATGAATGTGTATTGTTACTACAGACCTCACTTAGGAGGTCCCTCTATGCAACGCGGGGCAAATCCATGCTTGCCTCTCAGTCTCTTTCTTTCTTGTCTGTAAAATGTGCATGATTCTAGGCTCTGCCTTAAAAGATGGCTGGGAGAAATGAATGAAATGATGAAGTCCTCAAAGAGCAGAAGCTTCTGTTGTCACACTATTTCTATCCTGACAACCACACAGCTAGGAGGTGTTCCCATTTCACAGAGGAGAAAACTGAGGCTCAGGAAGGCTCTTAGTACTGCTCAAGGACAGCGGGGAGGATTGCAGTGAAGCCAGAAGCTTTTCATACCAAGCCACTGAGTCCAAATTTATGGGCTACACCATCAGTCCCAGCAGCACACCGGGGGTCAGGGGCTCTGAGTCACTTCGGGCCAGGTCCATGGTCCAGTGGAAGAAGACAGACACACAGACAGTAGCACCTCCAGGGAGGAAGAGCTGTGATGGGGTCCTGGGGGGCTGGGGGAAACCACGGAGGGTCCTAACCCAGGCTAGGGAGTCCTGGGGGGACACACGAGAGGTGACTTCTTGACCACATATAGCCCTGAGGGATGAGGGCTATATGTGGAAGTAGCCCCCCAGTTCCTCAGGGAAGCAGCTGGAACAGTGGTAAGGACATGGGTTCAAAGCCTGGCTCTGGGGCACCTGGGCTCAGTCCGATACGGGTCTGCCTTTGGCTCAGGTCATGATCTTGGGGTCCTGGGATTAAGTCCCACATCAGGCTCTGCACTTAGCAGGGAGACTGCTTCTCCCTCTGCCACTCCCCCTGATTGTGCTCTTGGTCTATCTCTCTCTCTCTGACCAATAAATGAATAAAATCTTAAAAAAAAAAAAAAAAAAAGCCTGACTCTGCCCCTCTGCTGTGTAAGGAGGAAGTTTGCCTTCCTGAGCCTCAGTTTCCTTATCTGAATAGCCCGGGACTTAGTAACAGCAAGGTCTTGTTGGTAAAGATGCCTGACATCCCGTAGGAATGTATAGTCCACAAAGTCCTCTCTCCTCCTAGTCTCCAAAGGCTCACAAAGTGCCTCCTGCCTGCCCAACTCTGGATGCGAGATTAGCATCACCTCACTGGGCGGACAGAGATGCTCGGCTCCAATGGCGGACAGACTTGCTTATGGTGGCATGGGTTCCCGACCAACCCTGCTCTCATTGAGTGCGTACTAGGTGCTGGTCACCACAGCACATCCTCCAAATGTCTCTGGGAGGATGGGGTTGTTTGTTTCCATTTCACAGATAAAGGAATGAAGATCCATGATGGGGACCTGCACAAGATCGTCAGGGACGGGGGTCCGCGACAAGCGGCCATGACAAAGGCCACCTTCAACCTCTTTGAAGAGCACTTCTCGCAAGCTCCTCGGCAACCAGACCCCGCAGACGGCCCCGGACATCTCTAGAAGTCGACAAAAGCCCTTTGGTTCCACAGTGGTCTTTTAAGTTGACAGTGTGATAGCAAGGTCCTGTTTTTCTTTTTTCTTTCTTTCTTTCTTTTTTTTTTTTTTAAAGATTTTATTCATCCATTTAACAGAGATCACAAGTAGGCAGAGAGAGAGAGAGAGGGAAGCAGGCTCCCTGCTGAGCAGAGAGCCCAATGAGGGACTCAATCCCAGGATCCTGGGATCATGACCTGAGCCGAAGGCAGCAGCCCACTGAGCCAGCAGGCTCCCCGCAAGGTCCTATTTTTCTGAGGAAATAAGCTTCTTCAAGGGGATTGAGTTAGCTGCTGCTAGAACAGTGGCGGACATAGGTTGTTTTTTCACCTACGAGATAGAAATAATGATCCTCACTGATGTCCCCTGCCTCAGAGAGCAGAAACCACGCTGGTTTCCCTGTGGGACACACCCCCTGCCACTCGCAGCCCAGGAGATTTGGAGGGGACCAAGCCCCCAACCGTACCTCCAGGCGTGGAGCCCAGCAGGGCTGGCCAGTCCTCCAGCTGCAGCATTTGGACCCAAGTCCCAAGATGCTCCGTGCATCTAATGGGAAGGGAAAGTGCTTTCAGTGCCAGGGTTGAGAGGAGACGACAGCAGCAAAGGCTGCCCCCGAGTGAGGGTGACACAGGAGAGCAGAGCCAAGAACCAGACACCACATGCCTGACCGGCTGTCTGACTGCAGCCTTGTTTTGACTAAAGCAACCCCGACGATATTTAATTCCAGGAACCAGGAAATGTCCCTCTTTTCTGAAGTCTCCCTTAGAATCCGGTTTCTGATACTTGCAACAGCAGAAGGTTGACGAATAAAATAACCCCAAGTGGAGTTAAAATATCACATTTGCCATGAAAAAATACAAGAAAGCATTAACGTTTTAATGGTAGTAATTAAACAAACAGGAAAACAATCAAATTAAATAAGAGAGTTTTCTTTATCTAGAAGGCAGTACTTAAGGAGAGAATGATTTATTTAGAGCAGAATAAGGGGGGGAAAGTGGAGACTTCTGAAATTCTAAAGAAGGCAGCTGGGCACTCGGAGGGAGAATCCGTCATGGACTGAGCACTAGGTGCTGGGTGCTTCTCCAGCGGTGATCTAGTCCATCCTCCAAAACCCAGCCTACTTGGTGGTTTTACACCCACTTCTGCACACAAAGACATAGACATTCAGAGGAAATGGACACTTTTCCAGGGACACATACAATTTGCATCGAGCTCCATCTCACCCCAAGTCTGAGGCTGTTCATTCATCAGATAGTTCATTCGGCCAACCCTTATTAAGCGCCTGTGGAATACCAGACCCTAGGACAGCTCTGTGATCACAGTCTCTGTTGGCCACCATATGAACATTGTAGAAGGTATCCAGAAGTGGAAATCCATCATGAAAGTCATGGCCAGCTCCCATGAGGATGAGGCCCCAGAGGCTGTCCCCACCTCCACCCACTTCTGGGTCACCAAACACAAGGCGAACATTCAGGACCGTCTGACTGTAGAGTCTGCATGTGTCCCATAGGACAAGCACACCCCCAGGCCCCAAGACCAGCACACCCTCTGTCTCCAGGACCTGCACACCTCCTATGCTTAGAACTCACACATCCTCTATTCTTGAGAAAAGCACCAACAGTTTGGCCTAGAAACCCTTCGACTCTTCCTTCTCCAAATAAGAACTCCCTTGCAGACAACCACACCAACCTCTACCCCCTGGCTCAAATGAAATGCCTATGCTTTGTAAATCTTTTTTAAAGTTCCATCCAGAAACTCTGCCCTGATGGGAGATTCCAGAAACTCAGAGCCACACAAGGTCAGGCTGGACCTAGTTGAGCCAGGACAGAGCATGGGCGTGCCTCAGTGATTACCTGCTAGGTGCACACAGGTCACTGAAGACCCCCAGGCCCCTGGCAGAAGACTAGTGCTGGTCTCCACAGCACAGAGCAGAAAACAGCCTCCCACAGAGGGGGAAGCCTATAGTGACCCAGGGCAGAACAAAACTAGAACCCAGACCCCTCTGTTCCCAGAGGCTGTCCTGACCGGCCCTCATCTCACCATCCCTGCCAGCACCTTAAGAAATGGTAACCGAGTAGGAGCAAAACTGAGTTCCAAACCAGTTCTTCTTTGCTGCAAAAAGAAGCTAAGGGCCCCCCCTCCCTGGCAGCGGCAGAGTAGGGCTGCAGGGACTGTAAGGAACAAAGTCACTCACATTCGGCCCTGACATCTTCAAAATATATCACAGCACTCCGGGAACGTGTCTCCTTAGGTCCATAAATAATTGAGAACCTGAGCGTCCCGTGGCATTTCTGCTGAAATCATCACTCACCCACCCTCTCCCGGCTTCCTGCAGCGGCCAAAGAAATTCCTCCTGATTTTTTAAAATGCAGGGTTTTGTTGAACTAGTTTTTGAATTTAGCCTCTACTGAACCCCTACTCAGGCCATGCCCTGTCTTGGGCACTGGAGACATAGAGATAGCCTAGACCTGGGCCTTCAAAGGAGCTCAGATCCCGCTGAGAAGGGAGAGGTGGTACAGACCACTGGAATCATCCCGATGTGAAGTATTCGCCACCAGGAGCCGTCGGGAGCAGGGAAGAGTGGAAAGGGTGTGGGTAACTGCAGACCAGTCGGGCAGGTCTGTGCCTTGCAGCGGGGTACAGGAGGAGTCAAGGCTGGGCCCTTTGGGGGGGGTGCACCCTGGGGAGAAGTGTGTTCTTAGAAAGGGGCGGGGCTAAGTGGGGAGCCAACCTAACAGTGGAAGGCTCTGCCAGAGCCATGGGATTCCTCTGTCACCCCACCTCAGGTCTTCAGTCAGGCTATAACACTCACAAAACCACACGTGTGATGAGATTTTGTGTTGCTGAGATGGCAAGGGTGTCGAGGTGTGCACACCAGTGGTCAACGTGAGGGGACGCACACAGACGGGGAAGCCGAGTGTCCTGCGGAGGAAAGCCAAGGACATGTGGCAATCGGGGAGGGTGTGTACTGACACAGGCTCTGAAACTGGGGAGTCTGGCCAAATTCACCACCATTTTCCAGAAGCAGGTGGCTCCAAGAGACCAGTGTAGCATAGCTCGAGTGATGGGAAGGACCCACTGAGAAAGGAGTGGCTTATCCTATCTTGGGGGGGGTGGGGGCCGAGGGTTCTACAAGACGGATGACACTGGAGGTGGAGCTAGGCGGATGAGTGAGGTTTGTCAGCAGAGAAAAGGGAGGCGCTGCAGACAGAGGAACCAGAGGGTGGGGACGTCTGTTGTCTTGGCTCCCCCGTCCTGCTCATTGCTTTATTTGGTAACTGCCCCCTGATTCTCCCCCGAAAAATCCCCACCCTGGGTCCTTGTGGTTTAAGTAGAGCCAAGGCCACTCTTCTAGACACTGGAATGGGCAGAGGATCCAGGCCTGGGCAATCAGTACACTCCAGCTCCCGCCGCCATTGGTGGGGGGACAAGTGACCCCAGGCAGCCAGTGAGAGTCAGCCCTGGGAACTTCGCGGGAGAATCTAGAAAAAAGACTCTCTCCTCCTGAAGCTACTCCTGCAGATCACCACGAGGGGACTTCCTGCCCGAGAATGGAGTAGATACAGAGGAAAGCATATTCCAAACAACATGATTGAAGCGCTTCTGCATGGCCAAAGCTCCCTCCGCCATTGGGTATTCAATTACAAGCACCAACAATTTCTCTTTTCTTGTTGAAAAGTAGTCGAGATGGCTTATCACACTGGTGATCTCCAGGACTGTGACTGTGCAAAGGCCAAGAGGTGGAAGATGTCCAGTGAATCTAGAGGGTTATTGTGAGCAGGAAATGCAGTTATGGGCAGCTGTGGCCACATCACAAAGAGCCGTGAAGGGAAGCCAAGCTGGGCCAGGGGAACCAGGAAAGGACTTGAAGCAGGGGAATGACAGTTTGATCTAGATTTGTGGACTCACTCGGTTTCCTCAAATGTGTTTAAAACCTAGAAAGAATTCATAAGCAGCCTGTGAACCAGACATTTTTCTTCTCCAGTTTCTCAGTGTGAAGGTGCTATTCAAGCTACTGAGATCCCCAAGAGGACTTTTCCAGGAAAGAGAACTGGTTGAATGTTTGGGTGGAGACTAGCACGTCCACTTGTACATTCAAAATGCCAGCTCATTGGGGTGTCCCCGCTGTCAGTCTCTCTGATCCGGCAGAGGGGGAAGGAAGACCATTTGTGTATTACTGACCCCAGAAATCAACCTGAGGACACACAGAAGTCTTTTGTCCTTGCCTCTGCCTGGGCTGATGGAACAAGGGACTAACAAAGCTTACAGACAACAGGACCAGATAATGAGTTCTTTGACACTAGAGGTGTGCAAACAGCCAGAATGATTAACACAGTGTAACAGAGTTGGTGAGAGATGGCGTTGCTGCCCCCATTTCATCATCTCTCCCCATATCCCAGCCCTTGGTCATGTGACATTAGACTCCCTCTCATTAAAAGAACAGAGTCTGTTTTCCTGACTTTGGGCTCAGCCATATGACCTCAGCCAACAGCAGGTGAGAAATGGTGACAATCAGCCCTTTCGGGCATAGGCTTTAAGAGACTGGTGTTTCCACTTCACTTCTTGCACTTCTGAGAACGTGCTCTAGTGAAAACACTACTGGGCCATAATTTTCCATGTCTCTACACAGCTTAGGAGAAGACAACAGGGCTGGCTATGTAATTTGCAGGTCCCACTGCAAAATGAAAATGCAGGGCCCCTTATTTAAAAATTATCAATATTTTCAAGATGCTTGTAGCAGAGCATTCAACCAAGGTTGGGGGGAGGGGGCTTCTTGGTGTAGGACCACACACAGTCTAGCAAGTCCCACACCTAGGACGCCAGCTCTGGCAGAGGCAGGGATAGCTTCCGATTTAGGGCAGGGTGTGCAAACTGTGGTTCTCAGATCAAATCTGGCCTACTGTTTGTTTTTGTATGGCCCTAGAGCTAAGAATGCTTTTACACTTTTAAATGGTTGAAAAGAGGGTGTCTGAGTGACACAATTGGTTAAGCATCTGACTTTAGGCTCCAGTGGTGATCTTGGAGTCATGAGATCGAGCCCTGTGTCAGGCTCCATGCTCAGCACAGTCTGCTTGAGATTCTCTTCTCCCCCTCTCCTCTCGCCCCTCTCCCCTGCTTGCTCACTCTCTCTTCCTCTCTCTCTCTCCCTCCCTCAAATAAATAAATAAATAATCTTGAAAAAATATGTAATTGGTTGAAAAAAATCAAAAAAAGAACACTATTTGGTGTTGTGTGCAAATTATATGAAATTAAAATTTCAGCATTCCTAAAGTTTTATGAAACACAGCCCTAATTATTCACTTACATCTAGTCTGAGCTACTGTCACACCACAACAGTCACTGCACCCAACACTGCCTCCAACAGTCACTTCCTGACTTGTTCCAGAAAGTCTGCTGACCTTGTTCCTGGCTAGACAGGCAAGGGTCATCTGGTCAACCCTCACCCAGATTGCCTGAGTGCCAACAAAACCACAGATCTCTGGGAGGCATGCTTACTGCTGTATGCACCCCCCTCCCCAAGATTGTGCTGTTATTTGCAATGCAGCAATCACAAAGCATTCGGGCGTAGATCCAAGTTAAGGTTTCTTCAAGAATGTATGTGGGATCATTTCAAGTGGACGTGGAGGAGGCTTACA